>NC_081840.1:112490961-112795406 GCF_963259705.1 Myotis daubentonii | reverse complement strand
AAACAAAAGCCCCAAAACACATAAAGCAAAAACTAGTAGCACTAAAAGGAGAAATAGACAAATCCACAATTATACTTGGAGGCTTTAGTATTTCTCTCAAGAAATTAATAGAGCAGGTACACAATTTGACCAAGCTCACATTCCACCCACAGCAGCAGAAATACACATTCTTTCTAAGTGCACATGAAATAGTCACCAACATAAGCCATATTCTCAGCCATAATACAGACCTTAACAAATTTAATGTAATTATCCTATATAATAAAAGGTTAATATGCAAATCGA
This sequence comes from Myotis daubentonii, assembly GCF_963259705.1. Taxonomy (NCBI): domain Eukaryota; kingdom Metazoa; phylum Chordata; class Mammalia; order Chiroptera; family Vespertilionidae; genus Myotis; species Myotis daubentonii. The sequence goes on along the minus strand of NC_081840.1, from coordinate 112,795,121 downwards.
CTGAAGAGAGGAACCACCGGTCGCTATGATGTGCACTGACCACCAGGGGGCAGATGCTCAATGCAGGAGTGCCCCCTGCCAGTCAGTGCGCTCCCACAGTGGGAGCACCGCTCAGCCACAAGCTGGGTCTCGGCTGGCGAGCGCAGAGGCAGTGGTGGGAACCTCTTCTACCTCCACAGCAGTGCTAAGGATGTCCAACTGCTGCTGTCAGTTGGACACCCCCCGAGGGCTCCCAGACTGCAAGGGGGCACAGGCTGAGCTGAACCCCGCCTCCCACCCCCCACCCCCAGCCAGATCCACAAATGTCGTGCACTGGGCCTCTAGTAATTATAGAAACTATGACTTTTTCTACCATTGAAAAGGGTTAACTAGCTAGCTTAAGACAGAAAGGGAGGGCGTCCGGAGAGGATGGAGGCATCTTGGCCTGAGCAATTAAAAGAGCCATAAACCAAGGACAAGGAAATGTCTGGCCTGAGCAGCTGGGAGAGTCATAGAAGAATAAATCTCTGGACAAGAGGGGAAAAAAAGAGGCTGCTTTGCTCTTTTGAGCGGAGAAGTCAGTGGTTTCAGTCTCAAGACCTGGTAGGATAAGGTTGCTAAGTACCATAGTTAGATCAAAAGTAGCCCTGACCTGAGCAGCTGGGAGAACTATAAAATAAAACATCTTTGGCCAGCACAACTGGGATAAAGCCATAAGATAAATCAAAAGTAACTCCAACTTGAACAGATAAGTTAGATATGGGAAGAGCAAAGAAAAGACACAGGATCTAAAGGAGAGAAGGGGGGAGTGGGGCACCACATGGGCTTTGGCCTTAGCAGAGTGACCAATGAGTCACTAGAGTCCAACTAGAAAGGGTCATGTGCAGACAAAGAGCTATAGCCTTTTATAATGCCTCAGACAAAGAAAACACAAAGCCGCCCTTTTTAGAGGACCCTTCTGTCCCTCCTTAGCCAGGAGAGACAGAGTAGAAACTTAGAATTAGAAATCTGCTTGCAATAAAGTTTCTGTAATTCTCACCTACAACCTTTTGTCCATGGCTTCATTCTTCCAATCCGTCTGGGCAAGAACCCTTGCATCCTGCTCAATAAAACAACCCAAATCACCATGATGGAATGTAACTAGAAATCAAAATAGTTTCCCAACTATTTGAAGTTAAACAACACATGGAAACACCACAAATCTCACATGAATTTAGAAAATATTTTGAACTGAATAAAAGTGAAAATAGAACATGTCAAATTTTTTCTGGGATGTAGCTAATGCAGTGCTTAGATGAACTTAATAGCATTAGATGCTTGTACTAGAAAAGACAATCTCAAGTCAATAATTTAATCTGCAACATTGAGAATTTTGGAAAAGAAGGGCAAATTAAGCCCAAAGCAAGCATAAGGAAGAAAATAAAAATAAGAGCAGAAGTCAGTGAAATTGAAAATAGGAAAACAATAGAGAAAATCAATGTGCTTATATGCAATCTGTATCTTTCTTTGGTGAGGTGTCTGTTCAAATCTTTCCCCTAATTTCTAAATGGATTTTTGTTTTCTTACTGTTGAATTTCAAGAGTTGTTTACATCTTCTGGATATAATACAGAGTCTTTCACAGAGCAAAACTTTTTACTTTTGATGAAGTCTAGTTCATCAGTGTGTTTTTTCCATGGATCTAGCTTTAGGTGTAATATCTAAGAAATCTTCACCTAACACAAGGTCACAAAAATTGTATCCCATGTTTTTTCTAAAAGTTTTACATTGACATATAGTTCTATGATCCATTTTCATTCAGTTTTTGTATAAGGTGGGAAGTATAGGTTGAAATTCAATTTTTGCATATTGATGTCCAATTGTTAAAGCAGCATTGGTTTAAAAGACTGCCCTTTCTTTTTATTGAATTGCCTTTGCAACTTCATTAAAAATCAGTTGGCCATATTTGTGCAGATCTATTTCTAGGCTGTATTCTGTTCTGGTCTGTCCATCTGTGTTCACTCTTTTGCCAATACCACACTGTCTTGATTACTGTAGCAGGCATGGAGTGAATTTCAGGGTGGGTTAATACCTGAAGCGGATAAGTTTCAGAGATGTCTACAGCACATACCTTATCATAAAATTTGAAAGCAGAATTTGTAAGATTAAATATAACAGCAAGGATTCTTAAATTTTGCCTAGGGAATATCAGATCTCTGATTCTTGGAGTTGTCCATGTCTCAAGTTAGCCTAACCTCTAGAGCAGTGGTCATCAAACTGGACTGTTACCATGGTTTGGCTTCATTTGTGTCTCTACAATGAAACCCTTATGTTAAATTAACATCTAAATACATACTATGTATTTTTAGAATAACTGCTTCTGCCATTACCACTCCACTGAATTGCTGCTGACATCTTGGAACTGCTAACAACAACACTATTGGATTGGTTGTTTGGAATTTCCCTCACAATCTTGCATTTTATTCATTGAATTCAAGTTTATGCTTCAAGCTTCTTCTTTTTTGTCATCAATTTTTGTAATTAAGGAAAAAAATCTACCCACCCAGCTGATGTCGCTTAGTGGTTGAGCCTCAATCCATGAACCAGGAGGACATGGTTTGATTCTGGGTCAGGGCTTATGCCTGGTTGCGGGCTCCATCCTCAGTAGGGAGGGTGCAGGAGGCAGCCAATCAATGTTTCTCTCTCATCATTGATGTTTCTATCTCCCTCTCCCTTACTCATTCTGAAATCAATAAAAAACATTTTTAAAAATTACCCAGGGGTAGGGGTTGGGGGAGGGCTAGGAGAGGTCAATGGGTAAAAAAAGGGAACAAGTAATGCTTTCAACAATAAAGTTTTTTTTTAATTTCTCAAATCTCCAGCTTTGAGGGACCTTTGGTTATACAGAGCCTAGAACAGGAATGGAACTCTAAAATTATAGGTTTGTATAAGTAATAAAATTTAAAACACTAACTGTCCCATTGTGTTGAAAATTCTGCTTATTCCCCAATGTCATTCCAGTTTAGCCACAAGTTTTGTGCTCTGGAGTTGGAATTAGGCTCTTGGCTTTTTTCTCTATTCATGATAGGTCTACTTAATACTCAAACTCTGGCTTCAAATATTGGTATTTTACTCTGTTGCAAGCTGATTTATACACCCCCCCACTCTACAACCACCAAATATGTACGTACAGTCCTTAAACACGCAACAGGAATTAGATATTTGTCTGTATTAGTTTCCTAGGGCAGCCATAACAAAATACCACAAACTGGGAAGATTAAAACAGTCAGTTCCAGAGACCAGAATTCCAAAATTGAGGTCTCAATAGGATTAGTTCCTTCTTGGAGGCTCCGAGGCAGATTCTGTTTCATGTCTCTCTCCTGGCTTATGATGCTTGCTGGCAATTGGCACTCCTTGGCTTGTGCTGTATTACTGCAATCTCTGCCTCATCACAGGGATTCTCGCATTGTGTCTCTGTGTCTGAGTATCCAAATGCCTTTTTATTTTAAGGACACTAAACATTGGATTTAGTGTATCCTGCAACTTGACTGTATTTGTTTATTGTTTCTAATAGTGTTTTGGTGGAGTTTTTAGGGTTTTCTATACAGAATTATGTCATCCTCAAAAAGTGACAGTTTGACTTCTTCCTTCCCTATTTGGATGCCTTTTATTTATTTATCTTGCCTTATTGCTCTGGCTAGGACTTCCAGCATATGCTGAATAATAATGGTGAGAATGGACATCCTTGTTTTTTTCCTGATCTTAGAGGCAAAGCTTTCAGTTTTTCACCATTGACTATGATATTATCTGAGGGTTTATCATAGATGGCCTTTATTATGTGGAGGTTCTTTCCTTCTATTCCTATTTTATTGGGTGTTTTAATCATAAATGGATGTTGTGTCTTATCAAATGCTTTTTCTGCATCTATTGATAAGATCATATGATTTTTATCCTTTCTTTTGTTTATATGGTATATTATGAAGATTTGACTTTGGGTGGTGGGCACACAGTGCAATATAAATATCTTGTAACATAGAAACCCACCCCTGAATCCTATATGTTTATGTTTATCAATGTCACCCCAATCAATTTAATTTAAAAAAAAACCCTCCCATGGCTCCCCAGTACCCACAATCCAGCCCGCACCGTCTATCCTCAGTCTTCCCTTCTAACCTCTTCAACAGGGGCTCTTACTCCACAGCCTCCACTCCACTCCAGTCCCCAGCACCCATGAAACCCCTTCTCTAGCACATCAGGCTGCCCCCTCTCCTCCAAGCTCAGGTCTCTTTCTGCTTCTGCCTTTGCCCCCAGGTGCCCTTCCCCTGTCCTCTGCCTGGTGAACTGCTTCTCACCTTGCGAATTCCTGCTCAAATGCCGCCTCTTCTCTAAGATCCTCTACCTTCCATGGAAGTTTTACCAGCCTCTTTGTTCCCATTGTATTAGCATGTGTCTGAGCTTCCAAAGTTATGAGCTATCTTACCTTTGCAGCCCCTCAATACTGCTTTGCCCGGTTTATTTTCTTGCTTAAACCATAGATGGAACCTATTACATACAAATTATTTGAGGCTTGAAAACACAAACCTTCTTTATAGTTAGTACGTATTCAAAGGAAATTTGGAGTTGAAATAAATCAAATGTTAATATCTTAAAGAATGAGAATTAGCTGTACTTAGCTATAATTTAGCAATGAAATAAGAACAAAGACTTGGCACTTCTCTTTATTCAAACCCTTCACAACCTGGGATCACAGAGTGCCGAAGAGAAAGCCAATCTTTCTCTGATACTCTGACTTTCAGTCCAAATGTGTTACATCATATTTTAGAAAATCACACAGATTCAATTTTTCCAAACTGCAAATGCCAATGCGAATCCGAACTGAAAAATTACAGTGTGATACATGCATATATTTATTTAACAGAAATCATAATTTGTACACTTTATAAAACTGGGCCTGGATCTACCTAAAAAGAAATGCTTGCTTTTTTTTTTTTAGACAGAATTTTTCTGCAGCACTGCTTCTGTTTACCATTTGGGTCAGGAGGAATGGAGAACATTTTTTGCGATTGGAATTCTTAAACAGGAACATCTACTTAAAGTAGAGTTTCCAAGACTCTCTTATCTGAACTCCAAGGTTAAAATAAGATAGATCAGAACAATACAGCTCATAATTTACTTCTATTCAACAAGCATTTCTTGAGTGCCAAGCAAGAGCCAGGTAGTGGGCAAACATGCTTATATCACAGTGTCTGCCTTTAATGCACTCACCTTGTAGCAAGGAAGGCAGGTGCATATATATATATATATATATATATATATATATATATATATATATATATATATATATATAGCCTAAGCGACCGAACGACCAGTTGACAAGTCGACCTGTCGCTATGATACACACTGACCACCAGGGAGAAGATGCTCAACACAGGAGCTGCCCCCTGGTGGTCAGTGCACTCCCACAACCAACCTCCCATGGCCGACCAACCACAGGAAGGCTGGCTGAGTGGAAGTTATACAACTAGAAGGACAGAGAAAAGCGCATTGAGACTGTTAGGAAGTGCGGGGGTGCGGAAGTGCAGAGGTACGGAAGCGTGCCCGAAACGAGCTGGCAACTGGGTGCGCTGTTGTCTTTTTCAATCAGGAGGGAGGTACAAGCTCCCGATTGCTCTGAACTCTAGTTCTAGGCAAGACTCTGGGGCCCCAGACTCATTCGGGGGAGAAACTGGACTGTCTGGCATTGGGCTGGAACATGAGGGCGGCTTTCTCTCAGAGGTGCTTACAGCGATCATTGTTCCTGCATGGGGCCGTGGGACACAGAGACCCAGGGACCTATCTGGGGCAAGGCTGACTGGCAGCCATTGCTGTTTGCTCTGCCCTGGTGATTCCCTGAGACCCCGCCCCACCCAATTTACAACCCCACCCAACATGTACACAAAGGCTTTTGCATATGAATGGACTGTCCTTTTGCAATCTAAAACCTAATGAACTGCAGCTGGGTCAGGAGCCCCAGAGCTTCCAAAAGAAGGTCTAAGACTCCACAGCAGCCTGCATTGCTTCACAGTTGGGCCTCATCTTGGCACCTCCAAACCCCAAACAAAGAGGAGGAATCTGCAGATCTCTTTGTAGCTCCTGCTGGGTGGCCTCAGGCAGTGGCTGACTTTGCACCTCCTTGGAGATCCAAGAGCCAGTGTACCCAGTGGTCAGTGTGAGACCATACCAAATTATAACTCTTCACATCCATAAGTGATACACTCAAGGGGAAGACTCAGTGAACACCAAAGCCCCACTGAAGCAAGTTCTGCCCCATAAGTGTGTCTCCAGCACAGCAGTTCTCCATTTGTAGACACAGCTGGTCCTCACAGCCAATTGGCCTGGAGGTCAATTCCTCCCAGTGATACCAACAGTAATAAAGGCTTAACTACAACAAGACTGTGCACACAGCCACAAAGGGGTGCACCAAGAGTGTCCACCTCAGGTAATTGGGGAGGCTGAGCCACTGGGCCCTATAGGATACCTAGCACACAAAGCCACTTTATCAACACAGGTAAGCAGCCAAAATGCAGAGACAAAGAAACATGTCACAAATGAAAGAAATGGAAGAAAGCAAACTACTGTATATAGAGTTCAAAATCACAGTTATAAGGTTACTCAAGAATCTTCTACAAGCCTCTGAGAAATTTAGTGAGACCCTCAAGGATATGAAAAGGGACCAATTAGAAATTAAGCATTCACTGACTGAAATAAATAACAATATACAGAGATCCAACAGCAGACTAGAGGATCCCAAGAATCAAGTCAAAAATTTGAAATACAAAGAAGCAAAAAACACCCAACCAGAAAAGCAAAAAGAAAAAAGAATCCAAAAATGTGAAGTTAGTGTAAGGAGCCACTGGGACAACTTCAAGTGTACCAACATCCAAATTATGGGGGTTCCAAAAGAAGAGTCTAGAGAGCAAGATATTGAAAACCTATTTGAAGAAATAATGACAGAAAACTTCCCCTACCTGGTGAAAGAAATAGACTTACAAGTCCAGGAAGTACAGAGAACCCCAAACAAAAGAAATCCAAAGAGGACCACACCAAGACACATAATTAAAATGCCAAGAGCAAAAGACAAAGAGAGAATCTTAAAAGCAGCAAGAGAAAAACAGTTAGTTACCTACAAGGGAGTACCCATATGACTGTCAGCTGATTTCTCAACAGAAACTATGCAGGCCAGAAGGGAGTGGCAAGAAATATTCAAAGTGATGAATAGCAAGAACCTACAACCAAGATTACTCTACCCAGCAAAGCTATCATTTAGAAGGTCAGATAAAGAGCTTCACAGATAAGAAAAAGCTAACGGAGTTCATCACCACCAAACCAGCATTATATGAAATGCTGAAGGGTATTATTTAAGAAGAGGAAGAAGAATAAAAAGGTAAAGATAAAAATTATGAACAGCAAAGTGACAACAAATACATATCTATCAACAAGTGAATCTAAAAAATTAAGTGAATAAAAAATCTGATGAACAGAATAAACTGGTGAATATAATAGAATCAGGAGCATAGAAAGGGAGTGGACTGACAATTCTCAGGGGGAAGGGGATGTGTGGGTGCAGGAAGAGACTGTACAAAAATTATACACCTATGGACAAGGACAATGGGGGGGGTATAGGTACGGGGGTGGGAACTGGGTGGAGAGGAGCTATGGGGGGGAAAAGAGGAACAACTGTAATAATCTGAACAATAAAGATTTATTTTTAAAAAATAAAATATGAGGAGAAAAAAAGAAAGACCAAGAGAATGTCTTGCTCCACAACGAAATGTCCCCCAAGGTTTACGATCTGTTGACGATTTTTGCCGGAAACAATTTTTACCATGGCAATTGAGAAATGATTTTGCAACTCGGCACTCACTCCATAGTTACCAGCCAGCCCTCAAAATCCCTTATAAGAAAGAGCTCTCCCCTTTTTTACCCATGTATTATATTTATTATAATAATCTACTTATTCTTGATATGGACTTATATATTTCATTTTTTTAAAATTTATAATTTATCACCATGCTTATTTGGGTGTGCAAAGAATTCCAGATGTGGCCAGTAGGAGCCTCTTCATGACTCCTATGCCCTTGTGACATGTCCCCATTCATTTTTATGAACAGTTTTTTATCCTCACCTGAGGATGTGTTTATTGATCTGAGAGAGAGAGGAAGGGGGAGAGAGAAATAGAGAAACATCAATTGGTTGCCTCTGGTAAGCATCCTGAGGGGTAGTGGGATGGGAATCGAGCCAGAAACCTAGGCATGTTCTCTGACTGAGAATGGAACCTGCAACCTTTTTGTGTACAGGTTGATACTCCAATCAACTGAGCGATCTGACCAGGGCTTGTGAACACTTTCATGCTTATGTTGCCCCATCCCTGAAACTCATCATTTTTCCAGGAAATGGTGCCTTTGATGGGAAATGGTAGTAGAGATCAAGATTGAGGTGCTAGCAATTCACCATAGCTAAGATCTGGAAACAGCCTAAGTGCCCATCAGTAGATGAATGGATTAGAAAACTGTGGTACATCTACACAATGGAATACTATGCAGCTCTAAAAAGGAAGGAACTCTTACCATTTGCAATGGCATGGATGGAACTGGAGAGCATTATGCTAAGTGAAATAAGCCAGTCAATGAAGGAAAAATACCACATGATCTCACTCATTCATGGATAATAGAGACCATTATAAACTTTTGAACAATAATAGATACAGAGGCAGAGCTGCCTCAAACAGATTGTCAAACTGCAGCGGGAAGGCTGGGGAGCGTGGGGGTGCAGGAGGTAGGGGGGTAAGAGATCAACTAAAGGACTTGTATGCATGCATATAAGCATAACCAATGGACATAAGACACTGGGGGATAGGGGAGGCTAGGGGACTGTCTAGGGCGGGGGGGAAAATGGACACATATGTAATACCCTTTGTAATACTTTAAGCAATAAAAAAATATATATATATATCTGTCCAGTCAAAAAAAAAAAGATTGAGGTGCTAGGTATGCTTATAGCTAGTGGAGTGTTTTTGGTTCTTAGCCCTCTTAGCAGACAGAACTAGGAAATACATGCATGTATATATACATATGCATATAAATACATAAAATATGCACATTCACATGCATGTACATATATAAATGTACATATAAATGTGCACATATACATAATTTCAAGATCATAAATTCACATTACCTCAAATTCAAATCCATCACCAAAGGGTTCTATATTGCCTTCTGCATTCAATAGTTGTACGTCTCTTTTTCCACAGTGAGATCCCTGGCTCCCAACAACATCAAGTTCAGGGAACAACCACTTTGGAAAAACGTTTGGCATGCCTACTACAACACATACATATACTTATGCCCTAGCAATTCTACCCTTGGTATATCCCCAGCATAAGTGAGGACTTATGTCCACCAAAAACATACAAGAATGTTTATAGCAGTCAAAAACTGGAAAGAACCCAAAAGTCCATAAATACTAGAAAAAGTAAATAAATGGTGGTGGTATAATACTAAATTGCTATGAAAAAGAATGAAAATGTGAACATATTTCATGGAAATAAAGTTAAATAAAAGATGCCCAATGCAAAAGAGTATGTATGGTATTATTCCATTTATATGAAATTCAATAACAAGCAAAACTATGGAGCTAGACAGCAGAGTAATTAGTGGTAACCCTTGAGGCTTGTGGGGATTGGGATAATGACTTTCAGAAGCCTGGAAGGAGACTGCTGGGGTGCTGGAATGATCTATATCTTATTTGGGTAATAGTAACACAGGTATAATACAAATATAAAAATCTAGCTATAAACTTATAAATACCTTACTATATATAAGTAATATCCTAATTTTAAAATATTTTAATGCAGCTACAAATCAGGTTGCCAATGCAATTAACTCAACTGAAATGACCTAATCAACCCTATTTCAAGTGTTCAGGAAATGACAACTACATCAGAACTCAACCATCTGCCTGGCCACTACTGCTTTTCTGTCGTAAGACACATCCAGTGTCAGTGAAGACGGGAAAATGGCACATGCTAGCATTTAACAATGCAGTGTGTGGGCTTAGTGTCAGGGGGTAGTTTGTGTTGAGTTGAATGGGAATCTTTTATACCTCCCTTCCCACCCCCATGCCAAGGATTACACAATCCAAACCCTTAATAGCTTATGCCTTGTGTATAATGTCACGCGATTATAGGCGTCTTCTCAGATTGATTGCTGATAACTCGAAAAAGTTGGCTCTGGGAATCCTAAATACTCACAGACAGGGAGGGCAGGCATGTTGTGAGGGCTTCAGTAGAAGGGAGGAGCGAAGGCCACAACCCCCAGAACGGCCCTTTGGCCTCCCTCCTCTCAGTGTCTGCCCTATTGTCCAGGCAGAGCCAGAAGATGAGAGGTAAAACCTTTCCTCCCTTGATTGAGAAACATTTCTTTTGATCAGGGCTCAAAAATAAGAGATGAGAGAAGGCGTACTGCAGTGGTTCTCTAACTTTAAATGCACCACAGCCACCTGGGGGGCCTGAAGCTAGACCCCATCCCAGAGTTTCCAATTCAGCCAGCCTGAACCTACATGTCTGACCAGCTACCAGGATGCTGATGCTGCTGGCCCGAAGACCACACTGGTGAAAGGGAAGAATTTGGAATCAGATCATCGAAGTTCAAGTGCTGAACTCGACATAACAGCCTATGAACTTGAGCAAGCAACTTAATCTCTCTGAGCCTATTTCCTCGTCTGTATAAGAAAGGTAATATGTGTCCTGCTTGCCTTATAGGATTGGCATTCATATTATGAGTTCATTTGTGGGGTTTATTATTGAAGTATAATGACTTACAAAATTATATTAGTTTCAGGTGTACAACATAGTGATTTGATATTTATATATGTTACAAAGTGATCACCACACAAAGTTATGCTTGTCACCATACAAACTCATTACAGTACTAGAGGCCCAGTGCACAGATTCGTGCACTGGTGGGGTCCCTCAGCATGGCCTGCGGGTACTGGGCCAAAACCAGCAGTCCAACACCACCTGCCATTCCTGCTCATCCTGGCCCCACTGCGGTCTCCGGGCTGCGGCAACCAGCTGTGAGCCCTGTGTCTGGCACCCATCGGTCAGCTGAGCGGCGCTCCTGCTGTGGGAGCGCACTGACCACCAGGGGGGCAGCTCCTGTGTTGAGTGTCTTCTCCCTGGTGGTCAGTGCACATCATAGCTTAGGCTTTTATATATAGAGGTTATTGACTATGTTATCTATTCATTTGTGTTTTGAAAACCATCAATTATTAAACGGGTGCTCTTCACTTATTTGTGCCAGGAACTCTCTTGGAAGTTAATGGGTACATTTTCAGAATTTTTTTTTTAATCCATAAAATAAGATACAGAAGAGTACAAAGGAAACGGATTATACTGAAATATAATTATCAGCATATTTTTTGAAAGCAAATTTGCAATATAGTAGCAGGTGCTTCTTTATCATTAAAATAAGAGATCTCTTAGAGGGCCTAATAATCATAGTAATTATTATATATTGTGATGAGATTGTTTGTTTGTTTTTTTGTTTGTTAATGGAACCAAAGTTTATTGAGAGAAGCCAGTCCTGGAAAAGGTGCAGCTAGGATTTCAGGAGTAGCAAGTCCAGAGCTTCCTTTCCATGTTACAGTTGAGAGTAGTTTAGTATCCAAGCTAATTAAAGTCTAATAGCCCATTGGTGGAGGCCCACATGGCCATAAGCCACACGGGCATAGGGCAGCGGTTCTCAACCTGTGGGTCGCGACCCTTTGAGGGTGGAACGACCCTTTCACAGGGGTCGCCTAAGACCATCAGAAAACACATATATAATTACATATTGTTTTTGTGATTAATCACTATGCTTTAATTATGTTCAATTTGTAACATTGAAATTGGGGGTCACCACAACATGAGGAACTGTATTAAAGGGTCGTGGCATTAGGAAGGTTGAGAACCACTGGCATAGGGGATGTGCTCCCCCACAATAGGTATCCATTGTGCGCTATGCCAGGGGAGAAAGAAAGGGAGCACGCGCTTGTTTGTATATATGTTTACCTCACTGTCTTGTGATTGGTTATCTGCACTCTGTCTGTCTTGGTAATATTCATACATTTTAAAATTTATGCCTCTCATGCACACCCTTTCTTCCCACTCGAGTTGGGGTGTCTTAGTAGCTCCGCCGATTTGGGTTCCTGGTTTCGCTTCCTCCTCCCATGGTCCCATCCCTACCTACCTAACTTTTTCTGTCTCATTCCCCTCTCTGATTCGGAGACCCCAACTGCTGTTGAAATTTGGGGTGACAACTGCTCTGGCTACTTCCAACTGAAGAGGAACATGCAAGGGGTGTTGGGGCTCCATCAGAGGTGGACAATCTAAGGGACCATGGAAGATGGGAGGATGTCATTCAGAGTTCCATTTCTATAACCATCTGTAGTTTGATGGATTCTAGGCGAGAGAGGATGAAAAGAGTTAGACAATTGAGTAAACAAGGGCCAAACAATAATGCTAGGAACAGGTAGTAAACCCTGGATTTGGGCCTAAATTTTATGAGATTGAGAATGTGATATTTGTTCCCTTAACTACATAGTCTGCTAAGAATACCTTGTGTTCTCATATGTATACTTGTATGTATATATGTTGTTGACATATATATAGTAGGAAGGGCCATTCTATGACCAATTACCATGTGAACCAGTGAATTTAGTGACCTTTGTATATTTTGATCTGCGGGTGGTTAAACTGACATAAATCCTGAGCTAAGGCCTGACCAAACAAATGGGAGCTCTCTCTAAAACCCTGGAGTAAAACAGTCCAATCTGATCATGGGGGACCCTACTGGCATTTGCTGAGAAGTGTTTGTCTCCAAACTGCTAGATTGTATCACTTCTCTGATGCTGAGAGTGTCTGACTCAAAAAAAGCATTACATTCTCCCATGATAAATGAAAGGTTTATGTCCATCTCTGAAGAACATCTATGTACTTGTTAGGGTTATCTGAAAACTTTCCTAAAGTTATCTTAATTTGTCTTAAGCCTTGTGTGGAAGATGAAACTCTCCCCCTGCTACTGCCTGGAGAGGGCAGATGGTAGTCGGGGAGCCTGGGTGGCTGAGTTCCTCTTGTGGCTTGATGGGACTAGTCCTTCTCAGGGTCCTAGATAGATGAGGTGAACAAGATGGCTCAGGTGTATTTGGTGGGCCATTAGGCCCCGTCACCCCCTTAGGGGTTTCCGGCTCTCTGGTATTGCTTTGGGTCAACGCTGTTAAGAACAATGGTTTAATTTTGTATTGTTGATACAATTTTTATAGTTTCTTAAAGCAAAGAAGGCCTGAATACATGAGATCTCAGAACTATATAGTAATGAGTTTTTAAACAATTTTTCAAAGTATTTGTAACATCTTAATGTCATATGAATACATACGTGATTTCTATTGGTGACAAAGTCACAGTACTACTAGTACTATTATGGTCTCTTGCCTACATCTACACTAATAAAAGACAGAGATGCTAATGACCATACCTTTGCTACACCCTAAGCCACGCCCAGCAGCCAATCAGAGTGACTATATGCAAATTAACCCAACCAAGATGGTGGCCGGCAGCCACGGAGCTGGAGCAAGCAGGAGGCTTGGTTGCCCGGGCAATGGAGGAAGCCAAGCTTCCCGCCTGCCCTGAGCTGGCTGTGGCTTCTGCTCATGGCAACAAAGTTTCAATTATAGAAGACAAATAAATCCCAGATACCTGCTTCCAGCCAGCCTCCACTGGGAGTTTGGGTGGCTGGGGGTGTGGCCAGCCTGAAAACAGCCATCAACCCTTCACCCAGGCTGGCCACACCCTCAAGGGGTGAGGGTCCCCGCTGGGGGGCTTGGCCAGCCTGCAAACTGCCCTCAGCCACTCACCCAGACTGGCCAGGCACCCCAGCAGGACCCCCCCACCCTGAAGCAGGTGTGGCCAACCTGAAAACGGCCTTCAGCCCCTCACCCAGGCTGGCCAGGCACTCCTAAATAATAAAAGGGTAATATGCAAACTGACCCTAACAGCAGAACCACTGGGAATGACTGGTCACTATGACACACACTGACCACCAGGGGGCAGATGCTCAATGCAGGAGCTGCCCCCTGATGGTCAGTGCACTCCCACAGGGGGAGCTCTGCTCAGCCACAAGCCAGGCTGATGGCTGCCAGTACAGCAGTGGTGGTGGGAGCCTCTCCCGCCTCCTCAGCAGCACTAAGGATGTCCGACTGCAGCTTAGGCCTGCTCCCCACTGGCAAGTGGACATCCCCCAAGGGCTCCTGGGCTGCCAGAGGGATGTCTGACTGCCAGCCTAGGCCCAATCCCCCAGGGAGCGGGCCTAAACCAGCAGGTGGTCATCCCCCGAGGGGTCCCAGACTGCAAGAGGGCACAGGCCGGGCTGAGGGACCCCTCTGAGTGCACAAATTTTTGTGCACTGGGCCTCTAGTTTATAATAGAAGGAATGCTAAGATAAAGATGTAATTGACAGACCCTTCCAAGGTGGTAGTATGAAGTGAATAATTGTGTTCCATTTCCAGCTTCACTAGCATAGTCTGGGACTCGGTTGGGTTTGTGCCCATGTGTGGGCTTTTGTTAAAGCTCATAGACTAGACGGAAAATGTCAGGGCTGCAGACCTCAAGCTGGCATTGTGGCGGTGCCTGGTGATGTCGGACCCCTTCGCCTTTGACTTTGTTGTGCTGTTCTACTTCCCAAATAACTTCTAAGACCTGCTGAAAGATTGAGAAGCTTGGGATTTGCTAGTACTTCCAAAGGAAGAAACAACATCCAGATCACAGTGACCTGTTTGCTCTAAGGAAATCACCTTCTTTATTTGATTGTGGAAGCCAGTGGTTGGGTTGTCAACAACGGGCATTAAGGTTATGGGGTAAAATGTATGAGAAGCAGGGCTTAGATTATACACGATTCATAAGATCTTGGATGAGGGCATTGCTGGCACAGATAGTTTAAGCCAAATATATGTGCCAGGCATTGACAACTAAAACTGGAATAAAATCCAGCTGTCAAACAGAAGTGATTTCCTCACATTGACACAGCTGTGAGGTTGACTTTCAAACAAGCTTTGTCAAAGCCTGACCTTCGGTGAACACACCCACTAGCTAGAGTCATGAGTCATCTGCACCTTTCTGTCGGGTAGTGTTGGACACCATTTATAGCCCTGTGACTGCTGCAGCGGTTCTCAACTTCTGGCCCTTTAAATACAGTTCCTCATGTTGTGACCAACCATAAAATTATTTTTGTTGCTACTTCATAACTGTAATGTTGCTACTGTTATGAATCGTAATGTAAATATCTGATATGCAGATATCTTAGGCGACCCCTGTGAAAGGGTCGTTCGACCGCCAAAGGGGTCTCAACCCACAGGTTGAGAACCGCTGGCTTAGAGGCACATAAACGGTAGATACAGCTGTTTTCAGTATGTCTGACCAGGTTGCGGTTCTTTGGGAGCTGTTTCAGAAGCTGACCTGTGGGCATACGGAATCAGGAGTGTGTTTGCTAAAAATCTGGTATGGCTTTTATATGCTTTGCTGTTATAGGATAAGGGCTCCTCTAAACTTTGGAGGGATGTGTGAGTGACAGTAGACGGTAAAAAGATTCAGGTCCCATGTTTTATTTGCTGGAGGCCCTTGCAGCTCTCTCCTATGAAGTATTTCAAATGGTTCTTTACTAGAACTTTTTGTTTCCAGGTAATAACTTCTTGTACAATATTTCCATTAACAGCAATAAAATCTTAGCCAGAACTTACCTCAGTTCTGAGCTTTTGATACTCTGAATGGGATTTTAAGGAGAAGCTGTAAAAAATTGAAAATACATATATCCCTCAGGGTATGTCTGCTTGTACTGTGCTCTTTATATCAATTACAAAATCGTAAGCCTTTAAAAAAGTATATAAGCATATGGTAAAGCAAAATTTAAATGGTAGTAAAAAGATAGAAAATAAGAAATAATGGCTCCCTTCTCAACTCACATCCCAACCTAAACCCCAGTTTCTGTCCACAAATGTTAACAGTTTTATGACTTTCTCTAAAAAGCATTGTGCATGTGCCTGCATGTGTTATGTATATGCTTTTACATAAAGTATACACAAATGAGATCATACCAAACACACTGTTTTGCATTTTTGTTTCCTTCAAAAATGATCGTGGAGTTCTTGCCATACCCACACACACAGACCTATCTCATTGTTTTCAGGGCCCACTGCATGGACATCCACTATGACAATTTGCTTAAGCAATCCTCTACTGATGACTATTCAGGTTGTTTTAGTTTTTCTACATTTAAAAAAAAATCTTCAGAGAATATCTTGTTACAAATACTTTCGAACATTTAGAGAAGAGTATTACTCAAGTAGTTTCCTAGAAGTACAATTCCTGGGTACTTTATGTATAGGCACATAAAGTTTTAACAATATAATCACTGCCCTCCAATATGATTGAATCAGTTTATATTCCCACCAACAATGTTATGGGTGCTTGCTTCATATACCTGTCAATTCTGGCAGCATTACATCTTTTAAAACATTTGCCAATCTGGTGTATCAAGAATATACCATTGTGGTTTTGATTTGCATTTCTTAAATTATAAGCAAGGTAGAGCATCTTTTAATTTACTTATGGAATATTTGTACTTGTTTCTCTGTGAATTGCCTATTTATCATTTCTTGCCTTTCTTTTGATGTTGCCTTTTTCTACTTTTGTGTTCATCAAATAGCAAGTTCCTACTACCCGGTGAGCACTGTGCTGGGACTAGAGCTCTAACAGTGAGGAAGCACCACTGCCTTTGCCCTTTAGGAACTTAGGGTGTCCTGGGAGATAGACATTCATTAGAGCAAGTGAGAGAAGAGACAGGCTTGGGCTGGGGGTGGGAGAAGACTGCTGAGGAGCTGACAGCTAAAGAACAAATAGGAGAAAGACAGACACTGTATGATTTCACATATATGCAGGATCTAATGAACAAAATAAACAAAATAGAAATAGACTTATAGATACAGAGGGAAGGAGGGTTGGAGGGCTGGGTAAAAGCTGTGAAGGGATTAAACAAAAACAAACAAACAAAAAACACACCAAAAAACCTCATAGACACAGACAATAGTATTGTGATTACCAGAAGAAGGAGGTGAGGGGAGGTAGGAAAGGGTAAAGAGGGGATAAATGGTGATGGAAGGAGACTTGGCATGGAATGGTGAAGACACAATACAATATATAGATGACGTATTATAGAATTGTACCCCCGAAACCTATAATAATTTTATTAACCAATGTCACCCCAGCAAATTCAATTAAAAAAAATAAAGGGAAAAAAAGATCAAATGGGACTGGAGGCTCACGGAAGTATGTCTGGAGGAGGGCACAGCATTTTGGAGGGAATATGATGTGTCAGATGAGCTAAAAGGAGGCCAGAGAGCAGAGCACAGAGAAGACAGTGATACAAGATATGGCTCTGGCCTCATTAATGATTGGGGTTTTTCCCTAGAGAAAGAGAAAGCTATTGAAGGATTTTGAGCTGTAGTTGGTGACCAAATCTGAACTCTGAAAAGATCACACTTGCTGAAAAGAAGGGAAACAGAAAGACTAAGCTGAAGGTTTTTGAGTTAGTGCAGATAAGCTCTGATAGTAGCTTGGCACTTGATTATGGTGATGGACAAGGAGAGAAGCAGATGGGCTCAAGAAATATGGAGGAGGACAAATAAAATTTGATGATGGATGGATAGAGGTGACAAGGAAGGGAGGAAGTGTCCAGGATGGTTCCTAGGTTTCTAATTAGATAGTGGCACCATTTACTGAAACAAGAAACACTGGTAGATTTAGGGATAAGTTCAGTCTTAGACAACACATCTGAGTGAAGCTGTCAAGTCAGCAATTAGATACAGAAGTCTGGGAGCAGAGGAAATGTCTGGATTGGAAACATAAATTTGAAAGTCACTGCACACAGTAATTAAAGCCATGGACATGGGCACAATGGCCCATGAATCCCTGAAGAATGCTAATACTTAATAGCCCAGTAGAGAAAGATGAGACAGAGAGGAAAAGCAGAAGCCTGAGAGCAGTGGAAAGCAAGCCAAGTGTGGTGTCCCAGAAACCAGTGAGTGTTTCAAATAGGATGGAATGGTCAATAGTGCCAAACGCCGCTGAGATGTCTAGTAAGAGGCGGCCTGAAAAGTTCCCGTTGGATTTAGCAACATGACAGCTTTGGTGACATTAATATGAATTGTTTCAGTAGAATAATGGGGGCAAAGGTCAAACAGGAAATGATTGAGGAATGAATGGAAAATGAGGACATGGAAGCACTGTATGGCCCACTCACGAGAAGTGTGGTTTTTGATAGAAAACAGCCCAAACCTATTCTTCCTCAGTGTCTATTCTTGACCCTTCTTTGCCACTCAATAAGCTGAATTGATTTTATAATTCAATGTTCCATAGCTGTGGTCTCTCAGTAGCCATAGCAACAAGGGGCAGAGTCTGAAGGGGAGGCTGCTTGGAAAGAATTGGAGGTTCTTTCATCCTTGGAGCAGCCTCCATTACAGAATCACTACTGAAACCAAGGTTAAGAAACAAAGAGCCCTTCCCTAGGCAGTTTGGCTCAGTGGATAGAGTGTTGGCCTGCAGACTGCAGGGTTCCGGGTTCGATTCTGGTCAAGGGCACATGCATGGGTTGCCAGCTCAATCCCTGGTAGGGGGCGTGCAGGAGACAGCCAATCAATGAGTCGCTCTCATTGATATTTCTATCTCTTTCTCCCTCTCCCTTCCTCTCTGAAAGCAATAAAAATATATCTTAAAAAACAGGGAAAAAAAAGAAACAAAGAGTCCTTTGTTTTAGAGACATCTACTGAAAAACAAGTAAAAATGGAGTCTGGGGTTTGCAAAGTGAAATAAGATAAGCCATGAATTGATCATTGTTGAAGCTGGGCAGTGGGCACCTGGATGTTTATTATATTGTTCTCAATTCTTGTGTTTACATATACAGTTTCCACAATGCGTTGTAAAACATTACATTTAGGAACTCGGTGAGATGAAAGTTCGAAGAGCCCAGGACCCACTGTTTACATGGCACTTACGAAGGATCTCCTTCAATCTGCCATTGGCTTGTGGACTTCAAGGTGCCACATGTCTAAGGAAACAAGTCTGCTCTAGTGTGCTGTCCCTTCTTCCCTCGTTAACCCTGACTCCTGCTTCTTTCCTCTCCTTCTTTTTTACCTCCCTGGTGAGTGTGGACTTCAAATCACAGTTCCATCACTTACCATCTCCGTGAACTTGAACGAAGTCCCTCTGGTCTGTGAACCAAGTCTCTGAAAGATCGGGTTATGCATCTGCTTAGCAATGTTTCGAGGATTAGTTCTGACAGTGTATGTGGAAGTATCTAACGTAGCTCACGGAACTCAGGGGGGTAACAGAAATAAATGAAGCTGGCCTGGCAGGAGACAATCTTGTGACACTGCTTGGCCTTTCTTTAGCTTTGCCACTTTTAGGAGGCATACAAGTAGAAAAATTATGTGAAAAATTCATTCCATAAGAAACATTGCACTGCAAGCATGATCACAAGTGGAATACATAATTCATATTCATTAATAAATGGGAAATAAACTAAGACTTCACCTAAGTGGTGGGAATTAGGGCAAACCAGAGCATGCAGGCTCCATCAAAAAGGGGCAGTCCTCCATAGCGCTAACCGATCGCTGCCTCGAGGGAATGCGGCCAATGTTAACATGTCTTCTTGTTTTACAAGACAAGCTAATGCTCTAAATTTTTCATGTGAAATATCCCAACTCTTAAATTTAAGTTAAATTACATTAAAAAAATAATAATACAAAGGCACAAAGGCCAAATTAAGCCCATCTGCAGGCCAAAATCAGCTACTGAGCTGCCAATGTGCACCCTCTCACCTAGATAATTGGATATAATAATTTCCCCTCACCTAACCACGCTTGCCCTTCATTTCTACGGTAGAAGAGATCGAAGTGGGTTGAAGAGGTGATGAAGCCCAAAGGGATGTGATCTAGACGCCTCCTCCTGCCTCAAGGCCTAGGCCAGTGCCTGGCACAGAGTGGATCCTGATGAAAAACGTAATGAATCAATAAGTCAGTAACAGGGGATAGGGGACCGGTTCAGGTTTTTTTTTGCATACCCTGGGCTTACCTGAGAAACTGTGTCATTTCTCTCGACAGCCCTGCGAAGTCGTTCTGGCCGCTCCATCATCAACGGGAACTGGGCAATTGACCGGCCTGGAAAATACGAGGGTGGAGGGACAATGTTCACCTACAAGCGTCCAAATGAGATTTCGAGCACTGCTGGAGAGTCCTTTCTGGCTGAAGGTCCCACTAACGAGATCTTGGATGTTTATGTGAGTTTGTATGTTTCTGGGCTGTTCTCTGGATTGTTTATTTTGTTGCTTCTAAGGGCCACACTTAGAACAAAAAGCAACAAACCGTTGCCCATGCTTAATATGACCATCTGAGCGGAGTCCTTGGGGGTGCCCTTGCATCTTGGCCTTCGTCTTCACCATTCACCCTGAATGTGCCCAGCTCCCAGAAACCTTAAACTCCACCAGATGCTTAGAACCCTCAGAGTTTATTGACCCAGTAAAACCAATTTTACTTGTTGAACCAAATCAGAGGCAAAACATATCCTTTATTTCATGAGCATTGGATCTCCTCCAGGCACTTTCCTCCTAATGCTAATTTGGCATGTTTTCTTTTTATGGCAAAAGAAAGCAAATGCCTAAAGCAAGACAAGACCGCTCACAGTTCCCAGCCCTCTTCAAATTCTGTTAAAGCAAATGAAGACGGGAGAACTCCAGCGTGCTCCAGGTGACCCAATAAAGCGCAGAGTAGCAATACAGAGGTTTACTAGGCACTCCCTGCTTCACAGGGAACTTAGCTGACTTAATAAGAAAATCAATTATTAAGTTACACAAGTTAAAAATGGTCCTTGTTTTTTAAGAAACACTAGAATCCAGTCTTCTTCATCAGGAAATAAAAGGTGACAGAAATAAAAGCTTGAAATTGGGTTTTATGATAAAAAGAAGGAGCTTGCTTATAGATATGCATTCTCTTACAACCTCCAAAACCAGCACATGATGTGTGCTTTGTTAGGGTTTTATATATATATTACTTCTCCAAATTTACATGTTTGTTCCTCTTGGGCCTAGTGGCTCATGGACTGGAAACAATAAAGAAAGCCTTGTTATAGTTAATTTTCGATATTCTTTTACACTGTCCAATGGTTGTTGGACTCTGGGTAGGTTTAGAATGGCATCAGGGATAAAAAGCCAGATTGTTAAAGGACCACCGTGGGTGGTCTAGGATGTGGTGGCCAACAATAATTTTCTAAATGGGACAAGGTTTGTACTGGCAGAACGCTCACGCAGCTCAAGAGGCACGGGAAGATGGAGAGAGGGTTTCCGGCCACAAACCAATTGTGAAATTGTGTGAAAGGAGAAGTAGGTGAGGGGATGAGGGGTAAACCGCAGGAACCTGAGGTCATAACACTGTCTCGCAGGGCTCTGTGTGCACCACCATGGTTTCTGAGTGTATGAAGTCCATTGGGTGATTTATAAAAGGGAGGCCTCGTTTCACATGCAGGGAAGACATAAGAGTTAAAGGCATAAATGGACATAATAGACATGTTCAGGAACCAAACTGCTTGAAGCTGAGAAGACTTGAGATCATCTGTGATTCCAACTTCTTCTCCAGATGAAGAAATAAAAAACTGAGATTAAGGGACTTGATCTAGATTAGACAGCTGGTCAACAAGAGAGCCGCTGTATGAAGCAGTAAAGACCGAAATACCAGGATGTGGAGTGTCTCCTTACCTGACTCAATTTACTCAGTAAATCCTCGTTCCGCTGGTGAACTGAGCCCATCACCCTGCTGCCCGCCAGGAAAGCCATGGGCGTCTGTGCCCCAGAACCATAGAGAGGGGTTCATTCTGCTGGGCCATGCTGATTTACTTTTTCTTTTGCCCCAGAGAAGTCTCACTGCTGACCTCCACAGCCCTGTGCAGCTTCCTGCTTGCTGTTCTACTTTTGTCATCAGTTCCTAAGACAATAGGACCTAGGGACAGTTACTTCCCTTAGACCTGTTTTCCTGACCCCATCTCTTTGTGGTCTGGAGCTTTCTATGGATGAGAAGTGGAGGAACCCAAGAGTCAAAGAGGAAGAGGGTGGGGGCAGGCCTTTCCTGAGCCAGCCTCACTGGCCACGTAGAAAATGTTGAAAGAACCTGAAGGATCCAGCTGGCACTGCCAGAGGTGGGCCCTTTGCTCGACTCTCTCGCCACCTAGTGTTCAAACAAGTTCTGTGTAGTGTCAACACGTATCTGCCTGGACACTTTGAGAGCACTAAGCAAAATCTAAGCCCTGGTATAGGATGGTTGGGAGCCTACAAAAAGGTTCCAATCATTGCTCCCATCTTCCTATTTGGAATTTATAAAATGTTCACTTTCAGCCTAGTTTTCTTTTAAGTTTTTCCTTCTTCTAAAGCAAATAACAAAAAGCCATCTGGAAATAGCTTTCATAGCTATTTGGTTAATCTGCCACAGGGTCACTAATATTATTAGATGTGAATCAACCCCCTCATTTGTAGATCCTGTCACTTATTCCACTGAACCCAAAGTCAGGGGGACGTGGATGTGCGTGCCAGCCCAGTGACACTGACTTTTGTATTGTCAGATGATACACCAGCAGCCTAACCCCGGAGTCCACTATGAGTACGTTATCATGGGGACCAATGCCATCAGCCCACAAGTGCCACCTCACAGGAGACCAGGTAAAATCCCTTGTTTTTCTGCCAAGCACTCAGGTCATTTCTCTTTATTTATTTTTAATTTCAGTTCAATCTCATTTCCTTTTTATTAAAGTTCAAGTTACCATTACATGGTTTGGTACTCAGTAAAGGAAGACTTGTCCAAATAAGGTAGTATGTTATCATCAGTATTTCCAGGTGATTGTTTACACTCAAGTCGTATCATCAGTAAATCCTTGGGAATCCTATCGATGGGGTTTATACTTTGTCAAGGCCCAGTGCCTCTGGAGTGGAGATTCCCAGTTCATTTAAAGTTGGTCTAAGTTCCTGGATGACATAGGGTAGGTTTCCTTATGCGGTCCTGCTTTGTCCTTAACAACCTCTAGGATGCGAACAGCACTAGCAAAATCATTTAACCGTCTGCATGCCCGCAAAGCAGCATCAATGATTTTGGGTTCTGGAACCAGATCATAGCCAACAAGCGTGTTCATCCCTTTCCGCAATTCCCAGGCATCAATACCTGGCTTGTTGAAGTATGTCACCCAGCGAGCATCTGTCTCATGTGACCCATGGGAGTATTAGCCAACTGATAGCTCCGGGGACAGGACGGGAGCCGGGCAGGGTGCAGGAGGGCTCAGCGGAGAGGGGCACCCAGCATACCAAGACAGGGGGATGCAGGCTAAGGCTGAAAGTTGGGGCATTTCCTTTTAAAGCCCCTTCCCTCTTCTTCTTGTGCAGCTACCCTCTGTCTCTAACTCAGCACAGAGAAAACCCAGGGACGCATACTTCAGAGTCAGTGGCCCAGATGTCGCCATTTATCTGAGCCTTTGCTGATTCAAAAACAAGTGAACATCCTGGGTCTTTCTCTCCAGGTCCTCATTTTGAAATGCCTTATACTGGTTTCTTATTGTTGCCATAATAAATCGCCTCAAGCTTAGTGGCTCAAAACAACAGATTTACTCCTTTACTGTTCTAACAGTCAGAAGGCCAACATGGGTTTGCTGGGCCAAAATCAACATATCGTTGCCATGTCCCCTCCGAGGCTGTAGGAGAGAGTGTTTCCTTGCCTCTTTCCAGAGGCTGCTTGCTTTCCTTGGTTCACGGCCCCTTCCTCCATCTTCCAGGCCAGCTGAGTAGTCCTTCACATCTCTTTCTGGCTCTTACCCTTTGCTTCAGTCATCACATCTTTCCCTGACACTCACCCTCCTGCCTCTTTCCTATAAGGACCCTTATTGGGGCCACCCAGATAACCAGGATAAGCTCTCCATCTCAACATCTCAATCACATCTCCAAAGTCCCCTTTGCCATGTAAGGTGACATATTTCAGGCTCCAGGGATGGGGACACAGACATCTTCTGAGGGCCACTGGTCTGTCTGTCAGTGCCTTTCCTGTTGGCCCCCTTTTGCTTCTGTTAACATATGTTGACCTATCAGAAAAGAACACCGAATTCACACCTAGCAACCTGCCTCTTCCCTGGGGCTCTGCAGGCAGCTTTTGCTTAGGAATGGCACACACTCGGGCTCTGCAGATGTTTCTTTACCGAGTGCTGCTGGAGCCCACCACCTGAAGGGAGACTGTCTTTTCCATCTTTCAAACAGGAAGGTCTGCAGAAATATTTATGATGATAGTTGCTCACACGCACTGGGTCCTTGTTGTGTGCTGGACACTGCTGATCCCTTCACATAAATTAGTCATCCAGTGTTCACCATAGTGCTCAGAGGAAAGTACTATTATCAGCCTCATTTTAAAAGTAAGGAACTGAAAGCTTAGAGAGAATAGGTTCTTACCCAGATCCCACAGTAACCTCAGGCCAGTCTGTGTGACTAGCCCTGTGCTTGTTATACTGCCAAGAGCAGTGATGGCGAACCTATGACACCCAAATAACCAGGATAATCTCTCCATCTCAAAATCCCAAATAACCTGGTTATCAGAGGTGACACCCGAACTCATTTTTTTGGTTGATTTTTCTTTGTTAAATGGCATTTAAATAAATAAAATAAATATCAAAAATATAAGTCTTTGTTTTACTATGGTTGCAAATATCAAAAAATTTCTATGTGACACGGCACCAGAGTTAAGTTAGGATTTTTCAAAATGCTGACACACCGAGCTCAAAAGGTTCACTATCACTGGCCTAGAGGCTACCTGGCCCAATGCCTGTCCTACAGAGAGAGGGGACAGGTGCGAGACCTGGCACATCCATCCTTTTCTGGGCTGCTGATCAGATAATAAGGTTACCTGATGCCACTGGCCACTGGGAAACAACAGCCTGCAGTGCGTCAGACACATAGGGTCCAAGTGTTGTTCAAACTCCAGGTTAGCATAGCCAACCCGACAGAATTTTTAAACCATTTCCAGGAGCAATACACAGTCTGAGAACCAAGTCCAGGTGGCAAACTATTAATGCTGACTTACAAGGGCAACTGGACAGACTACTTGAGATCGTATAGGATATTGATCATTGATAACAAGTCTAATGGGTTTCACCTAACACGTAGCATGGAGTTCTGCATCCGTGGCCTGGGACAGGGCGGGCCCAGAAGGGGTCATTTGTAAAAAGTTGGTGAGGAAGGGCATTCTGGACCAGGTTTCATCCTCCATATCAGCTGAGTCAGGAGGACAGAGCCTGACTCCAACTCTGCCACTTTCCTGCTGTGCATCCTCCGGCAAGTCAGTAACTTCTCTGAACACATTTCCTGTCTAAAAGCAGAGAGGGAAAAACTACACTCAAAAGTTTTGTTTTGAGGGGGGCAGCAGGGAGGGAATTTAATAAATTAGGCATCAATCCTTGTGCCCAGTACATACAAAGTACTCAAAAGTGTTTTTTGCTGATAACATCATGGATAGTCTCATTTATATCAACATGCCTGGTTTTGGCTCTGTTCTTTTAATTTGCATGTCATATTTTAAACCACAAAGTATTGTAAGTAGCCAACTAGATAAAAATGTGCTGGTGAAGAGACAAAGAAAGCCCTGTGTTTTAACTTGATTTGACAGTAACTGTAGAATTTGCTCCTTATTTTGCAATAAACTAATATGTGCTTGGATAAATGTTGCCAAATTGCTCTCCAAAATTTGCATCTTATTTGCAGACTCTTTTACAGTGTATGAGAGCGTGTTTTCAGGAACTTTCAGCAAGGAGTGGAGGGATTAAGGGTTTCCAAGGTCTCTAATCTTTATTGTTAGGCAAATAGATTTGTTGTTGTTCTTATTCTCACCTGTAGTTCTTTAATTATGAGTGAAGTTGAGCACTTTTGGCTGCTTGTATTTCTTTTTTAATAAATTGTCTCTCCCTGGCCCTTGCCTACCTTTCCTACTTGGATGTTCATCTTTTTCTTATTTGTTTTTAATAATGTTTTAAACATTAGGGAAATTTGTGTCTGCTTATTTTAAATATATGTGCTATGAATTAGAAATGATCTCATGCTACCTGATTTCAAATGTTGAAGCAGTTTCCTCTTTACGACTCACCCTCCAACCTGAACTTCCTTCTGTGTGGCCCTGGCCTCTCCCAGGGGAGCCCTTCCATGGCCAGCTGCTCCCGGAGGGGAGGAGTCAGGAGGCGGGAGAAGAGAAGGAACGGACTGAGGAGAAGGAAGGCTTGCACGGTGGGGCACCAGAAATATTCACCTCAGAATCTGCGCAGACCTTCTCAGCCAGGCATCCAGATAGATTTTCTTCCCGCTGGCCGGGCAATTTGGTGCTACCAGCACCACAGCCCCCACGACGAAGCCGAGATCACAACTGGAAACAGCTTGGGACCACGGAGTGCTCCACGACCTGTGGGAAAGGTGAGGTGTGGGCTGGCAGGGCCTCTGTGAACCAGGAGACAGGTGTGTGTGTGTTGGGGTGGCAGTGGGCAGGGGGCAGGGAGGGGCAGGGAGGGGCAGGGACATGAGCCTGCCCTGCAATGGCTCACTAGTGTGAGGTTATGTGGGGGGGTCTCCAAGATCACCCTCAGGTTGGACTTACGAGACAGCAAAGCTGCTGTGCTCATGGTTACAACTTATTACAATGAAAAATATATAGGTTAGAATTGGCAAAGGGAGACAGAAAGCTAGAGATAATTACACATCGAGGCCAAAACCTTTTTGGCGAGGACCATGACACGATAGAGGTAAGCAGTATGAAAGTTAATTGACACAGGAACCCAAGATCAAAATGTATTTTTACTGAAATAGTCTGCCATTTGGGTTTGGTGTGATGCCTGTTGCAGGAACCAGATACACTCAGAACCAGGTGGAAACAAGGGAAAGTTATAAAAAAGATAAAAATGGTTGTCATGTGGTTTTACATCGAGGGTGGCATGTGTAGATTCTCCTCCATTTCATGTCTTTAAAAATCGCCTGGCCCAGCCCGCCCAGGAGGGTGAGATGCGGCCCTCTCTGGAGATGGTCAGACATTGCTTTGTGGACATAAAGGATGAGGACAAAAGCATGTGGCTTTAGCCAGCTCGCCCTCATGCTGCTCACACAGCCTGTTCACCAGATGATGCCACTTACTCATCCAGGAGGCCATTCGGCAGGTCCCGTCTGTTCCGTACCAGATGTGATGCTGGGACCTACATCTAAAGGTTCTGCTTATCTTGCCTGCCTCAACACCACTCCAGTCTTCATGGTTCACGCTGAAATAAAACCTACCACCCTTACTGTTCTCTGGTATCTGGCAGGCACTCTCCTGCTTGCACTTCACCATCTAGCTCGGACATCACCTCCTCTGTGAAGCCTGCCTGATTCTGTAAGGCAGAGGTCGGCACTTCTCCCCTGGACCCCACGGCAATTTGGGAAACAGTTCTTTTTGTCCCAGCTCTGCTTGGCTTGGCTGTCTCCATGAGTGTACACTTTGCAACCTCTACAGCTGGTATCATACCAAGCACACAGTAGGTGCTCCTCAAGTGCTTCTTGAATGAATGGCTCTGTATCTATATATCAGCTATTAGAAAAGATACAAGGGTAGCATTTACATCTTCATTGCATCCTGGATATACAAATCTGTTATTGCCTTTGCCCATGTTCTATCAGTAACATAAAGAATGTGGATTTATGTATTCAAAGCTGAAGAAGCTCTTTCTCTAGATTTCCATATTATCATTATTATTATTTTTAATATATTTTATTGATTTTTTTACAGAGAGGAAGGGGGAGAGAGAGTTAGAAACATCGATGAGAGAGAAACATCGATCAGCTGCCTCCTGCACACCCCCTGGTGGGGATGTACCTGCAACCAAGGTACATGCCCTTGACTGGAATTGAACCTGGGACCCTTCAGTCCGCAGGCTGACACTCTATCCACTGAGCCAAACCAGTTAGGGCTCCATATTATTTTTATTCATGCTCTGAGATAGTCTTTCTCCTTTGCATTGTGGGGACACACACACTTCACCTACGCACTCAGTGCCTAACATGACATGCTCACTCATCCTCTTTATCCTGGTAAACTGCACTGATTCTCAGGCCAAAGAGCTGCTGAAGAAGTGCCTTGGAAATAGAAGAAAAACAGAGATGTCTTATTCCTCTAACACTCCCTTCTTGCCTCCCCCTGGCCCCCTTTTTTCTCCCATGTGACAAATGGCAGTAGCCCATGGATGGCCCTCCTTTGGTCCCTTGAAGGTTTGCTCCCAGACATCAAAAGCCTCAGTCAAAGGTGAAGGGCAGGTGAGGCCCTGTGAATGCACCAAACGCTTAGCTCATCTCACGGACATCAGTGGTGGTGGTAAGAGTGTCGTGACAAGAAAGTCTGAGCCTGCCAGTGCTGTCCGGCTCTTTTCTGGGCAACCCAAGCCATTCCCCTTGTGACCTCATCGTTTGTCCCCACACTGACCCTCTCCCAAGCTCTTCTCCAGCCCCTCGCACATTTCTATGCCGTCACGTTGAAATTTCTCTTTCTGTAAATGTCAGCATCATGACATCATCACAGAAGGGGCCCTGTCACGGGCATTCAGGTATGGCCTGTACTCCGTTCAGTCATTGGTAAGACCTCTATCTGGTCAAACTCTTGGCCTGATTGGTTGGTATGTGGAGTTCCACACTGGACTTATTTATTTTCTTCTTGCTCCTTATTTTGTCCATCTCTCCATAATGCCTTACTGACCTCTGCCTGTGGTACAGTGCCCTGTCCAACTTAATGTACTTCTGTTTTGATCAATACATCCAACATATAACCCAACCAAACGGATCCCAGGTTCTTCCTGCTGCCTGAAGCCCAGTCAGCACCTGACCTCACCACCCTGTTCCTGCTGAATGGCATGCTGGGACAGTGAAGAGATGGCCAGGTTTCTCCCTTTCTGCAGAAATCAACATTGACCCAAAGAAAGAAACCATCGTGGTCACTGGAGTCAAGAATTATAGATCTGGTATTTTCTCAACATCGGAGAAACAGGGAGAGCCTCTAACTTTATTTCCTCAGCTAAACGTTGGAGCTAGACCATGGACAAGTGTACTGTAAAGGTGGTGAGATGGTGGGAGAGGGCAGGCAGAGGCCATGGGCAAACAGCCCAAGCAGGACACCTCTTTGCAAGACACAGAGCATTCCTACGGTAGTCCATGTCCTTTTCCCTAGAAATACTAAATCTCCCTCTCACTTGAATGCCAAGTGGTTGGGGTAGTTGCTATTTCCAACCCACAAACTTGTAAGTAGAAAAGTAAAATTCAAGTGGTCTGAAGGGAAAGGGATAGGCTAAAAAATAAGACTTTTGCTTAATCCCTTAATAGCTGAGTCCCAATGGACACCCTTAAAGCCATGCACTGAATCTATGCACCTTTTAACTGAGAACAACGTGCTTAATGTTTGTTCACTTTAATTGAAGATCCTTCTTAAATGGAAGCAGATATACCGCTGGACCAAACTTAATTCCGCAAAAGTTTTTGCTTCCTATTAATTTTACAATCAGTACTGCTTTTTGCTCAGCTAATAACGATGCTTAATTGGAATGTTATTATAAATAATGGTCTCAAGTTATAGCCACATTGTAAATTTTTACTGCCAGAGTACTTTAAGCAAGTGTGTGTTTCAGATTCAAAACTGTCTTACAAACTGTCCAGTTTTTTACAAAACTACCCTCTGGCTCAATGTCACACAAGACCAGATTAAAGAGGCAGTGAACCACTGCTCATGGCTGACGAAATATTGAGACACATATTAAAAATTATTCCTCTAACTACAGTTAAAATTGTAGCAAGCTGGCAGTTCAGAAGCTGTAAATGCCTGGCCATTCGCAGCAGAGCCGAGACCGAGCTATAGAATAAGGCCAGTGCTCTGGGGCAGGAACTGTGTGGTGGCCTCGCCGGGGGTGGTCAGCTCTTTGTGAGACGCCTCCTACTCTCCCAGCAGTTGGGGTGCAGGTTCAGCTGGTCACATTTCTCACTTTGTAAACTTTCCTCTTGACACTTCAGTGCTGCCACCAGGGGGTAGCAAGGAGAGGAAGGCAGAATTGCGAATTGGCAGGTTTTTAGTTGTTTTGAGAGCTAGAAATTCCACTTAAATTCTTTTTCCCCAAAAATAGATTTATAAATTTTAAGACAATGAAACTAGGCTGTGTAGCTGTGTGTTTTTAATACAAAAATCTAAGGCAGTTAGTATGATTTTTTAAGCAAAGTAGTAAAAATAAATATTAGACCGCTAACAAATATTCATTCAACAAACTTCCATTGAACACCTACTACTCTGCTGGGTACTGGGGATACAGAGATGCCCAGAACTAGTGCTGTCCCTCAGAAGCTCACTGTCTCATGGAAGCAGACATATACTCTTAAATAACTAAAATACCACTGGACCAGGACATTAGAGTAAAGTGTCAAATGCTTTACATAGGGGAAGCCAGCTGTGCTTCTAGTCTTGAATCTTCTTATTTCTCTGCTCCAGCCTAACTATCTCTTAAACATATCTGGTGCTTGCAGGCCAGTTTGTTGGGCATTTTTGTTCTAGCTCAGCGACTAGGATAGCTCTCTCCCTTCAAGACCCGGATGCAAACAGGTTCCCCACCGAACTCTTTCTCTGGGATGCAGCTGGAGCCCTCTCGGGCCCTTTCGCTTTGATGTCTCCAGAAAACCTTCAAGAAGTTATCGTTTGTGCTTATTTTATAATCTCTCCCCGGCACAGTGATATAAAACACTATTATGGAAATTGGTTTATATCTGCCTTTGAGCGTTTCAAACCATGTTCACCAATAGACTGTAAGCTCTTTGAGGGCAAGAACGATTCCTACTCTCCTCTGCACCCACAATGCTGAGCAGAGCCCTTGCGTGGGAATGTGCGTGTGGATTGTTCTGTTTCTGTGGCCTCTTCATCAGCACTGGGTCTTTGTGCATCTCCACCACAGACCAGCACTCAGGTGTGCGGACTGCCCTCCAGACGTTGTCCTTGTCCTTCTAGGATCGCAGTACCCCATTTTTCGCTGTGTGCACAGAAACACTCATGAAGAGGTTCCCGAGAGCTACTGTGACTCCAGCACGAAGCCGACCCCCGAGGAGGAGCCCTGCAGCATCTTCCCTTGCCCGGCCTTGTAAGACGCCCTCTCTGCCTCCATCCCCATTATCACGTCACTTCTGGTTGCTTGTGTGTAGGACCTTGGTAGCAGATATAATCTCATTTTTAAATCAGTCTACATCTGATTTAGAAACATGAGACTTGATCTTTGCATAAGATGCGGTCTGTTTAGCAAGAGCACCTGTCTTTCAGGATTGACACAGGAGCCTGTAGCCTTTAGCAGGTCAGCACACTCCCAGGAGCCCACCATTTTGGGAATTAGAGCAATTAGGGTTTCGCCTGACAAGGAAAACAGAGAGAAACAAAGAACTACAATCCAGTGTAGTCAGTGCCGGAGGAGAGCTGTGTGCAGAGAGAATGGTGAACGGCGCACCGCATCTGCCTGGAGAGACCAGAAAGAGCCCCTCAGACAGGGCTTGGGCTGGTTCCTGAAAGACACATGGGACACTTTCAGGAGAACATGGGGAAAGGGCCCAAAAGGTGTCGAAACTTAATTCTCAAAGTAATAAAAACATATTCTCATCTGAACACCTGATGAGCAGGGTGGCACAAGGAGGAAATATGAGACTGATGCATAAATAGTTCATGAAAAATAAAGAATGCTGGGCTCAGATTTCTAAGTTAGTTCCAAAATGGGCTAATGTCCTCCGGGGTAATGAAACAAGCTTTGGGGTTTGTTTATGTGGGGTTTTCTACCAGATAACTTTGTACCTTCTCCATTTTCTTACGTTGTATATACTCGCTGGCAAATAGCATGTGGGACAAACCTCATTCTCTACAGAGTCAGTGGCCCGTAGGTAGACTGGTAAGCAATGCCCTGGGAGTTGGGTCACCCACAAGGATTCTGATGGTTCTGTGTAAGTCAGCTCAGCTCCTGCCTCTTCCTGTTGACTGAAGTGATCTGTCCCTGCCCCTCTCTCCTCCCTGAGCCAGCTGGGACATCGGGGAGTGGTCCGAGTGCAGCAAAACCTGCGGCCTGGGCATGCAGCATCGCCAGGTTCTGTGCCGCCAGGTGTACGCCAACCGAAGCCTGACGGTGCAGCCCTACCGTTGCCAGCACCTGGAGAAGCCCGAGACCACCAGCACCTGCCAGCTCAAGATCTGCAGTGAGTGGCAGATCCGGACGGACTGGACCTCGGTACGTGGAGGGGGGCCCTGCTCTGGAGCACCTCCTCCAAGGCCCACACTTCCCTCCTGCCTCCCCCTCCAAGACCTGACTTGGAAGGACCCTGAGTCCCCCAGGAGAGAACCTGTCCGCGGGCTCCGGGCAGCCACCTTTATAAACCGTAGCATGTGCCATAGCTCGATAGAGTTAAAGCCAGCGTGTCACCACAGCCGACTCGACTGGAGAGCCCAGGGGAGCCCAGGGGAGCCCAGGGGAGCCATGTGCAAAAGCTCGACATGGTGGAGGGAAGGTTGGCAAATTCTGGTAGAGTCGTCTCCTCCCCATCTTCTCTCCCACTCTCTAGATGACAGAACAGAGGCTCAGATGGACAGAGTAGGCAAGATATCAAAGAAGGCCTTAGCGAAAGGGCCTGTGAAATGATCAGGGCTGGGATTCTCCTGAGGTAGCATTGCATGCGGGGGGGGGGGGGGGGGGGAACCTAGCAACTCGGGGAGTCTCCCCAGCCCTCTGTTTAGGGGGCAGGTGACAAGAGGGCGCCCGAGCTGATGCTGCCCGCCCGCCCACTGACAGCTTGCTGTGTTGCAGTGCTCCGTGCCCTGTGGAGTGGGGCAGAGGACCCGGGACGTGAAGTGTGTGAGCAACATCGGGGACGTGGTTGACGACGAGGAATGCAACATGAAGCTCCGGCCCAATGACGTTGAGAACTGCGACATGGGGCCCTGTGCGAGGAGCTGGTTCCTCACCGAGTGGGGTGAGAGGGTGAGTGTGGCGCGGAGTGGGGTTTCTGGAGTGGGGGAGAGGGGCTGTGGAGGCTGCTGGGCTAAGGGTGGGAGCGGGTGTCACAAGGTGCCCCCAAAACCATCCAAAGATGAATTCCTAGCGCAGAATCCCAAGGGTAATTTCTGACTCTGGGGGAAAGGCCCATAAATGAACTACTGCAGGGTTTCTGTCCTATGAATCTCCACGGTGCTTCCAAGTATCGGTGCCTCTGGATCACTGGGCACCTTGTTACACAGAACCTGGTCAGCAGGGGCGGGCTGGCCCGGATCCTGCATTTCTAAGGCGCTCCCGATGGTGCCAAGGCTGCAGGTCTTAGGAGGTACTCCTGAGCTCCCAAGCCTTCCCCCGAGGTCATGTGAGCCACAGCCAGTGCAGTATGTCCAGCTGGGAGGAGTAAGGGGCACATCAGAGGATGGGGGCCATCCACCCTGTTGGTTGATTCCAGCTGGTCAGCATCCACTCTGACTGGTCAGTGCTCACGATGGACCAGTTGCTGAGTATTCTGGACATCACCCTGCAGGTGTTCACATGGGTTTCCTGCACAGCCTCCCTCTCAGCACAATAAAACAATCCACGCCAGGGGGTGCTGCTGGGAAGGAAAGAAAGAACAAACCTGTAAATTCAGCCTTCACTCCACATTCAGAGATCCCCCCCCCCCAGAGATTCCCATCAGGTGGTTTATCTCCTCATGGTTTCCCAACACCTCGTGGCAAACAGCCCCTGCCCCTTAGCCCCAAGACAGTACCCAGAGAGAGAGGGCCTTTAGGGAAAGCACTGAGCCCTTAGGGTGAGCAGTTCACTGTTCCTCCAGGCCCAGCCCTGGACTCTAACACACCAAATTAACCATCAGGAAGGTGCTAACCAAAGGTGTCCATTGACTCAGACCTCTGCCCCTAAGGCTGAGTCAAGCAGAGCTCGCAGGGTTCTGTTTGCGTACCCGCCCCCCTCACCGCCTACTTCCCCTCCCAGCAAGCACATGGCTCCTGGCCTTGGGGAAGCAGTGCTCAGGGGTGTCAGGGGTCACTTTGAGCACCTCCCTTGCAGCATAAGGAGTCCTTGACAGCGTCCCTGACATAAGTCTGATCCCTTTGTCAGAAATTCCCTGTGTGTTGAACCAATGACATCTGCTTCTTGTACAACCCAGAGTCAGGTTTCCTTCCACATTGAACCCAAGTGTTTTTGCCAGCTCCCAGCATGCCCTGTCAGAAGTGCATGCGTGCACTGTCCTTACAGTGCAGACCACAGGTGCTGGGGAGCCCCTCCCACTCTTTCTCCAGGCTAAACATCCCAACTTCCTCCAACTGATTTTGTCTTTCCAGATTTCTAGCCAGAATTTGTTTGTACTCACAATAAACCTGCCCGATTTAGTGTATAAGCAAATTAATGAAAACAATGCTACTGGGACTTCTTTTTATATTGGAAAAATGTTTTTGAAAATAGTTCATTTTTCTGCTCATCCAGTAATATAAACTATTATAAAGAATGTGAAAAGAATCTCAAAGTATACCTATAATCTCTTCAACCTAACAAGTTAAGATTTTTAAGCTATCCTGACAAGCTTTCTTCAAGTCATACATACTTTGCATACATAGTATTTTGTATTCATACATATATTTTAAGGACATAATAATAATATATGTATAATTTGTTAACCTGATTTTTTTCACTTTTGTATTGTAAACATCTTAATGGGATTAAAAACGTTAAAGCATGTTTTTTAATTAGAATAAGATATTATATGGTTATTATAATTGAACTAATAATGCCCTATTTCTAAATGATTGAGGATATTTTTTGCTAAATTTTTTACTATTGTTAATAATATTTCTGTAAATATTCTTTTTTTTTATTGATTTCAGAGAGGAAGGGAGATTGAGAGAGAAAGAAACATTAATGATTAGAGAGAATCATTGATTGGTTGCCTCCTGCACTCCCCACACTGGAAATCAAGCATGCAACCCGGGCATGTGCCTTAACCGGGAATGGAACCGTGACCTTCTGGTTCATAGATCAATGCTCAACCACTGAGCTCAGTAATATTCTTATGTATAAATCTTTATATGCACTTTTCTTTGTTTTCCTAAAATAATGTTTAGGAAGTAGAATTATTTGACCAAATGCTGTGAACTCCTTTAGAACTCTTGACATATTTTGGCAAATTTCTCTCCAGAGGATTATTTCAATTTAGACTCTCCCAAGCAGCAACTGAGATCGCTTTTATAATTCTTTTATTTCACTTATTCTTTACCGTTTTTAATTCCATCTCTCTACATTTGCCATGCTCTGAAAAAAGCATTGGGCTCAGAATGACCTGTGTACAAAGAAAAAAGCAACTATGTGGAGGAAAATTGCAATGTTTCATTTCTCTGTGTGTCTCCCACATTTCCTTAGAACAGTAAAACTCTACAAGTAACTTTACACACTAGCTATTTTCCCTCCAATAAAGACTCTCTGCTTTGTATTTTAACTAAGTACTTGTTGGATCTAACCCTTGTCTTAGAATTCCAAATAGAGCAAAGAATGAGCACTTTATTCTTCCATTTAGAGAACTTCTTTGGAAAAGACATGTTAAGCCATGTAAGTGTCCTATGTATGATATAAGTAAGTTTGCTTTATCGACCCCCAAAATAGATCATTGTTCCTGATTATTTTGAGTAGATGAGCGGGAAGGGGTGCTATTGTGTTTAAGGAAGGTGAATTGCTGTTGGCACCCTTTCCTCAGGAATTATTTCTTATGAGACCCTGAGCAAGCTGCTGACTCCCTGCCTCTCCGTTTCCTCCTCTGTCACATTGCTGAGTGAGCATGAAGGGAATCACCTTTGAAACTATGACCTAGATGAGACTGGCATGCCAGGAGGGTTTCCTGTGGGCTGTGTTCTTCTTCCTGTCAACATGCAGCCTCCATCAAAACCCAAACTGATGGGGTTCTGAGAGCCTGGGGTTAGTGAACACATGGAGATGCGGGGGGAGTGATGAACTTGGAGCGGGCGTGGAGGCCCGGCACCCCTTCCCACATGCCTTTTCCTGTGCTTCTCTTCCATCTGGCTGGTCCTGGGTTACATCTTTGTATAATAAACTGGCAAAATGTTTCTCTGAGTTCTGTCAGCTGCTGTAGCAAAGCAATCGAACTGAGAAGAAGAGCCTTAGGACCCCTGGATTTTTAGCCAGT
Source organism: Myotis daubentonii (assembly GCF_963259705.1). Classification (NCBI taxonomy): domain Eukaryota; kingdom Metazoa; phylum Chordata; class Mammalia; order Chiroptera; family Vespertilionidae; genus Myotis; species Myotis daubentonii. The sequence goes on along the minus strand of NC_081840.1, from coordinate 112,758,803 downwards.
TGGTCAGAAGTACAGGTAAGAAACTGGACTTGGGATTGGCTGCTGAAGTTGGGGGTGGGGCAGTCACCTGTGGAGTCTAATGCCGTCTCCAGGTCGTGTCAGAATGGAGTTGAATGGCAGGACACCCAGCTGGTGTCAGAAAATGGCTTGATGGTGTGGGGACCCCGCACACACATTGAAATTGGCACCAGAATACCAAAAGTAGCCTGTTGTCCGATTTAAAATTAATTGGTCTCTGCCTAAATAAATCGAGGTTGTAAACTCAATCTGAACCTACTCTTAAACGTCTAGGGCCATGGTCGGCAAACTGCGGCTCGCGAGCCACATGTGGCTCTTTGGCCCCTTGAGTGTGGCTCTTCCTAAGCCTTCGGAGTACCCTAATTAAGTTAATAACAGTGTACCTACCTATATAGTTTAAGTTTAAAAAATTTGGCTCTCGAAATAAATTTCAATCATTGTACTGTTGATATTTGGCTCTGTTGACTAATGAGTTTGCCGACCACTGGTCTAGGGTAATATGTATAGTTTTTCTGACTTGATGACTCACCTTAAAAACATCCTTGCAGCTACTTTTTAAAAATTTATTTTTATTGTTGAAAGTATTACAAATGTTCCCCTTTCTCCCTATTAACCCCCTCCAGCCCGCACCAGCCCCCACCCAGGCCTTCACCACACTATTGCCTGTGTCCATGGGTTACGCATATATGGATATTAAAAGTAGCTGAAGAACTTTTAATTGAGGGTGGGGCTTATTAGATTCAGGCTTCATTTACTTTTTAGTTCTGCAAATCAATGGCAGGTTTAAAAATTTGTGCAATTTTTAATCACAACAGAGAAAAAAGTCTTTTAGAAAGTCCACCAGCCTCAAGTTTCTAGCACCTAATTTCTAAGTATGTTTTCCAAGAGAAGAAATAAGTAAAGATATTGAGTTATTTAAATTGTGAAAGATGATGCATAAAACTGAAATTCAGGAATAGTCATTAGAACCGTACAGTCCCTCAGGGGCCACTCGGCCAAGTTTAGCATTTAGCTGTTGCTGGGGTGAGAGACAATCCTTACCAGAGGGTTGCCTAGGAATTTCATGTGTCTCTGTGCTTTAACTGTCCAGAAGTTCATTTCAGAGTCAGGTTCTTTTCTGAAGTGGACTTGGTCCTTCTTTTAGGCACATCCTTCAGGGACAGTGCATGGGGGTGTTTCGGGGCCTCACTTTGAAGGTTAGTCTCTGCTGCCTGGAGGGGACCCCGCCTTCCCCTCATTTCTCCCGCCTGGCTTCCCTGGCCAGGTTCTGTGTCGGTAGATCCTTTTACATATAAATTGGTTGTGCTTTTCACTGCAGCCTTCGCAGGGCTCATCCTTGTGATGTTCTCTCACAGGGCATTGACTTGGTCCTCAACATTATTCTTTTAAATTAAGTGCACAGGGATATGGGGAAACTTTCCCAAGATGCATGTGGTTTTTCCAAGATTACTTAGTTTGGAAAGCAGATTTCTAATAACAACGCAGTTAAAACGAAAATCGTGAAAAGCATTTGTGAACCTGTAAGGGGAAACAACTTTTCCTTTACTCTCTTAGGTTCTTTAGCGGAGGGCTGCAGATTAAGCCGACAGTGACCAGATTCACCGGAGAAAAGCATACAAATCGTATCTGATGTTATTGTTTTTATATGGCGTGGGGGATAGGGAGAAGGGAACTTCATAGGAAAGAAATGAAAACCCCAGAGAAGCAGTTAGACTTGAGGGATTGTGTAACATCTTAACAAAGGGTGATAAGTTGTGAAGTGACTAGACAAAGGAAAGGGGTTTGGGCTTCTGGGAATAGTAAATTGTAGGAAAATGGCTAAGAAATATATGGGGGAAACTAATGGGAGATAAGGGTTATAGTAAAGTTTGTTTATACAAACTCATCTTGATTCCCCATCATCCATAAGAATGTTCTCTTCTTCCTGGAACTGGGAGGGCACCTTTCTCAGGGGAATGTGTGCCCTGCTTCCAGGCCGGGAAGGGGAGGGCAGAGAGCACCTCCTGCATCTGCTGTTTCTTCATTGCCATGAGCTCAGAATAATCAACAGGCCAAAGTAGCATATTCTGGGGCATATTCTAACCAGCTCTGAGTTCTTAGCTCCAGAGTCCCCTCCCTGAGGAGTCAGACACAGCTTAGCAGTCAGTGATCATGTAAATGTTTGATACTCATCCTGGGTTATGATTTTACAAGATTAGACAGCAAGTTACAAAAACAAAAGTAGGATTTTTGATAAAGAAATTAGGCTGTTAATATTTTTCTTCCTTTTCTCAAATTTTATTTAAAGTTATATTGCTTTTATTTACTTTTAAGATGATAATATTAGTAGAAACCAAACACTGACTCTATTTTTAAGAAAAGAGCCAGCAGAAATCCCTAGAAGGGCTTTGGTCATCATGTAAAGGCACTTTCAGAATTGGAAGGTGCTGATGAGAGGAGAAAAATGAGCGGGGGAGGACCCCCATCATATTTATTTATTCAGCCGATATTCAGGGATTCGCCCATAAGTAAGGTGCTCACTAAGAATGAAATAAAGGTGATGTAGGCACTGAGCCTACTTCTATAATGAAAAAAAAATGGACACAAATAACCATAATACAAAGGATGACAGAAGAATACAGATGTGTCAGAGCACAGCTGCACTGAGTCCACTTATTCTTGTGAAACCAGCCCTACTACACTAACTGTGGGGGCTGAGCCCCTCTGCTAGGGGCTGGACCTTCTTGGACGCGAGGTGGTAGAAGGAAAGGCCATGAGAAGTTGTGGGTGTATAAAAATGAGTCTCTAGTGGAGGAGCCAGTGGCCATTGCTAATAAGGAGCCATCAAACAAAACGTTGTTCACAATAGTCCCATACAGCAGCCATGCACCAGCTGCTAACAATACATCTTTCCCACAAAGCAGTAGTGGCCTCTGTACCCACAGCCTTACATAGCAGCAGCACCTGCGCTCTCTCTGTCCCAGGAGCCTCTCTAGCATAGCAGCAGCACCTGAGCTCTGAGCTCTCCTAAGTAGCCTCAGCAGCTTCTCCCTACCACACTGGATGGCCAGTAACATGTATTATACTACTTAGACAAAGGAGGCTTCTTGCCAAATAGTGACCTTGCTGTGCACTGGCATAGTCCTTGGATACCCCGATTAAGATTCCCATGCTCAGAGTGGCCTTGGCCATCTGGCGTACTCTGAACAAGGCCTATCACACTCCAATTGGCCTTGAGTATCCGGCGGACTCTGGCATGGTTCCCACAAGATGTCATGGGAATTCTGAGGATGGGAGGATATATTGAACTGGGAAATCAGGAAAGATTTCACAGAGGAAATGGCACTTGAGCTGAACCTGAACAGATTTTGAGTGTCCCAGGGAAGGGCAAGAGTGCTCCAGACAGAAGGAACAGCAGGGTCAAGGTGCTGGGAACATTTCATGTGTCCAGGGAACAGTGAACCTTGGCTCTGTCCAGGATAGTCAGTGGTTTTCATATATTACATCTAACTATTCGGCCCCTATGATTGTTTTAGAAGTTCATATGGTGATAATGTGGAAACCGCTATCAAGAAAATCAATGTGGCCCAGCTGATGTGGTTCAGTGGTTGAGCATCGACCTATGAACCAGGAGATCACAGTTCGATTCCCAGTCAGGACACATGCCCGGGTTGTGGGCTCTATCCCCAGTGTATAGCATGCAGGAGACAGCCGATCAATGATTCTCTTTCATCATTGATGCTTCTTTGGCCTTTCTCTCCCTCTCCCTTCCTCTCTGAAATCAATTAAAAAATATATATATCTACACTAATAAAAGAGAAAAATGGTAATTGGCATACGACGATACCCTTTTCATTGGCTAATCAGGGCTATATGCAAATTAACTGCCAACTAAGATTGGCAGTTAACTGCCAACAAGATGGCGGTTAATTTGCATATGTTGGCACAATGCAGGGAGGCGAAAGGGAAAGCAGGAAGAAGCTCCCTGCCACTGACAGTGATCGGAAACCCAGGGGGGAGCTAAGAGCTGGGGGGCAGGGCAAAGGCGGCCCTGGGGCCGCCTTTGCCCTGCCCCCCAGCCATGATCGGAGAATCAGGCGCCTTTGCTGCCCTGGCCAGTGATAGCAGGAAGTAGGGGTGGAGCCAGGGATGGGAGCTGGGCATGGTCGAAGCTGGCAGTCCCGGGAGCTAGGGTTCCCTTGCCTGGGCCTAAAGCGGAGCCCACGATCGCGGGGCCGCTGCAGCTGCGGGTCCCCGCTGCCTGAGCTGGACGCCTCAGCCAGAGGCGTTAGGCCTGGGCAGGGGCGGAGCCTGCAACCGCGGGGAGCTGGGGGTCCCCTACCCAGGCCTGACACCTCTGCCGGAGGCCTCAGGCCTGGTCAAGGGGCCGATCCGGTGATTGGTGATCGGAGGGTGATGAGGTTCAACTCCTCTGGCCAAGGCATCAGGCCTGGGCGGGGGGCTGAGCTGGGGATTGAGGGGATATGATGGTCCCCTTGCCCAGGCCTGAAGCCTGGGTCAGAGGCGTCAGGCTTGGGCGGGGGATGGAGCAAGCGATCAGAGGGAGATGGGGGTCCCCTGCCCAGGCATGATTCCTGGGCCAGAGGCCTCAGGCCTGGGCGGGGGCCAGAGCCAGTGATCGGGGGGACATGGGGGTCCCCTGTCCAAGCCTGACACCTCTGGCGGAGGCGTCAGGCCTGGGCAAGGGGCCGATCCTGCGATTGGAGAGTGATGGGGGTCAACGCCTGAGGGCTCCCAGTATGTGAGAGGGGGCAGGCTGGGCTGAGGGACACTCCCCCCCCCCCACACACACACACCCAGTGCACGAATTTCGTGCACCGGGCCCCTAGTATATATATAATGAAAAACAGTGTGTTCCCAGTGTAGCCTAGAAGAATGGAAACCTTTAATGCCATTTAGGGCAGTCCATAGTGAATGTCATTAGGAATGGACCAGCAACAGAGGGATTTCAACATGGATATACCAGCACCTGGCAGCCCAGTGACAAGAAGAGCTGGTGATGCTGAGCGAGAAGCTGTGGCCACCGTCCGAGGGAGAATGTCAGGGTGCTGGGCACCACCCGCAGCAGGGACAAGACAGATAAATGTGCTTAAACTAGAATCAATGAGACCTGCTAGCTGGCGAGATATGGGAAACCAGGAGGACAAAGAGCAGTCGGTTTTGAATCCAGATATGCATTTGAACACACATTGAAAAACCCAGAGGAGGAATGGGAATGGTGATGAAGGTAGTATCCCATCATTTCACCTGTTGGACATGAGGTATCGATGGGACACCCACACGAAGATGCCCTGAAAATATAGGATGAGAAGCAAAAAAAGGCAACATTCCAAAGTATTTCAAGGCAGATGGGAAATGCTCTCAGAGCTTCAGGGTGTGACTCAGGGGAGTGTTTACTGTGACCTGGGTGAGGACAGAGTGAGATTATAGTAATGACAGTTATGTGGCTTTAAGTGAAGGCTTACTCCTGTGAGCTTTGGTTTCTCTTAGAGATGTAGGTCTCGGCCCTTTAAAGCCCTGCATACCATTACTGAGTACCTACTGCATGGGTTCATTGAGCACCTGCTCTCTACATGTCATTCATTCCCTGAAATGCTGCCAGGACTGTGTTCCCATGCCCACGGTCCAGGTAAGCATGCCAGAAGTGAGAGGCTCAGGTCACTTGCCCCAGGCCACACAACCGGTAGTGATATTAACACCAATATGACTGGTTCCCAGTCCAGGCTCTCTTTATACCAGGCTGCCTCCTGGTACACCGTCACAGCTGTGCCCTTCAGGGACTACAACCATGTGCCTTACTATTAGGCAGCATTGTTGAGGTGACAGACGCCAGCTCTCCTCCTTCCTCAGACCAGCCCAGACTCACTACCAGTATGTAGACGTGTGCCCATGTTTTCATGCTCTCGTTCTTCTTCTGCTGAATATATTTTTGAAATCCAAAGCCAGAACAGATAGATTGACAAGTGTAAGCATGTCAGTCGCAACAATGGAATGAAGACTGTCCCAGAAAATCTAAGGCCGGGGGGTATGCCATACTTACGTCCCATGACGGAGCAGGCTGTGCGTGAGAAGTGGTCAGACATTTCCAGGGCAAACAGTTGGTGGGGAAACCTCCTTGGAATCATTTAAATGTGGCTTAAGAACCTGGGGGGAGAGGCCTCCCCTCTACTGTGTCCATTTTCTGTCTCACAGTGTTCAGCGGAGTGCGGGGCTGGAGTGCGGACACGCTCGGTGGTGTGCATGACCAACCACATCAGCAGCCTGCCTCTGGAGGGCTGTGGGAACAACCGGCCAGCAGAGGCCACTCCGTGTGACAACGGGCCCTGCATGGGCAAGGTGGAGTGGTTTGCTGGGAGCTGGAGTCAGGTGAGTGGCCAGAACTGGGTGTGTCTGCCTGTCCCTGGAAGAGGCAGCATAGCAGAGGGGTTAGGAACTGGACCTGGTATGTCTAGGTTTGAATCCCAGCTGTGTTACCCATGACCCTGAAGAAGCTGCTTATGCTCTTGGAGCCTCATTCAGTCAACACTATTTATTGAGCATTTATTATGTTCTCTTCTAAGCACTTGAGCACAATAAATATTCCTGCCCTCAGGGAAGCTCATGGTGTAGCATGGTTTCTTTGTCTATAAAATGCTAGTAGCAACCGCACCTTAGAGATTATTTTTAGAAGAAATGAAGTAATGTATTTTAAGTATGTAGCACAATGCCTGAAATACAATAAATGTACAATAAACCACAGCTACTGCTGCTATCATTGTTAATAAATCCAGTTTTGTCTGAATATGAGTGTCAGAATCAGAAATAAATATGACCCAGAAATCCTATATCTGGATATGAGATCATTATCTCAAAGATATATCTGCATGCACTCTTATGCTCAAAGCAGCATTATTCACAATAGCCAAGGTATGGAAACAACCTATGTATGTGTCCACCAACAGATGGATGGATAAGAAAATATGCATAGGAATATTATTCAGCTTTCTAAAAAAGGGAAATCCTGCCCTTTACAACAATATGGATGAACCTGAAGGGTATTATGCCAAGTGAAATAAGTCAGACAAAGACAAATACTGCATGGTATCAATTATATGTGGAATTTTTAAAAAAACAAACTGATAGAGGGTAGAATGGTGATTTCCAGGGGTTGGAGTGGAGGAAGTGGGAAGAGGTTGGTAAAACTTTTATTAGATGAATGAGGTCTAAAGTTCTAATGTATATCATGGTGACTATAGTTCATAACACTGTACTGTATAACTGAAATTTGCTAAGACAGTAGAACTTAAGTGTTCACACAGAAAAGAAAGGTAAGTATGTGTTAAATCAATGTGAGAATCCTTTTAAAATGTATACATATACCAAATCATCAGTTTAAATATATTATAATTTTGTTTGTCAATTATACCTCAATAAAGCTGGAGAAATAAAGAAGCATAAAAAGAAAAAATTAAGGTTGTTCATTATAAAGAACTGAATATTTTAATAAAGTCACTTAATTGATCAATTAATGTTTTCCTGACTGTGCCAAAATTGAGCATGAACTCTCTTAGAAAATGTGGAAAATATAATTCCCTCCTATTTTTTTTGCTATGATTACCATCAGTATTTTGAGTTCTTGGACCATTTAGCATTTGGCTCCCAGGGCTGGCTGGTTCTCCAAGGACTTTTTGGCTGATGATCATGATTTACACATTATTAGGATCTCTGGCTCTATATAGAATTTTATTTATTTTACGTAGCTTTAAACATAGACCCTGAGAAAAATGGGCTGCCTTTCCTTGGTAATTGATATAACCCCTTTGGAAAGTAATAAAAGTCAAGAACCATATAAATGTTCATTTGCCTTATCCCACTCCAGGGGATTCATTTTAAGGAAATAATTAATAGAAGAGAAAAGGCTTTTTGACAGAGATGTTCATGACAGCAGGGCAGTATATTATGGTATATCATAACTCCTTAAAATATTATGTGCAACAATGATAATTAGGAATATGTGGAAAGTGCATTGATACAGTGGCAAGTGAAAAACAATATGAAAATCTTTGAATCCTATGATCTCAACCACTTCAAAACATAAATATACTAAAAATGTGTCAGATCAATAATGAACTAACATGTTATGATGAGTATTGTTACACACAGATGAGAAAGATCACATCCAGGGAAATCCCATGTTGGGTACATCATTAATACACACTGTACACACCAAATAGATAGAATACAGTCTGCCTGTGATGCTGGGATTGGACTTAACCTCCAGCACAAGAAGATTAACTAACTCCATAACTAACTAACATGGAAGAAAATAGGAAATACAAGCCAAGGAGGTTCCCTGGATGCCTATGAAGATGGCAGAAAAGAAGGCCCAAAGCAGACATTGCCAATCTGGGTGCTTCTTGTGCCCCATGTGACCAATTCATAGTCTATTGGCTTGGATTTTTCCTTTTCTGGGGTCCGCTCACCCCCATTTTTGTTTGACCATGTGCCTGCCTACAGAAGCAAGGCTAATGTTAAGAACTTTAGCTATAGACATTGTTAAATCTTTTCATAAAGGTAGTGGATTCTTTAAAGTCTCTGAAGGCCTATAAAACACAAGTTTTAAACTTTTTAATCAAGATATATTGAGTAAACCAAATGTGAATAAAAAACGCTTTACAAAGTAATAGATTTGTGCGTAGTTATATGCATCATATTTCCATAAGCTAACAAAATGCATCAATGTATGTAATATTCTGGCCTCTGTGCTCAGACCCCAGGGAAGTGAGAGGAATGGGCCCCATGGTGAAAGGCTTCCTGCTGGCCACGCTGTTGGGAAGGGAGGGTTGGCCATATTGTCCCAAGTCCAGAATCTTCTATTCAGCTTTGTATGTCTCAGTGAATTTTAACTTAGTCCTTCACGCACAAGTGTGCAGGCTCTGAGAGACTAATTCATCCCCAGTGTCTGCCCATTAAGGGACCAGCAGAAAATGAATGTGTTAGTTTATTGTCTTACAGTCAGGGGTCTGTAAGAGTCTCCTGGACAGAAACAAGCAAAGTGATTGCCTGGTGTGTTTCTGTAGGGGAGTCTAAGGGGAACCATTTCAGTCTCAGCACAGAGGGCACCGTGATCTCAGTGACCAGTAGCCTGAAGCCATGATGACTCAGGACACCCATTCTCCGTCCCAGACACAGAACTGTTAGGAAAATTGGAATTCATGGGCCACTGCTCTTCTAGAAATGTTTTCCAGTGCCCTTGGGCTCTTCCTCACTGAATTGATGATGTGCAGACATACCCTGATGGACTGGCATTCTCATCTCCTTCCCGTGATGTGATACCATCTTTCTCTGCTTCCTTCTTTAGTGCTCCATAGAGTGTGGCAGTGGGACCCAACAGAGGGAGGTGATTTGTGTTAGGAAGAATGCAGACACCTTTGAAGTGCTGGACCCCTATGAATGTTCCTTCCTAGAGAAACCACCCAGCCAACAGTCCTGCCACCTGAAGCCTTGTGGAGCCAAATGGTTTAACACAGAATGGAGCATGGTAAGTCAGGGTGCTCTTAGTAGAGATTGCTGCTTTTAGTGCATCATTCTCCTGCTTTCCTTCCATATGCACACCTGGGCCTCCTACTAGGTGCCAGGCACAGGGCTCAGCCCTCAAGTAGATTCCCTATAGTGATCTATCCGGTTGGTTACTGCCAGGGCACCCCAGATACAGTCTACCTGGGGAGTGGAGCCTGAGGCTGGGACAATCTTGATCTAAACTCGGAGCCATTAAGCACTGACTCTCAAGTGTCAGTGTGCATAAGAATCAGCTGGGACCTTGTTAGAAAAAATGAATTCTGGGTCCACCAAGAGGAGTTTGCATTTTGAATAATCTCCTTAGGAGAGTTGGATGCAGGTGTCCTTGGACTGCATTTTGAGGAGTGCTGCTGCAGAGGATTCATGGCTGAAGGGATTCAAGGATGCCACTGAGAAACTGCATCATGAAGGAATTTCAGTAGGTCTCAGTAATAGAGTAAGACCCACACCAGTCAGGCCTCAGTGTGTGTGTGTGTGTGTGTGTGTGTGTGTGTGTGTGTGTGTGTGTGTACACTTGTTTAAAACCCAATAGACGATATGGGCTATGTATTGTGGGACTGATACTGTTTTTCTCTTTGAATTGACTCCTGAAAAACTCAAAGCTAAAATTGTGGTCCATCTCTAAGAGAGAATTTATCAGACCTTACAAAGGATCTTTCCTACTTTTATATTTCATTTAACCTCAGTTTCCCCAGATCATTTTACATTTTGTAACCCTCAAAGCATTTCTTAAGCCATCTCAGATCCTTTTTGTAAGGAGGAGGGTACTGTGTGAATGATGAGAGGCAGAGAGAGTCTGAGACAGAGAGAGAGAGTTAATACACAAATAGGTTACTAAGAATGAAGTGGAAAAGGAGGAAATAGTGATAAAACCCTTTTCTTTCTCCAAGTAAAAGAGTTTATTTTCAAGAAACATCCTAAAACAGAAAATGTCCTCAGGGCATCATTCCTGGTGACCAAATAACAGACCTTGGACTCATGGGGGTGGGGTTCATTCTGCTTTGTTTCACTGAAGATCTTCAAGCATGGCTGTGGGTGAGCCCAAAGTAGAGGCCAGAGCCTTTCTCAAAATCATTCATAGGTGATAAAAAGGATTTTGCTTATAAAATATATGAATAAAAGCTGAGAATTCTGTATCCAAACAGTGTGTGTTAGCTCCAGTGAGAACAGCCATTTGGCATGTGGTGAACCATAGATCAGAGGCAAATGGGAACAAAAGTGGTGTTGAGTTTCGGAGGTATTTTGTCAACTTCTGGGAAATGGAATTTAATTATTTTGATGCTGGCCAAGGCCCTTGAGAACACAGGAACAGGTCAGTGTTTTCTTTTACTGTTTGGTTGGAAGAGTCTGAAAGGGCCAGATTCACCAGACCTACCAAAAAAGACAAACTGTGAAAACAACTGTCTGGAAACAACCCAAATGTCCCTCAACAGGTCAATGTGGTACCTCTGAACCACATATATTACTCAGCAACAAAAATGAATGAACTGTTGGTACCCAAACACCGTTGATGAACTTCAAATGCATTTTGCTAAATGACTCCCAAAGCTACAAATTGTACTATCCCATTTATATAATATTCTGTAAAAGGCAAAACTATAGGGACAGATACCAGGTCAGTGATTGCCAGAGGGTGGCGTGGGCTGAATCTCACCAGGGGATTTGTTGTGTGTGATGAAACTTTGACATAAATGATAATAACAAAGACTGTGATGGAACCCAGATGTCTTTGAAGATGCCTTGTTTTGTAAATTTGAGTTTATAACTGAGTCAACATTTTATATAATCTATATATATAAAAGTCTAAGTGACCATTAGGACCGAATGACTGGAACGACCAGTCGCTATGATGTGCACTGACCGCCAGGGGTCAGACGCTTAACACAGGGGTTGCCCCTGGTGGTCAGTGCACTCCCACAGCAACCTCCCCCAGCCAGCCAACTTCCCATGGTCCCCCCGGCTGGCAGGCCCCAATCGCCCAATCGGGGCTGGGCCCCAGGCTGGGATGGGGAACCGGGGGTGAGTGGCAGCAGATGTGCCCCCTTTCCCAGTGGGGGCCAAGGGCTGGCTCCCTCCTTGGGGCTGGCAGCCAACCTCCTGTGCCCCATCCCTCCCCCTGGCCAGCAGGCCCCAGTCGGTGCCCACCTGCTGCGGTGGCCGCACGGCAGCGAGGGAAGGAGGAGGATGGAGGTGGGGAACTGCAGCAGCAGTGTTGTCGTCTGGCATCTGTTCCTTCCGTGCCTAGCCCAATAACCATCTCCTCCTCTCCCGACCCCGCCAGGGCCTTCAGACCCTGAGCTGGGACAGGAAACTGGAAGTGTGTGGCAGCGGATGTGGCCCCTTTCCCAGGGGGGCCAAGGATCAGTCCCATCCTGGACTGCTCAGTGAGGCAAAAGCCAGTGGGACCCCAAGTGCCTTCAGCTGACAGTTGCAGGACCAGCTCTGTTGGGGAAGGGAGTACAGCTCAGAACAAGGTCAATAGAGGTATGAGACTCAAGGCAGACCCAGCATCTGGGCTAAAGAGTCCCCAAACACTGGACTACTAGGGGATTCAACCTATTGGACCTCAATCAAGTTGCCCAGGGCCAGAAAGGGACAGTTACTCACATTCACCTACACTAGAGAAGCTCCCAGGAAGCCCAGGATAGACATACCAAAGGGACCATTCAACAACATCAGAGCAAAATCCAGCAAGCCCCACAAATGGTGGACCCAAAGCACCTGTTTAACAGCTGACACTACAACATTGGAGTTGAACCTCATTGGTAGAAACTCAGAGGGGAAATCCCTCCCACAAACAGGACATCAACATTCAAGTCCCAATTAAAACAGGAGAGCCCAAACAACACACACAAGGGGCATTCCTAGAGCATCCAGCTCAGGAAAACAAAGAGACTACACCACTGGACCCCTCAAGACATTTTCCATATAAGGCCATCTCACAAAGACTTGAAGCTAAAGCAGTTCTATCTAATACATAGAAGCAAATACAACGAGATAGCTAAAATGGAGAGACAAAGAAACAACCCCCAAATGAGAGAAAAGAAGGAATCTCCAGAAAAAAAATTAAATTAGATAAAGGCAAGCAACCTATCAGACATAAACTTTAAAGCAATGGTTATAAAGATACTTAAGGAACTTAGTGCAAATTATAACAACATGAAAAGGGAAATAGAGGCCATGAACAAGAACCAGACAATGAAGAGTGATACATCTGACATCAGGAACACACTGGAAGGGATTAAGAGTAGATTGGATAAAGCAGAGGATCAAATCAGTGATTTGGAAGATAAGGTAGAAATAAATACCCAATTAGAGCAGCAAATAGAAAAAAAAAGAATTAAAAAGCAGGAAGATAGCTTAAAGAAGCTCTGGTACAACATGACATGTAACAATATTCACATTATGGGAATACCAGAAGGGGAAGAGGGTAAGCAAGGAACAGAGAACCTTTTTGAAGAAATAATGACAGAAAATTTCCCCAACCTGATGAAGGAAAAGGTCACACAAGTTCAGGAGGCACAGAATCCTGATCAAGATGAACCCAAAGAGACTCACACATTGACACATCATAATTAAAATGGCAAATGTTAAAGACAAAGAAAGAATATTAAAGGCAGCAAGAGAGAGACAGAAAATTACCTACAAAGGAGTTCCAATTAGAATGTCAACTGACTTCTCAATAGAAACATTTTAGGTCAGAAGAGAGTGCATGAAGTACTTGAAATAATGAAAAGCAAGGGCCTAAATCCAAGACTACTTATTGTATCTAGCAAAACTGAAGGTGAAATAAAAAGGTTTCTCTGGTTTATAAAAATGCTATGGATTTTGGGGTGTTAATTTTGTATCCTGATACATGTTTTAATTCATTTATCAAACCTAGTAGTTTTTTTTTATGAAGTCTTTAGGGTTTTCTATGTACAGTATCATGTCATCTGTGAATAATGAGAGTTTTACTTCCTCCTTTCCAATTGGGATGTCTTTTATTTCTTCTCCTTGTCTGATAGCTATGGCCAGGATTTCCAGAACTATGTCGAACAAGAGTGGTGAAAGAGGGCATCTCTGTCTTGTTCCTGTCCTTAGAGTAAATGGTTTTAGTTTTTTCCCATTGAGCATGATGTTGACTATAGGTTTGTTATCTATAGTCTTTATGATGTTGAGGTATATTCCCTCTATTCCCATTTTGCTGAGAGTTTTTATCAAAAAAGGGTGTTGGATTTTGTTGAATGCTTTTTCTACATCGATTGATATTGCATGTGATTTTTGTCTTTCAACTTCTTTATGTGTTGTATCACGTTTATTGATTTGTGAATATTGTACCAGACTTACATTCCGAAATAAATCCCAGTTGGTCATGATGTATGAACTTTTTAATGTAATGCTGGATCTTGTTTGCTAAAACTTTGTTGAGGATTTTTAGTATCTATGTTCAGCAGGGATATTGGTCTGTAGTTCTCTTTCTTTGTTGTGTTTTTATCTGGTTTTGGAATTAGGGTGATGCTGGTCTCATAGAAAGTTTGGAAGTGTTCCTTTCTCTTGAGTTTTTTTGGAATAGTTTGAGAAGTAGAGGGATTTGTTCTTCTTTGAATATTTGGTAAAACTTCCCTGTGAATCTGTCTGGACAAGGGCTTCTGAGAGATTTTTTATTACTGCTTCAATTTCATCAGTAGTTATTAGCCTATTCAGATTTTCTGATTCTTCCTGATTGAGTTTTGGAAGATTGTATTTTTCTAGGAATATGTCCATTTCATCCCAGTTGTCCCGTTTGTTGGAATAAAGTTGTTCATAGTATTTTGCTACAATCCTTTGTATTTCTGTGGGGTCAGTTGTTACTTCACCGCTTTTGTTTCTGATTTTGTTTATTTGGGGCCTCTCTTTTTGTTTCTTTTGAGCTTGGCTAGGGGTCCATGACTCTTGTTTATTCTTTCAAAGAACCAGCTCTTGGTTTTATTGATCTTTTCTATTGTTGGAGCTTTTTTTTTTGTCTCTATATCATTTATTTCCACTCTGATCTTTATTATTCCTTCCTTCTACTTGTTCTGGGCTTTTCTTGTTGTTCACTTTCCAATTCTTTAAGTTGTAGTGTTAGCTAACTTACTATCAGTTTTTCTTGTTTTCTGAAATAGGAGTGTAGTGCTATGAAGTTTCTTCTCAGGACTGCTTTCACTGGGTCCCATAGGTTTTGGATTGTTGTGTTTTCATTGTCATTTGTTTCCAGGATGTTTTTATTTCTCCTTTGAAATAAAAAAAAATTCATTGTTTAATAGCATGCTATTTAGCCTCCATGTATTTGATTGTTTTTGAGCGTTTTTCTTGTAGCTGATTTCTAATTTCATGCTATTGTGGTCTGAGAAGATGCTTGATATGATTTCAATCTTCTTAATTCATAGAGACTTAGCTTGTATCCTAATATGTAGTCTATCTTTGAAAATACCCCATGTGCATTTGAGAAGAATGTACATTCTGTAGCTTTGTGGTGGAATGTTCTGAAGATGTCAATTAGTTTCATCTGTTCTAAAGTGTCATTGAGGATTGCTGTTTCCTTATTGATTTTTTTGTCTAAACGATTTATCCAGTGATGTTAGTGGGATATGAAAGTTCCCTACTATGATTGTATTGCTGTCGATCTCTCCCTTGATAGTCTCCAGACATTTTATATATATATATATACTTAGATGTTCCTGTATTGGGTGCTATAGGTTTACCAGACATATAGCCTTTTGTTGTATGGATCCCTTTAGTATTATGAAGTGGCTTTCCTTATCACTTGTTACAGCCTTCACTTTGAGGTCTATTTTTTCAGATATAAGTATTGCTACCCCAGCTTTATTTTTTTCTATTTGCCCGGAAAAAAAAAATGTTTCCATCCTTTCACTTTCACTCTGTGTGAGTCCTTTGTTCTAAAGTGGGTCTCTTATAGACAGCATATAGTTGGGTCATGTTTTCTTATCCATTCAGCTACTCTATGTCTTTTGATCAGAGCACTTAATCCACTTACATTTAAGGTTATTATTGATAGGTATTTTTTTGTCACCATTTTTATTCTTTATGCCTCTGTTCCTTATTCCCTTTCTATTTTTTCTTTTTACAACAGTCCCTTTAGAACAGCAGTTCTCAACCTGTGGGTCGCAACCCCTTTGGGGGTCGAACAACCCTTTCACAGGGGTCGCCTAAGACCATCGGAAAACACATATATAATTACATATTGTTTTGTGATTAATCACTATGCTTTAATTATGTTCAATTTGTAACAATGGAATTGGGGGTCACCACAACATGAGGAACTGTATTAAAGGGTCACGGCATTAGGAAGGTTGAGAACCACTACTTTAGAATTGCTGGCTTCATGGTAATAAACTCCCTTAGCCTTTTTTTTGTCTATAAAGCTCTTGATTTCACTTTCTATTTTGAATGATAGCCTTGCTGGATAGGGTATTATTGGATTCAGTCCCTTGCTTTGCATCATTTTATATACTTCATTCCATTCCCTTCTGGCCTGATGTATTTCTGTTGAGAAATCAGTTGATAGTCTAATGGGGAATCCCTTGTAGGTAAATTTCTGTCTCTCTCTGGCAGCCTTTAAGATTCTTCCTTTGTTGTTGATGTTTAATTACAATGTTTCTTGGTGTTAATCTTTTGGGGTTCATCTTGTTTGGGACTTTCTGTACTCCTTGGATTTGTGTGAATTTTTCTTCCCAAAGTCAGGGAAGTTTTCTGTCATTATTTCTTCAAACAGCTTTTCTATTCCTTGTTCAGCTTCCTTGCCTTCTGGCACCCCTATTATGTTGATGTTGTTTTGTTTCATGTTGTCTCAGACATCCTTTAGACTCTCCTCCTGCCTTTTTTTTTCCAGTTGCTGCTCTGCTTGGGTGTTTTTCCACCTTGTCTTCTAACTCACTGATTCGGTCCCCAGCTTCTTCTAGTGATTTTTTTTCTGAAGATATGGGTAAACAATGTGATTTAACAGCCTTGGAACATGGGATATATATATATCCACTGTATATAGGCTGTTAAATCACATTGTTTACCCATATCTTCAGAAAAAAAATCACTTCTACTGTCTTTGTAAACAACCTGCTTCCCTATTTATAATGGTCTGGCCCTCTAGCAACTTCAGCGCAAAATTATAGCTAATTTGCCTACAAACATCAGGTGGTCATAATAATCTGGCCACTCTGTGTATAAAAGCCTAAGCAACTGTCACAACCGAAACAACCAAACCGACGACCGAACAGGCTGCGTGGGGCGACCAGGCCGGCAGGGGGTTAGTGAGGGAAAACCAAACAACTGAGTAGTGGACTGCGTGGGGCAACCAGGCTGGCAAGGGGGGCAGTGAGGGGTGACCAAATAACTGAACAGCAAGCTGTGTAGGGTGACCAGGCTGGCAGGGGGGAAAGTGAGGGATGACCAAACAACTGAACAGCAGGCTGCTTGGGGCAACCAGGCTGGTAGGGGAGTTGTTGGGGGTGACCAGGCTGGTGGGGGGGGCAGTGAGGGGAGCAGAGGGGGGCAGTGAGGGGAAACCAGGCTGGCGGGGGGGGGCAGTAAGAGGTGACCAGGGTGGCAGGGGAAGCAGTTAGGGGTGACCAGGCTGGCAGAGGGGGGCAGATGGAGGTGACCTGGCCAGCAGGGGGGCAGTTGGGGGTGACCAGGCCAGCAGTGGGGGCAGTTAGTGGCAATCAGGCAGGCAGGCAGGTGAGCAGTTAGGAGCCAGTGCTCCCTGATTGTGAGAGGAATGTCCAACTGCCCGGTTTAAACCGGCAGGCAGACATCCCCTGAGGGGTCTTGGATTGGAGAGGGTGCAGGCTGGGCTAAGCGGACACCCGCCCCATCCCGCACGAATTTTGTTCACCAGGCCTCTAGTTATGTATAACAGGATATTGTAAAAATTAAGTTATGAAATTTTTATTAAAACATTTCTTACATACCATTATATTGACTGGGTTGCAAAAATATTCATTGTGGGCCACATGCGACCCATGGGCCGCAAATTTGACATGCTTGGAATACCATGTTCATAGATTGGAAGAATTAACATCATTAAAATCTCTATGCTATCCAAAGCAATCTACAGATTCAAAGCAATCCCTATTAAAATACAAATGGCATACTTCACAGAGCTAGAACACATACTCCAAAAATGTATATGGAACCATAAAAGACCCCAAATAACTGCAGAAATCTTGAGAAAGAAGAGTGAAGTAGGAGAGATCACAATACTGGATATCAAACTATACTACAAAGCCATTATAACCCAAACAGCTGGTACTGGCACAGTAATAGACATATAGATCAATGGATCAGAACACAGACCCCAGAAATTAAACCACACCATTGTGGCCAATTAATATTTGACAAAGGAGGCAAGAACATACAAATGGGGTAAAGACAGTCTCTTCAACAAATGGTGCTGGGAAAACTTGATAAACATATGCAAAAAAATAAAACTAGACCACCAACTTACACCAGACACAAGAATAAACTCAAAGTGGATAAAAGACTTAAATGTAAGACATGAAACTATAAAAATCTTAGAGGAGAACATTGGCAGTAAAATCTCAGACATCTCATGTAGCAATATGTTTATGGATATAGCTCCTAGGACAAAGGAAACTAAGGAGAAAATTAAAAAATGGGATACATCAAAATAAAAAGCTTCTGCGCAGCAACAGAAACCACCATCAAAATGAAAAGGAAACCCACTGAATGGGAGAACATATTTGGCAATGATACATCTGATAAGGGGTTAATATCCAAAATATAAGTACTCATTCAACTCAACAAAACGAAGACAAACAATCCAATTTAAAAATGGGCAGAGGAATGGCCTGCAGTACTCAAGGTAATGGAAAGCAAGAATCTGAGACCAAGATTACTATATCCTCAAGGCTATCATTCAAAATATATGGTCAAATAAAGAGCTTCTCAGACCCAAAAATAAAAAGGCTAAAGGAGTTCATCACCACCAAGCCAGCATTATAAGAAATGCTAAAGGGATTGCTGTAAGGGATTGTTGAGAAGAAGAAACGGAGAGAGAAACCTAGCCATACAGAATTAAATGGCTATAAATAAGTACCTCTCAATAATAACCCTAAATGTAAATAGATTAAATGCTCCAATCAAAAGGTGTAGGGTAGCTGAATGGATACAAAAACATGACCCAACTATATGCTGTCTACAAGAGACGCACCTCAAAACAAAAGACACACACAGGATGAAAGTGAAGGGTTGGGGAAAAATTTTCCATACAAATGGAAAAGAAAAAAAAAGCTGGAGTAGCAATACTCACATCCAACAAAATTTACTTTAAAAGCATCATGCTAAGCGAAATAAGCCAGTCGGAGAAAAATAAATATCATATGATCTCACTCATTTGTGGGATGTAATGAACAACATAAACTGATGAACAAAAATAGAGCCAGAGGGAAACAAAAATATACTAGAATATAATAGAAGTAATCCTGTTATTTGCAGATTTTTAATATTTCCTACAACTTTTGTGATATCATATTATGTAAGTACAGTTTTGGTAATATTATTATACTTAAAATCCTTTTATTCTTGAAATATTAATGTTTATTCCATGTAATCCTATCTAATAAAAGAGAAACATGGTAATTAGCCATAACTTCGCTACCCTTCCCATTGGCTAATCAGCGAGATATGCAAATTAACTGCCAACCAAGATGGCGGCCAGCAGCCAGGCAACTGATGCGAAAAGGGAGGCTTGCTTGCTCCAGTGACGAGGAAGCCAGGTTCCCCGCCTGCTGCTGCCGGCCTCTCAGCTGCTCTCTAAGAAACATTGTTACAAATATAGAAGCTAAACAAAACCCCAGAAACCTGCTTTCAGTCAGCTGGGATCTCAGAGCTGGAGTTGATACAGTGTTTCAATTATAGAACCCAAACAAACCAGATACCTGCTTTCAGCAGCAGAGGCCTAAGAGCTGGAGCCAAGCCTCAGAGCTAAAGCTGGCCCAGAATAAAAAAAGAAAAAGAAAAAAAGGAGCAGTTGGGAGCTTCAGTCACCCGCCAGCCTGAAAACAGCCCTCAGCCCCTCACCCAGACTGGCCAGGCACCCCAGTGGGGACCCCCACTCTGAAGGGTGTGTGACCAGCTGCAAACAGTCATCATCCCCTCATCCAGGCTGGCCAGGCACCCCAGTGGGGACCCCCACCCTGATCCAGGACACCCTTCAGGGCAAACCAGCCAGTCCCCACCCATGCACCAGGCCTCCCAGCACTGGGATCAGCAGAACCGCGAGGCCCCCTGGCCCCTGGAGCAGCGTGACAGGGGGCAGCGCCCAAACCCCCTGATCAGCCCTGCTCTGTGCTGATAGGGGGGAGCTCCCTAACCCCCTGATTGACCCTGCTCTGTGTGTGACTGGGTACGGCACCCCAACCCCCCATCCATGGGCCCTGCTCTGTGTGTGATGGGGTGGAGCCGCAACCTCCCCATCGGCCCTGCCCTGAGTGTGACAGGGGGGAGCTCCCCAACCCCTTGATCCGCCCTGCTCTGTGCATGACATGGGGGATCTCCCCAACCCCCTGATCTGCCCTGCTCTGTGGGTGACAAGGGGGATCTCCCCAACCCCTTGATTGGCCCTGCTCTGTGTGTAACAGGGTACGGAGCCCCAACCCCCCTGATGAGCCCTGCTCTGTGCGTGACAGGGGGTGGCACCACAACCTCCCCATCGACCCTGCCTTGAGTGTGACGGGGGCAGCACCCCAACCCCCCAATCGGCCCTACGCTGAGCATGACTGAGGGTGGCATCACAACCTCCTGATCCGCCCTGCTCTGTGCATGACAGAGGGTGGCGCCCCAACTCCCCAATCGGCCCTGCTCTGAGCCCAACCAGGGGCTGCACCTAGGGATTGGGCCTTCCCTCTGCCACCCGGGAGTGGACCTAAGCCAGCAGGTCGTTATCTCCCGAGGGGTCCCAGACTGTGAGAGGGCACAAGTGGGGCTGAGGGACACCCCCCACCCCCGCCAGTCACAGAATTTTGTGCACCGGGCCTCTAGTATTATTATATGTAAGATAAAAAAAAAAATGGGCAGAGGACCTGAATAGACATTCCTTCAAAGATGACATGGAAATGATGAAGAGACACATGAAAAAATGCTCAAAGTCACTAATCATTAGAAAAATCCAAATTAAAACCACAATGAGATATCACCTCACACCTGTCAGAATGGCTATCATCAAAAATCAACAAACAACAAGTGCTGGCAAGGATATGGAGAAAAGGGAACCCTAGTTCACTGCTGGTGGGAATGCAGACTGGTGCAGCAACTATCTAAAACAATATGGAGTTTCCTCAAAAAATTAAAACTGGAACTTCCTTTTGACCCAGAGATCCCACTTCTGGGAATATATCCTAAAAACCCCAAAACACCTATCAGAAAGAATATATGCACCCCTATGTTCATAGCAGCATTATTATAATAGCTAAGATTTGGAAACAGCCCATGAGTCCATCAGTAGATGAGTGGATAAAAAAAAGCTGTGGGCCAAAGCCGGTTTGGCTCAGCGGATAGAGCGTCAGCCTGCGGACTGAAGGGTCCCAGGTTCGATTCCGGTCAAGGGCATGTACCTGGGTTGCGGGCACTTCCCCAGTGGGGGATGTGCAGGAGGCAGCTGATCGATGTTTCTCTCTCGTCGATGTTTCTAACTCTCTATCTCTCTCCCTTCCTCTCTGTAAAAAATCAATAAAATATATATATATTTTTTAAAAAGCTGTGGGACATTTACACTATGGAATACTGTGCAACTGTAAAAAAAAGGTATCTCTAACCCTTTGGGACAGCATGGATGGACCTGGAAAATATTGTGCTAAGTGAAATAAGCCAAACTGAGAAAGACAAATATCACATAACCTCACTTATTTGTGAAATCTAATGAACAAAATAAGACCTGAAGCAGGGAGGCATGGAACAGACTGGCATACCTCAATGTGGGGTTGGGAGGACAATAAGAAATTCGTGCATGGAGGGGGCAGGAGGGGGGGTTCCCTCAGCCCAGCTGTGCCCTCTCACAATCCAGGACCCTTCGGGGGATGTCCAACTGCCGGGCCTAAACTGGCAGTCGGACATCACTCTCTCAATCCAGGACCCCTTGCTCCTAACTGCCTGCCTGCTCGCTCCTTAACACCCACCTGCTCGCTCCTTACAACCCACCTGCTTGTTCCTTACTGCTTGGCTCACCACTCCTTAGCGCTGCCACAGAGGTGGGAGAAGTTCCTGCCACCGCAGGTGCGCTCGCCAGCGTGAGCCCCGCTTCTGGCTGAGCGGCGCTCCCACAGTGTGGGTGCACACTGTCCACCAGGGGCAGTTCCTACTTTGAGCATCTGCCCCCTGGTGATCAGTGAGCGTCATAGTGACCAGTCGTTCTGCTGTAAAGGTCGCTGGGCTTTTATATATATAGATATCATAGCCTATGGACACGGGCAATAGGGTAGTGAAGACCTAGGAAGCTGGGTAAGGGTTGGGAGGAGAGGGGAAGGGGGAAATGGGAGATATCTGTAATATTATCAACAGTGAAAGATATTTTTTAAAAAATTTTTTAATTAAAAAAAGAAAAGTTTAAGTGAAAACCCTGTTGTCCTGGATTTGAATTAGAAATATCGATATGAACTCATAAATTAGTCTTACTTTCTTAGCTTTATCCAATGATAGAGTCTAGAAACCATGACCAGCCCAGAAGCAAATGGCACACCTATTAGCCAGAATATAGTTTCAAACTATCACTCTCCACTAAAAGAACCAGGAATTCTTAGATAGGTGGCCAATTCAAGATCTGGGACTACATAATTATAAAATAGATTGAAATATATCTTAATATCTTTTAATATTTTTAATATACTTTAGGAAGTTCTCAAAGACAACTGAGTTTATGACCAGAGGACTCAAGAGCCAAATTTTAGAGGCTCCTGCTAGCCATTGATGGGACATCGGTGAGCATCAGGAAAAAGAATAACTACCATAGATTGAATGAAACACATCACATATGTTAAATTCATCCATTTATAAATTATAATAATAATAAACTAATAGGTCACCATTAGAGAATGTTAGAGGAACCAACTCATTGTTCTGAAAACTGATAGATAAAAGAGTCAAGCATTTACTAACAAACAAGCTGTACCACTGGGTAACGGGAGAGTAATGGCTAGGGCACGGTTGGGGAAGGGGAGGAGTCTTTAGCAAAGACTACAGCTAATGTAAGAAGAGATAATCGAATATAATCAGCATTTTTCAACCCTGAATGAATTAGAAGATCTGGGCTTTGATCATCAGTGGCTGCTGACATCCCCAAAAGACAGGCAATTATACACATCCTGAGAAGTAGTCTCACCAAAAAAATCAAACCTTTCACCCGTTAAGGCCTCTTCTAGATCCAACTTCCATTTTACAGGAAATACAGAAGCCAGAGGAGTATGTTAAACTGTCCCATGAGGATGCAGTCAGCAAAATCCTGACTCTGCCAAATGACTCAGTGCAAGGGGAGAAAGCGCAGAAGAGGGGAACTTACTGATTAAAAGGGATAAAAGGCGTATCAGTCACCTGCAGTGTGCAGATCTGATATGGATTCTGATTTTTTAAAAAAATATTAAAATTTTATGAAATTCACAAGATAAGTGAAAATAGGAACATTGACTATCTACAGGGGTGGGCAAAAATCAGTTTACAGTTGTGAGTATGCAAAAGTTTATTCTTGTAGTATTATTTATTAACTAGAGGCCTGATGCATGAAAATAAGCTTGGCCCCCACCGTGGCAGCGACGGCTGCCTCTGCCTCGCCCCCGCCACTGCGGCTTCATCTGGAAGGTTGTCCGAAAGGACGTCCAGAAGGATGTTCAGTCTAATTAGCATATTATGCTTTTATTATTATAGATTATTGTATTATTTTCCATACAAACAACTGTAAACCTACTTTTTCCCACCCCTGTATTTAAAAACTACGGAATTGCCCTGGCTTATGTTACTCAGTGGTTAGGCCTGAACCAAAGGGTGGCAGGTTTGATTCCTTGCCCTGGTCAGAGCGCATATGGGAGGCAACCAATGTATGTGTCTCTCTCGCATCAATGTTTCTCTCTCTCTCTCTCTCTCTCTCTCTCTCTCCTGCCTCTCTCCCTCCCACCCTCTTTATAAAACATCAATGGAAAAAATATCCCCAGATGAGGATTAACAAAAAAATAAAAAACAATAAGAACTATGTATTATTAATTTCTAGGTGTGATAATGGTATTGTGGTAAATTTGGTTGTTGTTAATCCTCACCTGAGGATATTTTTTTTCCATTGATTTTTTTTTTCTTTTAGAGAGAGTAGAAGGGATCAACTCTGCAACCTAGGTATGTGCCCTTGACCAGAATCAAACTCACCACACTTTGGTGCATAGGCCAACACTCTAATCATTAAGAAACACTGACCAGGGTGGTATTGTGGTAATTTTTATGGAGTCCTTATGTTTTAGAGCTACAAACTGAAATATTACAGAAGACATGATATGATGTCTACATTTGCTTCAAAATAACCCGAGGAGTGGACATGGGTGGGTGTAGCTGGGACATGACTTGAATGATTTGATGGGTGTTGAAACTGGCTGACAGATGCAAAAGAGTTTGTTTGAATATTGTCTCCTTTTGGAGATGTTTGAAATTATCCATTAGTTGTCCTCTGCAGTGCGCCGAGCTAATAGACGGCCAAGAAATCCAACCTTCTCTCTTTGTGCCCATGCAGTGCTCCAAGAGCTGCCAGGGCGGCTTCCGGGTCCGGGAAGTACGCTGTCTGTCAGATGACATGGCCCTAAGTAATCTCTGTGACCCTCAGTTGAAACCAGAAGAGAAAGAATCCTGTAACCCTCAGGACTGTGTCCCTGAAGTCGGTAAGTAGGGATCCTGGAGTAAAGATTCATCTTTGTTAAGCTCTGTCAAGTTCTCTGGTGTGAAATGCCACATCCATCTGGAGTTCAGGGGTCAAAGAACTTTTGGTATGTTAAGTTTATAACCCTGGATGGTGAGCCAAGCCACCCACCAAAAAATAAACTTAAATGTGAATTGATTAAAATGGTAATGCATTCAGAGACTTGGTTCCATCATCCTTAGGGTCAGAGTAGTGAGATTTTAATGTCATGTTTAAAGAAAAAGAAAAAGCCCTACCTGGTTTGGCTCAGTGGATAGAGCGTCAGCCTGCAGCCTGAAGGGTCCTAGGTTCAATTCCAGTCAAGGACACATACCTCAGTTGCAGGGTCCTCCCCAGCCTGGACCTGGTCAGGGCACATGCAGGAGGCAATCGATGTGTTTCTCTCACATCGATATTTCTCTCTGTCTTTCCCACTCTCTCTTCCACTCTCACAAAAATAAATGGAAAAATATTCTCAGTTGAGAATTTTTAAGTAATAATCTACATACTAGTATATAAAAGGCTAATATGCAAAGTGTCCCCTTGGGAGTTTGACTGGGAGACCGGGAGTTCTATCGCTCGCTATGATGTGCGCTGACCACCAGGGGACTGCAGGGAACGTGGCGGGCGGGTGGCAGCAGGGCGCTGAGGGAGCGAGGGAAGGAGGAGGTGGGGAGGTGGGGAGGCGGGGAGGCAGGGAGGCAGAGAGATGGGGAGGCGGGGAATCTGATTGGCCCTGATCGCTGGCCAGGCCTAGGGACTCTACCTGTGCCCAAATTTCCTGCACTGGGCCTCTAGTCCTATCTAATAAAAGAGAAAAATGGTAATTGGCGTACGACGATACCCTTTTCATTGGCTAATCAGGGCTATATGCAAATTAACTGCCAACTATGATTGGCAGTTAACTGCCAACTATGATTGGCAGTTAACTGCCAACAAGATGGCGGCTAATTTGCATATGTAGGCACAATGCAGGGAGGCAAAAGGGAAAGCAGGAAGAAGCCCCCTGCCACAGACAGTGATCGGAAACCCAGGGGGGAGCTAAGAGCTGGGGGGCTGCCCCCCAGCCATGATCAGAGAATCAGGCGCCTTTGCCGCCCTGGCCAGTGAGAGCAGGAAGTAGGGGTGGAGCCAGCGATGGGAGCTGGGCACGGTCGAAGCTGGCAGTCCCGGGAGCTAGGGGTCCCTTGCCTGGGCCTAAAGCGGAGCCCACGATCGCGGGGCGCTGCAGCTGTGGGTCCCCGCTGCCCGGGCCGGACGCCTAGGCCAGAGGCCTCAGGCCTGGTCAAGGGGCCGATCCGGTGACTGGTGATCGGAGGGTGATGAGGGTCAATTCCTCTGACCGAGGCATCAGGCCTGGGTGGGGGGCGGAGCTGGGGATTGGGGGGATATGATGGTCCCCTTGCCCAGGCCTGAAGCCTGGGTCAGAGGCGTCAGGCTTGGGCGGGGGGTGGAGCAAGCGATCAGAGGGAGATGGGGGTCCCCTTCCCAGGCATGATTCCTGGGCCAGAGGCCTCAGGCCTGGGCGGGGGCCAGAGCCAGTGATCAGGGGGAGATGGGGGTCCCCTGTCCAAGCCTGACACCTCTGGCGGAGGCGTCAGGCCTGGGCAAGGGGCCGATCAGGCAATCGGAGGGTGATGGGGGTCTACGCCTCTGGCCGAGGCATCAGGCCTGGGCAAGGGGCCGATCCTGAGATTGGAGGGTGATGGGGGTCAACGCCTGAGGGCTCCCAGTATGTGAGAGGGGGCAGGCTGGGCTGAGGGACACTCTCCCCCCCCCCCCACACCCAGTGCACGAATTTCGTGCACCGGGCCCCTAGTAGTAATAATAAAGAAAAAGAAAAACGCAGGCTCTTAGTGCACACCCACACCCCATCAGCAATAGGCAGCAGGACCAGGATGGAGAGCCCTCACCTCGCTTTCTCTCCCCAGTAGTCCAGGCTGCCCCTCGTGCTCAGAGCATCTTGTTCTCTTCTGCTACAGATGAAAGCTGCAAGGACAGATACTACAACTGCAACGTGGTGGTGCAGGCCCGCCTCTGCGTCTACAACTACTACAAGACTGCCTGCTGCGCCTCATGCACTCGCGTGGCCAACAGACACGCGGGCTTCCTGGGGAGCAGATAACACCCCCGCACCTACCCAAAGAGCAGAGCAGCAAGTCTGTAAGAGGGTGACTGGCAGGCTGCTGATCCACCAGGGTCTCCCTGGCCCAGGGCGCTGCCGGCCAATTTGGTCACCAGCCCCGCCTTCAGTAAAGTGTCCACGCGGTGCCCAGGCGCAGAGCCACAGCTCTGAGCATCGCCATCAACTGAAGTTCCCTCCTTGGGAAACCTGGAAACCTCTAACAGTGCTCTCTGAAAACCAGTCAGGGGGGCGTTCAGGCAGCTCTCAGCCAACCCCTCCTGGCACTTTCTAAGGCAGCAATTTAGCCCTGACTGGGCACTGCCTCCCCCAGGGGGCTATTGGCCTTTCCAATATCAGCGCCTCCTGGACAGTCAGAGGGGGCAGCACCCGTACCCCAGGGCCCGAAGCCTTGCTGAGATGCCGGCATCCCGTTACCTCAGCCCCGCTGTGCCTGTCCTCTTTCTCAAAGACATTAAGTTGTTTGCCTGCCTCATGACACAAACATCTCATGTCATGCAGTGCTTTATTGTTTCACAGGTATATTCACAGATATTAATTCCTTAGCAGCTTATAACACCCCAGAAGGGAGGCCGGGAATGAATCATTGTCCCATTTTACTAGCAAGGAAGCTGAGACTCATTGACCTCCCAGCCATATTCACCTGTTCAGTGGCAGAGCTGAGTCCCAACCCCCATCATCTGACCACAAAACCCTGACCCCAAGGCCTGTCCAGAAGTCTTAGGTCTGCAGGATGCGGCTTCATTTCAGACCAAGAGTGAGAATTTCCTAATTAGCAAACGAAACGCAGGTCTTTGAATTCTTCCCTCCAACCAAAGGTCAAAACTTTATCCCAGCTTCAGTTGTTTCAGAAGTCTGTTTCCACCCATCCCTTCCCCCACAGTCACAGGCCCTCATCACAGGACCCTGCAGCTTTCATTAAGCCCCGTCCTGGAAGAAACTCTCCCCTGAGACCATAAAGGCGCTGGGTATCACAGTCATTGCCTGAAATTCTGACTTCCTTTCCCAGTGAGATGTTTTCCCTGGAACCGGAAGTCAGGGTCCCTTTGGCCACAACAGTCCCTTTCTGGTCCCAGAGCAGGTTTCCAGAGCTGTGTGCTCAGCCCCTCCTCAGCCACCCTGCTGGGCTGTTCTCCACACGTGCCTGGTGGAAAGTGTAACCAACCCACACCAGCAAAAACCTCGTTTCTATTAGAAAGTGTCTCCCTTTGGTCTTTTTGATTTGATTTATGGATTTCTCTCTATTACTTCAAATCCTTCCTTTCTCACCCAGGACTGACAACCCATGTCCCCGCCCCCCTCCAGACAGGGCACTAACACCTACATTAATGGAGCCAGTCTGGGAGGAGGGGCTGTGAGCTACAGTGGCAGCTTCATCAGAGGGCTCTTCCCTGACTCACCTTGCCTAACTCTAGCTCCAGGGCCTGCAGGGGTCAGTAGGGGGTGGGGGTACAGTGCCTATTGAGAGAGGAACTCTTTGAAAAATCCATTAAGAAGAAAATATATGTACATTAAGAAAAGTACCAGGCTAAACGAATTGTAAGCTCTTAGTACTGTGGTCCTGGGCCCATTTCCCTTTTAAAGCAAGCCTTAGCAATTGAGTTTCTCCCAGGAGCCCTTTAAACCAGAAATCTGCTAATTAGATGATCACTTGCAGTTTTTGGAAGCAGTATCACCACTTAGTCTGACACACGCTGTGTTTCCAGGGATTCTCTTTGGCTTTCCTGTGAGTGTCCTCTTGCTGGGGAGCCCCAGCACCACTCCCCAGAAGCACCCCCTCTCTCCTGGTTCTTATGGGACTCCTGCAGAGAAGCAGGCGGGAAGAGGCCCCGCTCCTCCGGCCACCAAGTGTGTCAGTGATTTCATCCCGTGTCCCCCCTTCCTTTCGCTAGAAGTTTTTTGCTTCTAATCACAAGGGGAGTTTGTCCTTGACGCAGCAGCCTGCTGAACAAGCCAGCCATCTGCTGGAGTCCTTGCAAGAGGCTGTCTTTACACGTGGGAGGGCAGGGTGGGTCAGTGGGTGGGAGAGCAGGAAGGCTGATTTCACCTCAAATTAAGGGAAAACCTTGTAGCCATTCCAGCTGCTCATCAGGGGTGTGGCCACCATTTGTGAGCGCGCTCTCCATCCTAAGCGGGACTTCTCTGTCGCGTGGCAAGTGAACATCCGGTTCCCTCCACCTGGGGATGCTCATGATGCGCTGGTCAGTGGTGGCTTTGTCTCTGACATCTGACAACGTCCGTGGCTCCCAGATGCTACCTAACAGTTCTTTAAAAGCACAGCGATCCTTCCGTGATGACCGCGTGATGACGGCCGTTGTGGAACTGGGTTGGGGGGGGGGGAATCTCATGACTTCGGGGGAGGGGGCGGAAGCACCTAAACTCGGGGGCTTTATTCTCTTCCAACAAATAGCTGAGCTATTCTTGGAATTCATTTATCTCTGGAGAGTTTATAAATTACTAGAATGGGGGGTTTATTCGTTTATTTGTCTTAGAAATCCAGTTTTTACTCATTTCCTAGCTTCTCGTGTCAGCATCCAAATGCCTTTGTCCTTAGCACAGCACATCAGATAAAGTCCTTTGATATTTCCAGTGACAATGACGACGATGACGACGACGGGGACGGCGTGCCTGTGTAGGGAGTCTAAGGAAAGCTCCCCTTTTGTTGGCTCCCTCCCTCCAGATGTGTCTCCTCGCCCTTTCCTAGAACCTATGAGTTTGCTTTCTCCTCTGCATTACTTGCCACCCCCTTCTCGGTCCTCTCCATGTTCTATTAACTGGCCACAATGCAAAACTGAAATTTACATTTGATGGTGCTTTTTTTTTTTTTTCTGTGTACTGGATTGCCTCATTCTCTGCCCTGAATTTTAAAATTAGGTGAATTTAAGCTGTTACCTGTTTTTCTCACAAACATCAACAGAGCTCTAAACAGAAATAGTTTCCCTGCCCTCAGGGACGCAGTGTGACAGGAGCTCTCTGAGCTGTTCCTAACTGTGCCTTTGGCTTCTCTGACCCAGGGTTCTTTTTGAGTTTCCCTTTTTCATTTCCTTGAATATGTATCATTTAGGTATCCTCAGAGTGTTCAATATTCAGCACTCTTTTTCCTTTAAAACAAATGGCTTTATAGACAGATGAAAAAATTGGAAGCAAGCTTAATTTATTTCCATGCAATTGTGTGGCAGAGAGAGAAATCCAGATATTATTAATATTACTAGTATCATGCTAAGCCAATGTCTTTTTAAAAAAAATATGGCCATTTTAGAATTTAAATATCAGTTCTTTAATGTGGAAGAAGACACAAATATAAGTGGTAAAAAGAAATAGGACTTACCTTAAAACAGGCTTCATATTCAAACCTGAAGGAACTTATGCCAGCATGGCAGGTGGGGGCCAACATTTGATCCGTGCTGTGTAAAACATTGTCAGTGTGGCTGGAGGGGGGAATAGTGCCTTGCTGGTGAAATTCGTAGATGGCATTGGCATTGGAGAGCTAACAGCGTGGGTGGCAGGTTCTGGACCCAAATGATCTGGAAGACTATTGACCAGGAAGGAACATATAGTCCTACCTTTGGGTTAAAAAAAAAAAATACTATACAAGTACAAGGTGCGGAAGATATAAGAGTTTTGGTTGACTAAGCTCAGTGTGAGTCAGGAAAGTGGGATGGAACCACAACAAAATTAAACACAAAACACTTGGGCTACGTAAGGAGAAGACGCTGGTGAGCGTGTGCCCTGTTGTGGGGAGTGTCACCTGTGTGTAACATTCAGCTGAGCATGCCCAGTCCTGATGAGCGGTGCAGGCTGGTCACAACAGAGGAAAAGACTTTATGAGAACGTTTAGCCTGGAGCCCTTGGGAAAGCTATCCAGGAACAGGAGATAAATCTACAGGGAGGCAGATTTCAACTCTGGCAGAAGAGCCGGCTTTCTGCCAGTTAGAGCCTTCAGGAGGTAGAGCCTCCCTGGCCGGTGGTGGCTGACCTGTCGCTGGCGGTCTCCGCAGAGGCTGAATGGCCCTTTGTCGGGGATGCTGGAGAGGGGATTCACGCACGCAGCTGGGGCAAATGACTTAAGGTCCTTACCAAGTCTGGGTTTGGGTGACTATAAGTAGAACAGTTTTAAATGATTCTTCTGGCCTGGAATGGCCAGTGCAGGCACGCCTACTTCCCATTCCTGTGTCTGCAATTTGGACCCTGTGTCGCACCCCTCCAAGCTCAATGCAGCCACTAGGAAACTGGTCAGAGCTGCCCCGACTGGTCCTGCTTTGTAGACGAGTAACCAAATGTCCCCATGGACAGTTCCATGCCCAGGGTCACATGCCTTGATGGCGGCGGAGCCTCTACTAGACTAGGACCCTCTAGTACCATCTCTGTTTCTCAGTTCACCTTCCTTTCCTGCACCTTTGCTGGAGCAAAGTAACCCTCTCCACCCGAACAGTCCCGCCGGCGGGTTACAGTGGGAGCCTCCTCCGTGCTGAGGACCGTGACCATGAGAGGCTGGGAACTCCCAACAACTTCCTCACCAGCTTCCAGACTGAGCCCTTCGCCTCAGTGAGAGGAAAGCCATCCTGTTACCTAACTAGCCGCACCTGCCTTGACCCCCACGCCCCCACCATTCAGTTTGACAGAAGGACATACTTTGTTATAACTTATTATTTGTTCTTTGTAAATACAAGATGTTTATAGGAAATGTGTATTCTGAACTCTATTGACAGAATGAGTCACTACACCAAAATAGTTCTCTTATTTAGAATAAGTTAATTTTAAAGGGACCTAATAGGTATTTATTTACATATGCAATCCACGTTTGTGTAAAATCATTTGATCCTACTAACCCAGCTTCCTGGAAAGTTGCTACACAACGTCTTACCCTAAGTCCATAGTTACGATTTGTACACTGATTAGTCAAATTCCTTGGGTTTTAAGATGGAATATAAATTACTTGGCTTTTCGACTTGCTCAGGGCTTTTTCCCCCTGGCATTGTGTCCGTCTAGATTGCCACCTTTTCATCTTAAATATTTTTTTTTTGCTCATATAATATGCCCTCTCTTCATGCCCAAACACTTGGAAAGGGAAATAATGAGGGTCTTCCCCTGTCTCCTCTGTCTTGCCTCCTCCATGAGAGTCACCAGCAGTGAGTTGTGGGAGCTCGGTTAGAGCCCTGGGTGAAGCCGAG
The DNA here is from genome assembly GCF_963259705.1 of Myotis daubentonii. Lineage (NCBI taxonomy): Eukaryota > Metazoa > Chordata > Mammalia > Chiroptera > Vespertilionidae > Myotis > Myotis daubentonii. The sequence continues at coordinate 112,727,014 of NC_081840.1, read as the reverse complement.
TCTCCCTCCCCGCGGGGCCCCGGGGGCATGAAGATGCCTTTGCTGACCGCCCTGTGTCCGGGCCCCCTGGGCACTGCTGAGTGGGGGCTCTGGGCTTTCCTGTCAATAACTGCATAGTCAGGAGCAAGGAGCCCCCTGAGTACTCCACTGACTGTGTCACCTTGTGATGTTAAATTATTGTTTAAAGAGGTGGAATGTGAAGGTGAATTATATGAGTAAGTACGGTCTGTTTTCTCTTCAGCAAAAAGGACAACTATTTTTGTGTATGACTAATTTATTTTTATTATTGTAAAAATGCAATAAACTGGTTAAGAGATCAGCTTTGTTAACACATTTGTGCTCACATTGCTTCAGACAGTCCCCTCTACAGAGAAGAACCGGGCCCTTCAGAGGCGGTTGGCTTGTCAGACTGTGTTCCGGGCGCCCTGGGGGCGGCGGGGCCACTTGGAGGACAGGGTCCACCTTAGACACAGAGGCTGTGAGCCTGTGGTCTGTGCAAGTCCTCAGCTTGGCTGTGAGAGAATCACCGGGGAGCTTACGATAACATATTCAGGAAAGTGGCCACCCCCAGGGTGGCCCTTTTCTGGTCTCTTTTTAAACGTCCCTCAGGCAGGAGAAAAGGTGGGGCCCACTGTGCCATTCAGTGTGGCTCCATCTCCCAACTTGACTAAAACTTCTTCCAACTTCCCTCGGGCTGACTTCGCCTTGGTCGCAAGTTTAGCAAAGTGTTTGACAAGATCTTTCAGGTTATCGTGGTGTGTAATAAGGTGACTATGATTTAGGTCATGACACTTCTGGAAAGTCACGCTGGCTGAGATCGCTAGTGGAGTGCCTATGAGCTCTGCCCCGACTCCATCCTGCACAGCATTTCATCAGTCACTCTCAGAAACTTATTATTATGCCCGAAATGTGCTTTCCAGCCCTCCCACCCACCTTTTTCCTGCCTGGAAAAATCTTCATTTACTCTGTTTTCAATTGTGGTAGAATTCATGTAACCTAAACTCTTTTCCTTGTCTTAAGTGTACAGTTCAGTGGCGGTTACTGCATTCAGTGACATGCAACCCACAACAGTTCAGTATCTCCCAATTCCGTCTATTCTGCAATCCTCAGCCCGTGCTGAGCACTCTCACACACTCTATCTTGTTGACTCTTCAACAAGAAGTTAGAATGTTATCCCCCTTGATAAATGAGAACTCGGAGCGGTTTGGTGCAGCTGCCACTTGGTGGCACCAAATTTCCACAGTCAGCTTCCCCAGAGGCGGCCTGTCTGCCCAGCGCCAGCTCCCCAGGGCCTGGCATGCTCATGGTCCAAGCCGTGCTAGTTCCGGTCTCTCTCTCCACACCAATTCCAATCATTGGAAAGCGGCTGCATGGGCACTGGATGGGTGCTTAGCTGTTGATGACATGTCTGGTATGGTTTAGTTTTACCAAGCTTGGTCTGACCGACCGGGTCCTAGGCTGCTTTTGAAGATACACAATCACCACCCAGAGGGAGGAAACGCGCCCTTCTCTGTTCTTGAGACCAGACCCAGATGGATCACTTGGGCTCCAGTTCAAGGGACCACATGCCATACACGTTGATTGAACTCCAGGAAAGAACCCAGAGATGGTGGCCAGATGGTGATTGGAATGGGGGGTGTCTAGAGGGGGAAACTGTCTTCAACCATCTTCAGAAATCTCCAGAACTATCAGGATAGAAGACAAGAACCTGGAAACGACAGCAGATCGGCAAAGAAAAGGGGCAGGGAATTGGACTTGGCTCAGAGAAGAGTTCCTGTAATAGAAGCTTCACAGTGGGAAAGGCATTTTGAGAGACTGTGAGACCGGCAAAAAAAACATTTGGGCAGAGGGAAAATTTGAATATGGACTGTAGTGAGGATGACACAGTGGAATCGTGTGAAACTTCTTGGATGTGGTGGCTGGTGTCTAGTCGAGCAGGAGTGTGTGCTGCTGCAGTCTTGAGGGTCAGAGGCCCTGATGTCCGCAAATCACTCTCCTGGCGGCTGGCACCGTCGCCGTGTGAGTGCCCTCTGTGGGTAGACCGGGTACGTGCAAATGAGGTGAGCACACTGGTGGATACGAACAAAGGGCCTGTGCGTTCATTACACTGTCCTGTACTTTTCCAAGGTTGGACATTTTCCAAAATAAAAATTGGGGGGATAAATTACAAAATAAGATAGAATTAAGAGAACTAACATGTTTTTCAGTTTTCACATTTGTCTAATGACCTAATCACCTGGAGTGCTCCTCAACACGCCTGAGCTCTCTAAGGTACACAGACACCCTTGCTCCTCTCCCCCACGGTGCCTTGTGCAGCTGTGTATCCGGCACCGGGACACGCGCAGGGCACCCACAGAGGCGAGCACAGTGTCTGTAAGGCCAGCTCGTGCCCCAGGCGATCCTCAGGTCAATACCTTTACCGAGCACCTGCCATGTGCCAGATATCCTCCAGGTCCTTTACATGGTGTAGTTTAATCTTGACAACTCTTAGGAAATGAGCACTTCATTTTGTGGCCATTTTATGGATACATAAATTGAGATTCAAAGAGAGTAACTTGACCAAGGACATAGCCGTTAAGTGGCAGGGTCAGCCTTAGGTTTTTATCATGCTTCATTTTGTAATGAAATCAACTATATTTTAAGTAATGTTGGGACTCCCTCCCCGCCCGCCCCCTCAGATACACTCATCTTCAGTTCTTGAGGGTGAAGACCAGGCGTCGGTGTCCTGGAATTCGCAGGGAATTCTGGGGCTGAGAACTACTGGGAGGGGCGTGTGAGTCATCTGGGTCTAGCCGGACTTCACTTTCTGATTCGATGACTGGGATGTGGCCTGAGATTCCGCAGGTCTTACAAGCTCCCAGGTGAAGCTACTTACTGCTTTGATACTGAGGCACTTAAATTAACCCTTCAGAAAGTTGCAGGTTTCCTTGTTTTTCATTGGGAAGTTGAGCCAATGACTGCTGAGATTCTTTATGAAACAGTGATCTATAAAGTTGAGATCCTTCTCCTTAATCTACCAGTTTGTTCCTCACTCAGTGAAACACAGAGACTCTGAAAGTGTTGGGCATCTTTTTACACACGACATGCATTATTTAATTTTTTAACCAGATAATCTGTGCATCATCCAGGCATTCATTTGGCCACACTTAGAAGAAAATCCGACTACACTGACTTAGGGATTTGTTTTGCTTTCATAGTGAGAAGTCAGAAGGAAAGCAGTTGCTGGCATCGGTCAGCTTCTCTGCAGTTCTCTTGGCCTCTTCCTCAAGGTTGCAAGACAGCTTCTCCGGCTCCAGCTCTTTCATCCAGCTTTAGGGCAGGAAGGAGGCAGGGCAATAGCACCTGCATTTGTCTCCATTTGCTAAGAAAGCAAACATGTTCCTAGAACCCCTCCCCCCAGCAAACAAACTTCCACTTAGATCTCATTGGCCAAAAGGGCTCCATGCCACCTTGGCTGCAACACAGAGAAAGGACTGTCCTGATTAGCTCTGACCAATCAGCATCCACCCGCAGATGCTGGACACACGGTGGCGCGGGGCGCAGGGTGAGAGCACAGACTTGTGGGGAGGAGCAGCGGGGTCCAAGCCCTGCCCTGCCCTCTCCTCCGCGCTGGCCTGCGGGGAGCTGCTCCTGATGTGGTGTGAGGCTGTACATCTCCCCTTAGTCAACAAATATTTATTGAGCACAAACCTCGTGCCAAGCACAGTTTGGGGCACTGAGTCAGGTAGACTTTACAAAATGCTGTGCAACCTGAAACGTTTGCAGATTAAGGAGACCCCCCCGTCCGCCCCCAAAGAAGACAGATGGAATCAATGCAGCCAGGCTTCCAAAATAAATGGCAAATAAGCGGACGTCATATCTGCCTCTCCGTTTCCTGGCAGCTGGGATGGACGGTGCTCGGCAGATTTTATTTCAGACCAGGCAGGCAGGGAACGCGCAGGGCAGTGCCTCCTCTGTGCGGCACCACCAACACCTCCTTTCATACTGACAACCACCTGGCAGCGGGGGACGGATCTCCCGCCGGGGAAGCCGGGTCTCAGCCAGCTGAGGAAACTTACTTCTGATCACACAGGTCAAGGGCTGAGGAACTCAAACCCACGTCAAAACTTATGCCTGTTCCTCTTCAATGCTCACTCTCCATGTGTGAAGTGAAAGTCCTTTTAAAGCTACACTTGACCCCCTGAGTGTGTTCTGCGCGTTACAGCCGAGGCTGCTGTGGCCTCACAGAGGCTCCCTGGCTTCGGGCGGAGAGCCGAGGGCACTGGCAGCTCTTCTGTGACATTCTCTCTTTCACACCATTGCCTCCAGGAAAGATGCGTCCCTGCTACTTCTGTGACCTGCTTTTACATGTGATTGTAAGCCCGGACTCAATCTCTCACCCTGACAACAGAATTCGTGGCTCCTAGCTCCACCTGAGCCCTGGGTGGTCTTCCCTGTCTAACTTTTACTCTCATCTTTGCCTTGTGGCTCGCTGACACATGCCCCACTCACCCCCAATTTATATTCTCAGGTAACGATCCTGTTTGTCTTACCTATCCTATATAATAAAAGCCTAATATGCTAAGTGTCCAGTCATCCATTCAACTAATCAAAGCTTAATATGCTAAGGCTGCTCAACCACTCACTATGACATGCACTCACCACCAGGGTGCAGATAGTCAACAGGTCAACCAGTCGCTATGACATGCACTGACCACCAGGGGGCAGACGCTCCAACCGGTAGGTTAGCTTGCTGCTGGGGTCCAGCTGATCCGGACTGAGCAAGACAGGACGGACATGCCCTGGAGCCCTCCCACAGTTTCTCCCCGGCTGGCCAACCTCCCGCGTCCCTCCCTGGCCCTGATCATGCACCAGTGGTGTCCCTCGGCCCGGCCTGCACCCTCTCCCAATCTGGGACCCCTCGGGGGATGTCGGAGAACTGGTTTCAGCCCAATCCCACAGGTCAGGCCAAGGGACCCCACTGGTGCACGAATTCATGCACCGGGCCTCTAGTTACTATATAACAAACTATCCCCCAAACTTAGTGGCTTAATACAACAGCCATTTGATTAGTTGTCATGATTCTGCGTGTCAGGTGCCCACAGGTACGCTGGGCACAGATCCTGTCTTCTCCTTTCGATATCCACTGTGGCCGGATTGCCCAAGGCAGCTCCTTCACGCCCAGGCCTGAGGCCGGCTGAGCTGGCGGCACTGCCTGGCCCAAGGTCCTAGGTCTAGGGCCTCAGTTTTCGCTGCTGGCTGGAATCCTTGCTTCTCCCCTGTGTAGTCTCGGCACCTCACCCTCTCCAATGTCCTCCTCATGTGGTCTCTCCTTGTAGCTTGGGCTTCTCAAACATGGTGACCGGAGGAGGAAGATCACACGAGAGAGGAAGAGGCTGCCAGAGCCCTCGAGGCCTGGCTGTGAAGCCCCAGACACCACTTCTGCCTCATACCATTGGCCAACGCTGACCACAGGCACCCCAGATTTGAGGGGGGAGGCAAGGCCCCTCAGCCTGCCCTGACCTCTGATGTCTGTGTCTCCATTTACAAGTGACTGAAAGTGAATCTCCTTTGGGATTCACCTTCAGTCACTCACTCATTCAACAAATATTTATTGAATACCTACCCTGTGCCTAACACTCTGGTCGGCACTGAGCATGAACCAGTGCACCAAGGGGAGCTAAATTCGAATGGGGGAGACAGAAAATGGAAACAAACAAGTAACTTATGCTGCCATGCGGCCATGTATGCTATGAAAACAGCGAAGCTGAGGGATGAATGGGACATGGTGGAGATGGGCAGGGCACCACAGGGACAAACTAGCCACAGGCAGGTCTGGGTGAGGGCAGCGAGGGGCAGGGAGGTGCAGAGGCCTGCTGCACTGGAGCAGGTGCAGAGTGTCCAGAAACGGAGAGAACAGGGAGCAGGGGGTGAGGAGGAGATGAGGTCAGTCGCCTTGGAAGCTGGGAAAGACTTTGATTTCCACTTGAGAGAGACGGGAGGCCAGTCAGGCATCCAGGCAGAGGAGTGATGGGATTCAAGTGAGGTCAGCTGCCTGACAGGGGCTGCACGGCATTTACTGTGCCCCAACCGCCTCCTCTCCTGGGTTAGACCGCTAGCATTGGAGGCAAGCTGAGAAATACCAGCTCAATGAAAACGCTGACTTAGGAAATCCACTTAGCACAATGTAACAAAAGTGATAACGCTGAATATATCCTTTCACTTAATAATTCCCTGCCTGGGAATTCATCCTGGGGATAGAATATAATAACACAGAGTTGTCAGGAGTGTTTTCATAATGTTTTTTCATTTTGTATTTTAATGTTAATAATAATCTTGTTACAATAGGCATGAACATATATACTCCATTTTCTAGTTTACTCTTTGTGGCCAGATACCATTGGTTCCAGCATTGGGACCAGGTAGTATTAGTTTAATTGCCACACGCTGAGCTACTATGAGAAGAATGGAGTCAAATTTAGTATTAAAAGATGCATTCCTTGCTGCCAAGCAAAAGCCAAATTATGTCACAGACTTGCTGTTTGAGATAAGGGTCTTCATTAGCGTGTGTAGACAAGAGTTGTAAGTTACCTGTCATTACTGCCAAACCTAAAAGAATTTGCCCCCTTTAGTTGGTCCCTATATTCATGTTGGCAACTGAGTTTCAGCAAAAACATTATATATCTTATCAATGTTGTTGCTTTTAATGTTGTTTGGCAATAGTGTTTTTACTTAATCAGCAATTTCCTTTTGATTACAGAGTTCTATAACAAATAGTTATAATCCCTCTACTTAGTTTTATGTTTTAAACATTAGTGTTAAACATTAAGTTATTCTATTCAACCTTGGGGATGAGTGAAACAATTATTTTCCTTTAAACTGTGTGGATGTTACTCAATAGAGAGCAACACTGTAGTAACTAGCAGTTGTTCAGACCATTCAAACATCTTTTCTGCTGCCGGTTCACTGAAAGGCAGCACCGTGGCTGCCACAGGAGCCGCCTGACAGGCTGGTCCCACAAGGACTCGGAATGGGCAGCTCGTTTATCCTGGTGGCGACCACGCTCTGGGAGAGAGAACAGGCGGGGCTGCTGCCCTGCTACACCCACGTGGGAACGCCATTGTGGGGACCGAGAGAAGATCCCTCAGAGGGACCCCTAGGAAATATCATTCCCTCCTGAAGTGGTTTGTCATTTTACCCTTTTTCTGTTCTGGCCTTTTATTAACACTCTTTCTCTCCCTGCCACAATGATCAGCAGCTCTGTTTTCACATCTCTCTTTCCACATAATCTCTGATTTCTTTTCAATTGCAAGTAAATATTTTAAAGCTCCTATGACAGAATCAATGGCAACGTTGGCCATGGGTGTGACAGCAGCAGGAACTGATGGGGGCTGCTCCAGGCCAGGCCCGATGCCAAGCTCTGCACAGGAGCAGTGAGCGGGTTCCCTCAGACTGGTAGGCACGAGCAGAGCGCAAAGCAGAGAAAAGAGAAGCAGACTCTGCCGGGGAACTGGAGGAAGCTTTCCAACGTTTAGTCAGTCGTTCAAGAAACAGTTATCAGGCTCCTTCTACGTGTCAAACCCTTATACCAGGTAGACAAGATTCCTGGCCTCCTAAAGCTTACATTCCAGCTGAAGGGGACAGGCAATAACAAGTAACAAATAGATGAATAAAATAGTTCCTGATCTGGTCTGAGGAGAAACGCTGGAGCTGGGTCTTGTGAAGTGTGTGAAGGAGTCGGCTGGAGGAACAGGGAGAGGCCACTCAGAGACAAGCCAGCAGCAGGTATAGATAGGAAGCTATGCAAAATGAAATAGGTCACACACCTGTGGGATCTAAAGTGGGATTAAAGAGCACAAACTTCCGGTTATAAGGTGAATAAATTCTGGGGATCTAATGCACAGCGTGGTGATTATATGCTTAAAAGCTGCTAAGAAAATAATCTTCAGTGTTCTCACCACAAAAAAAGAAATGATAATTATGTGACATGATGGAGGTGTTAGCTAATATTATAATGGTAATTATATTGCAATATAAAGTATCAAATCAACACGTTGTACACCTTAAACTTACACAATGTTAAAAGTCCATTATATCTCAATAAAGCTAGGAACAAATTTCAATTTATATATGTAAAAGCCCAAGCAACTCTACAACCATTCAACTGTCCGACCAGTAGCTATGACACACACTGGCCACCAGGTGACACACACTGGCCACCAGGGGGTAGACGCTCAACACAGGAGCTGCTGAGCGACAGAAACTTTGCAGAGTGCCCTCTGCGCTCCGGGACCCCTGGGGGGATGTTGAAGAGCGAGTTTCGGCCTGATCCCCACAGGCCAGGCCAAGGGACCCCACCTGCCAGAGGGACCCTGCTCACGCCTCAGACGCCCTTCAAGCCCCTGTGCTGCCCCAGGTGTGGATGGCCCGGGGAGGGACCATGGGAGGTCAGGCCCGTCTTGCCCAGTCCTGCCCCGCCGGCCAGCTCCTAATTAATTTCCTTTCAATGTGCATGAATCCATGCACCGGGCTTCTAGTAACAAATAAGTCCTCAAAATAGAGAGAAATCTTGCATAAAACAATTGGAGGAGAGCTTATGAAGGGCAGGAGAATAGAAGGAGTTTGGGAGGAAAGCAAATGGCACAAGTGATGTTATCAACCCTTTGATTTCACCCTTGTCTGTAAGGCCTGTCTTCTGCCAGCCACCAATCCAGTATCAGGTAGATCAAGCCTTCTGTCCGACTCATCATATCGAACAATTTACACAGTTCGAGTCTGCACTATCAGCCAGTTTGATGGGAAAATGACAGCCACATGATGTTGCACATGAACAAACTTCATCGGTTCTGTACGTGGTGGGTCTGGGATTCACACCCTTGAATATGGCTTTCGCAGGGCTCCAGTCAGGGACATCTGAATGCGAAACCTGCATTAATGTAACAGAAGTTAAAAATTTTTTATAGATGTCTTTGCATCCTGTTCGTGAATTTGCACTCTTTTCTCACTATGGGGTAAGTTACACATTCTGTGTACTGCACTCTACTGTGAGACCCTATTAGGCTAAGGATGTGCTTTATTTCCCTATCATATAACACTATTGATGCAATGGAAAAGATAAAAAATGTAAGTTGAAGTAACCTTCAATTTCACATTAATTTTACTATGTTATAGCTTAGTATATAGGATAATTTGTCTTTTTTGGAATTTTTGAACTGGGAGCCTCGGCTGTTCCAGTCAATAACCACCTGATGAGCTTGCTTCTCTTTGTAAGTCAGTCACCTGTGAATTTAGGAGGTTGGGATGCATTATTTCCAAATCCTTTCATTTGAATAGTCTATGATCCATCATAACTGAAAACTGCATTTAGTTATCATGGCCATGCTTTAGATCTAAAGACACTTGGAAACAACTTATTGCAATCCTGAAATCAGGCACAGAATATTGTGTGCTTTTAAAATATATTTTTATTGATTTCAGAGAGGAAAGGAGAAGGAGAGATAGAAACATCAATGATAAGAGATAATCATTGATTGGTTGCCTCCTATACACTCCACAATGGGGATTGAACCCACAACCCACACATGTGCCCTGACCAGGAATCTCACTGTGACCTCCTGGTTCATAGGTTCGCACTCAACCACTGAGCAACACCGGCTGGGCAAGTTTTGGTTTTTAAACACTTATATTGGTTCTTAAACATTTTATTTTTAAAATTTCAGACTTCCCAGAAAGTTATGTTAAATTTCAATATCTTGCCCTACCTGGTTTGGCTCAGTGTATATATCGACTTAGGGTTGTGGGTTCGATTCTGATCAAGGGCACCTACCTTGGTTGCAGGCTCGATCCTGGGGCATGTGTGGGAGGTAACCAATTGATGTATCTCTCTCACATCAATGTTTCTCTCTCGGCCACTCTTTTTAAAAGTCAATGAAAAATATCCTCCAGTGAGGATTAACCAAAAAAAAAAAGTTTCAATGTCTAAATTGAGTCTTACCTTAGGATTATGTCTGGGGCCCTGACCAGTGTGCTCAGTGGTTAGAGTGTTGGCTCTCACATTGATGGGTCATGGGTTCAATTTCCAGATAAGGGCATGTTCCTGGGTTTCAGGTTTGATCCCCTACCCTGATTGGGGCATATGGAGGAGGCAATCAATGGATGTGTCTCTCTCACATTGATGTCTCTCTCTCTTCCCTCACTTCCCTCCTTTCCACTCTCTCTATAAATCAATGGAAAAATTATCCTCGGGTGAGGATTCACCAAAAAAAGAAAGAAAAAGATTATGACTGGCAATAAAATAACAGACCACAGACTTAGAAGTTACCTTAGAAAATAGACTGTCAAATAAATAAATAGATAAATGATTGAGCATTTTTCATGCTAAAAAAAAGCAGTATAAAAACACAAAAGATCAGTAAAATAATAACACAAATTCATATTAATCACTATATTACATTAATCCTGTATAATAAAAGCCTAATATGCAAATCGACCAAACGGCTGAACGACCAGTCGCTATGATGCGCACTGACCACCAGGGGGCAGACGCTCAACGCAGGAGCTGCCCCCAGCCCACAGGCCCCAAGCCAGCCAAGGCAGGTGCCAGTGGGGCCCCCAATCACCCTGCTGGTCGCCCCACAGAGTGAGGTGACCAGCGGCGGTGGCGGGAGGCAGGGCCGGCAAATGGGCAGCACCAGGCTGACCAAGGCAGGTGCCAGCAGGGCCCCCCGATTGCCCCACTGGTCACCCCACAGATCATCCCTGATCGCCGGCCAGGCCTAAGGACCCTACCCGTGCATGAATTTTGTGCACCAGGCCTCTAATATAATAATAATTTTAAATATATTAAATTTAATTTTAACAAGAATGCCACTGACTTAGAGCTATTTTTGTTTTTATTTGCTAATGTCATAGTGTTTGTAGTATTTTATACCTTACTATTTCATCATCGCATTTTTCCATATAATCTCTTTCAATGGCAGAAAAATAGCCATCTTAAAATTGTATTAGAGCCCTAACCGGTTTGGCTCAGTGGATAAAGAGTCAGCCTGTGGACTCAAGGGTCCCAGGTTCGATTCCGGTCAAGGGCATGTACCTAGGTTGTGGGCACATCCCAAGTGGGGGGCGTGCAAGAGGCAGCTGATCGATGTTTCTCTCTCATCGATGTTTCTAACTCTCTATCCCTCTCCCCTCCTCTCTGTGAAAAATCAATAAAATATATTTTTTAAAAAAGAAAGAAAACTCCTGCTTGAAGTACAAGGATAATCTGTATCACCTTAAACCAGCAATAAAAAAGTAAAATATAAAAAAATAAATAAAAAATAAAATTGTATTAGATTTTTAAAATATATTTAGCTACTTCCACTGCAGGGTGACTGACAGCAACATCCTGGCATGGGGCAGAGTTTGTAGAAGACTATTCAGGAGCAAGTTTTCAGCCCCCTTGGGAGTAACTAGGAAGCCAGAGCAGCACATGCGAAGGCCGTGCATTGGGAGGGACACACCGTGTTCAGGGTTCCAGGAGACCTTAGCAGCCAGAGCAGGGGCAGGAGGGCAGCCCAGCTGAAAAGATGGGCAGCAGCGAGTCCGCCTGGAACTCCTTCTGTACCTACATCTTAGGAGAATGGCTTTGAGCATATGCATTTTCCACAGTGTCATGCTGAAGGACATACCAATCATCTCTGGGGAGAGGCACTGGGTATTGTTATCCCAACTTAGGATTTTCACCAAATATTAAACGTGGCTAAGAAAGACTGTTAGAACTCACAGCTTGCTTCGATATCAAAAGTCAGGCAGGAAAATATGCCAAATGTGACATTTGAACACCACTCAGCTGAACAGTTCAATGTGGGCAATTTCTATAAGCCCGTACAGCTGTCGTGGCCTTGTCTGGGGCCTCGAGAGTAAACCACAACAGACACAGGCAGACCTGGCATCTTCGTGCCGGTGCAGTGCACTGGTAGCCTGCCTTTGTCACAGGACGTCGGAGCCTCACACACTCACACCCACACACATGCACACCTACAAGCAATGCCCGGTTACAGGCAGTGCAGCCCCAGGGCCGTTCCACTAAAAGCAGACATAGGAAATGAAGAGATGCCTACAAAGCCACTCCTTTCACTCTCTCTACATTTCATTGCAGTTTGAGTCTCAGATTCTGCATCTCATAGAAAAACTGAGGACAGAAATGCCAGTTCAAAGCAACTTTCTACAGCCCAGAATGTCTGTGTTTTCCTTCCAACTCACCTGGAGACAGAATGTGTCTGGAGGAGCTGTGCTTTATTATTGAATGTTAAGGGTGGTTTTGTGACTATGATGTCCCCATTTCGTCCCCTTTCTCTTGAGCAAATGTATTCTCCTGAAATAACCCACTTACCTGCCTGAGTATGACTTCCACCTTGGTCCCTCTAACGGTGTGACACTGGGCAAGTCGCTAAACCAGTCAGTGTCGGTAAAAGGAGGTAATAGTGACTAGGCCTCTGTCTGATGCTGCTCTGTGAAGACTGAATGAGCTCACACACATAAACACTTAGAACTGTATCTGGTACATAGCAATTTCTTAACAAATATTTCCTACTAGAAGCCTGATGCACAAATTCATGCACAGGTGGGGTCCCTCAGCCTGGCCAGCAATCGGGGCTAATAGGGGCCGTCTCGCCCAGTCCCGATTGGGGACCATTGGGGCCGGCTGGAGGGACTGCGGGACATTACCAGGCCACAGGGGGTTGGCTGTGGGATCACACTGACCACCAGGGGCAGCTCCTGCGTTGAGCATCTGCCCTCTGGTGGTCAGTGCAAGTCATAGTCGACCAGTCATTCTGTCGACCTGTCATAACGGTTGCTTAGGGTTTTATATATATAGATTATCAGTATTGGTCATATTTATTTCAAATTAACAAGAGTATTAAAAACACAAAAAAACCTTATCTTGATCATCATAACATATGCTCATTATTAAACATTTAAAAAACAAAAAAATATATATAAAGAGGAAAATAAAGTAGTAAAATCCTCCTTCGGAGAAACCTCTGTGGACACTGTGTGCATCCTTCCCGACAGTGCCTGAGCCTGCACATACGTGACGCCTGCGGCACCATATGCCCGCCTGATGGCCCGGCTCCTCAGGAACAGCCACGCCAGTGCTTCCTGTGTCTTCGAAGACAAACTTGGTGACTTGTCCCAAGGAAAGCGCGAGGTAGCGTGGCTCAGGCCAGCAGTTCTCAACCAAGGGTGGTTTTTCCCCTCAGGGGGCTATTTAGCCACGTCTGGAGACATTTTGGTTGTCACAACTGGGGACAAGGGGAGGCTACTAGCATCTAGTACGTAGAGGGCCAGGGATGCTGCTAAACACCCTGCACAGGAGGACATCCCCATAACAAAGCATTACCTGGCGCAAATGTCAATAATGCCCAGGTTGAAAACCCTGCCTTGGGCTCTTTCGTTTCTAGATAACACGTTATAACCAGGAGGGCCAGTCAGCTAGAACACACTGGTGTGGTTGTACTGGTTAAGCTTTTATAACACTCTTTATTGGTTTTCGAGGAGCACAGCCCCCCAACACCCATCCTCCAGAGCTTCCCAGGGTCCAGCACTAAAGGGTCGAGACCTGGCATAAAAAGGGTAACTCCAGGACCAGGGAAGGCCCTCCCCGTGGGCCATAAGGGAGAGAAGCTTTTCATTCTCACCTATAAACCCTTAACAATTTATTGATAAATATTTCCTATTATTATTATTGGTAACATTTATTTCAAATTAGCCATTCTTTTAAAATTAAAAAGAGCTCTTGCCCTGGCTGGGTAGCTCAGTTGGTTGGAGCATCATCCTGATACCACAAGTTTGCAGGTTCGATTCCCGGTCAGGGCACATACAAGAATCAATCAATGAATGCATAAATGAATGGAACAACAAATCTCTCTCTCTCTCTTTATTTTTTTAAATATATTTCTTTATTGACTTCAGAGAGGAAGGGAGAAGGAGAGAGAGATAGAAACATCAATGATGAAAGAGAATCATTGATTGGCTGCCTCCTGCACACCCCCCACTGGGGATGGAGCCCACAACCCAGGCATGTGCCCTTAGCCAGAATCGAACCCGGGACCCCTCAGTCCGTAGGCTGACGCTCTATCCACTGAGCCAAGCCAGCCAAGGCCTCTCTCTCTCTTTAAATTCAATCAATAAATTTTAAAAAGGAAAGAGCTTTATTTTATCCTGATTATAATGGTAACACATTTCATTATTAAACATTCAAACAAAACACAAACATTTCTGTTTGTGGTGACAATTTCTGCTGGTGGCATCCTTATAATAGCTCTGCTGGAGAATGGAAAAGCCGCCTGTCAGAGCCCTGAGAGGAAGGAGAACTTAAAACAAAACTGTTCGCTAGTCATCTGGTCACAAAGGAGGTAGGGGGTCACCCCAACGTGGAGCAGGTCAGATGTGCTGGGCAGGCTGTGCGGGTGGCTGGGAGCCGCGGCAGTCCCGCTCAGACCTTTAACACTATTCCAGACGAACTGCACTAGCCAAGGGCTGGGAAAACTTTGTGGGGACATCTGATTGTTTCTAAATGTTATCTTGAAAAGAAAGTAAAGAGACTGTTGCGAAATGTTCCTGCTGGTGTCCTGAACCTTTTTCAACTCGCTGCTCTAGAAAAAGAAACTATTGGATCATTTAGGTCCTGCCAAGGAGGACGGAGCCCCATGATCTGTGGTCAGAAATCCCCGAGACGCATGAAATCACGCTGTCCATGCTGGGTTTTTTCCTTTATTGATTAAGGTATTACATATATATCCTTACCCCCCATTGCCTCCCCGACCCTGCCCATGCTGTTTTGTTGTCTGGCTTTGAAGTGGAAACTGTGGGCCTATTTCCACGTGAATGAACACAGAAACAGCACCACGTGCAATGCTGCACAGCACCCACCACAGGGCTGGTGCATGCGTGACTTAGCCACTTGCCTACAAACAGGTGTTTTCCTAAATTGCTGCAGGGAGCAGCCTTCTGATTACACCTGTGTGAGAGTTTGCGGGACGGTTTCCTGGAGGTGGACTTGCTGGGCCCTGATGAGCTCCTCCACCCAAGCTCACCACCTTCCTCAGAGATAGTGAAGACCCTTGGCGGGGTCGGGTGGGGTTAAGGAATCCCAGGAGATGTGTTTGCAGGACCAAATGCTGTGAATGAGGCTTGCCCCACACCAGGAGCCCACGGCCGCTGGGATGGGCACCGTGGTCACCAGCCCAGCCAGCCTGCCGGGGTCACTGCGGAAACCGCTCCCTCCTGCCTTGGCAGAACCCAGGTCATCTCTCAGCCTGGGGCCTGTAATCCAGGGTGTGGCAGGCCCAAGACAGGCTGGGCAGGGGACTTTACGTTCCAGGGTCTCAAGTGTCCAGAGGGAAGTCCGCTGCAGCCTTATCATGCATCTTCTGTTCCTCCCACCTCAGCCCCCAGCGCCCAGCGCCACCCTTACCACCTGCCCCAGACCTCCAGGGAGTCAGAAGGGAGTTGCTGACGTGTCCTCTGGGGGAATAATAGTATTAGTGATAAGGTGGCCTCTGGCAGCTTTGTCAGCAGATTCAAAGCTTTGGGTTGAGTAATCCTTTGGCATCTGCCCTGGCAGCTGGTGGTCACAGATCGGTAACCCTCCCCTGCCCCAGGCCTGCTGGCTGTCATCCTTTCCGGCTGCCCAGTCACGGCTCTGGCTGGGCCTGACCTGGCAAAGAACCGAGGGCCAGGGGCGGAGAGGACCTCAGCAGGGATCACAGTGAGTGAGGGGGTGACAGAATAAAGTCGAAATAAACAGAGGAAGCCAGGGCAGGGCAAGCCCCATGTCTATTTTCAATGGATTTGTTTTTTGCCTCCTAAGGTAATACATGTCCACTACAGAACAGCAAGCGAATACAGGCAAGCTAAAAACAGATTCCTGTCCATTATGCACCTTGTGACCCACATATCAAGGTGACCTGAGCTCTGAACCTGGTCCCTGGACTGTTCATCTGGACTGAGGAGAGAAAGTTGACCTGGAGTGAGGTTCAGTACTAAGGACGGGACCTGGCCCTGAAGCGGCCCCTGCAGGGAGAGCGGGTGGACCAGCCAGGGCTGGCGTCTGGAGGAGGCGAACGCTGAACAGGCTGGAGGGTGGGAGCAGCAGAGAAAAGGCTGCCAGGCCCTGCCTGGAGGACCCTCCCTGAAGCCTTCAGCTCCTTCCCTCGGGCCCTTCCCGTGCGTGTACTGGGAAGGACTGAGCCAGGGAGCAGTCCTGATATCTACCTTTTCCCAGGATTTGCCTCCCTGTGGAGGGCTTCAGGGAAAATCCGATACCTTCCCACTCTGTCCACCTGGAAAGGCACCATCTTTAACCTCATCTGGCCTCAGAGCTTGCTCCGAAGTCTCTCCCTGAGTCCCTTTCCCCACAGCGGTCACCCCTAACCTCTGCCCTCTGGCCTGCTTCCACCTGCCTCCTCCCTCTCACCTGGGGCTGGGCTAATGCTTAATCCCAGCACTAGGCCACCCAGTTTAGAGATGATGAAACCGAAGCACAGAGAGGCAGAATAACTTGCCCAAGCTCACACAGCCAGAAAGATACTGAACCGTCCTGGGCTCTGATTCCTTCCAGGTGGCCCCTGCCCTGGCCACAGCCGGCCCCTACTAGTACTCTGCCACCCTGGGGCTCGCTCAGGTAGCAGGCAGTCGATTCACCGCCAGCTTTATCCTCGATCTCTTTGACTCCTTTTCCTTTGTGTCCCCCAGTTTTAAAGGGAACTCCTTAAATATTGTTTAAAAATATCTCCCTTGATAGAAAAAAGTCTCCTTAATGCTCCCCTTCCTACAAAGCCCTTAGCCCTGTCTTCTTCCTTCCTCAGTGGGCCTCTGCTTCCAGTCCCTCCCTCCCACCTGGGCCGGAGGGTCTCCCCTCCTTCAGAACCGCTCGCCAAGGGCACCAGTCCCCTCTTGCTGTCCAGGCCAGAGATGGCCGTCTCCTTGGAGAGCGCCTGGTGGAAAGCGGGAGCGTGGGGATCGGCCGCAGGTGTGAAGCCTGTCTCCACCGCCATCTCCCCACCCCTCAGTAGCTGTGTGGTCTGAAGCCAATTGCTTAACCTCTCTGAAACTCTGGCTCCTCCTCTGTGAGCTGAGGCTGATGAGGGTAACTTCTTTAGAGGGTTGCTGTGAGTTTCGAATATGATATTGCAGGTATTTGTATAAAAACTCTCCGGAGTGCTCTCCCACCTTTTACTAGTGATACCAATGGCCGCATAGGACACTTGACCTGGTGGGTGCCACCATCCTTGAGGCCTCCCCTTCCATTTTCCCTTGGCCCGCGCTGTCCTGATGTTCCCTCTCAGCTCCTTTGCCAGCAGGTCTTCCTGGGCCCCGACCTCCAGGACGAGAGTCCTCGGGTCAGCCTCAGGGCACCCCTCCCGGCACATGCAAGCTCCAGGCGGTCCCTCCGTCCTGGGCTCAGTGCCCATCTCTGTGCAGACACGTGGAGGGCGCGTTGGGTGGGTCTGTGGCTGGAAGCTGGGGGCAGAGCCCCAGGCAGGAGTGTGCTAGGAAGTGACCGTGGAAGCTGTGACTGTGTACAAGATGGCCCGAGAAGGGGGTGAAAGGTCTGCTGGGGCCAATGCTAGGGCTCACTGAGGTGATGACAAGTTCAGAGCAGGCAGGACAACGGTGAGCTCCAGAAGAGCTTTGGAAAGGAAGGACTGGTCAACCAAGTTCAAGAGAGAAGCCCTGGCCTGGCCTTGGAGGGAGGTGGAGCTGGAGGCCTTGCCGTGGAGGCCCTGAGGGGCTGCCTGGGAGGACAGGGGTGCGCAGTGAGGACGAGGCAGAGGGTCAGGTGAGAGGCCTCAGCCCATGGCCTCAATCCTCTGAGGCCCCAGAGAGCAGATTACACACAAAGTCCCTCGAGCTGACTTTCCAAATCCCCAGTAGTGCTTCTCTGTCACAACGAGGGTTAAAGCCACTCACATGGGGCCCCGCCCCACCCCGCCTGTCCTCCCAGAAGCTTCACTCTGTCCCCCTGCTCCTTGGGCTTTAAGGCTGGGTCAACCCCTTCTCCAAGCTCACCCTAGAGGTGAGCTCAGGTCTGCTGAGGACGGGTGGCCCCTCCAGACCAACATGGGGCTTTCTGCTCCCTCTTGGGCATGGGGTGGGCGTGGGAGAGTGGAGGGGGGCAGGGAAAGGAAAGGCTATTTCCTGAGGATTGCTCTCTGATCTCCTCAGTAACCCTGACAACAATAACAACAGCATCCACATTTATTGTCCTATTAGGAAGTACCAAGCACTGAAACGCTTCAAGAATGATCTTACTTAGTGTCCCTTCCTACATACAAGACAGGTACTTTTGTCACCCCTTTCTCAGATGAGGAACCTGGAGCTCAGAAGGTTAAGTCACTTGCTCAGGGACACATGGCTGTCCTGTGAGGGAGCAGAGACTTGAACTCGGGCCTGTTTCTGCTCTCTCCACCCTCCCTCTGGGCTCTGGCGCTTGGTCCAAGGAGGCAGACTCCTCCTGCCTCCTCCCCTCAGAAGCATCACTGGGCTCAGGCGGGGAAACCTGGGTCTGGGGCCAGCTGAGGGGCCCACATGGAGGCCAAGTCAGAGAAAGAAGGTGCGGCCGCCTGTGAGTCCATAGCCAGGCTCGGGGCTGTGTCCCCGTCTCCCTCTGTGGGCCTAGCTCTCCAGGTGGGTAAGAAACACACCTGCCATCTCCTCTTCCACTGCCTTGCAGGCCTGAAGGTGACCCTCCACATTGCACCACAGGCCTCCCGCCTCCGAGCCAGCCTCAGAGCCTCCACGGGCCCACTCCCCTGTGTGTGGGCACCGCCTCCATGCTGCGGTTCTGGGTTCTGGGGAGTGCGAGCCTTCCAGGGAGGCCAGGACCCTGGAATCCTGCATCCTCGGCAGGGCAGTCCCTTAACAAGAGAAGGGGGAAAACACGGGGGCGGGGGGCGGGGAGGCAGGGGGAGAGCTGGGCCTACCCAGCGAACACAGGGCCACACGTACTCGTGCAGGAAGCATCCGGGCACCTCAAAAAGAGGCAAGTCCTGGAGGCATTGGATGGCAAACAGCTTGAAAGCATGGGGCACTGGCCGCTGCGGGCGGGGTGGCGGCAGCAGGGCTGACCAGCCCTGGGCGCCTTGGTAATGCTGCAGGTGTGGCCAGCCGATCCCCGGTGGAGACAGGAAAGATTAAGAGGATCACCAGCTTCACCCAGCGCTGCCCTGGGAGAGAGCTCCTCAGTACCCAGACCCCTGCTGTGAGAGGAAGCTGGGGCAGCCCTGAGTCAGACAGAGGGGACCGAGTAGGCGAGAGGACAGAGAGGAGAGACGGGAGAGAGACAGAGGGAGGTCACCAGGGCCAGGGAAAGGAAGTAGATAGAAGAGGACAGGGGCACAAACAGAGGGGCAGGGTAGAGAGGGAGGTGGCGGCTGACCGGCTCAGTGTCCCAGGAGGCCTCCCTCAGGCAGGAAGGTGGAGGCTGCCCTGGGACCTTCCAGAACTTGGACAGCAGCTCCCTCCAGCTTCCACATGGATGCAGCTGCACCCACCGCTGTGGCTGCCTCCAGGAAGGAGTCTCCAGGCAGATGGGGCCTGGGGGAGGAGCAGACAGGTATGGCTTTCGTGGAGGTAAGTCTCGGACCTTGGGGAGCGGAGTTTGCACCATGAAAGGGGCCAGAACGACTCAGGCCCAGCCCCACAGGCTGTGAGCAGGTGTGAGGGAACCTGCTGGCGAACCCAGATCCCAGAAGCATGGGGTCAGCAGAGCCAGGTCAGGACAATTGAGCTGATAGGAAGGAAAGAAGAGAGAGCCCGCCCTTCGGGTTTGTGGGCAGAGATCCCAGTGGTGGTGTCAAGAATGTTCTGTGGGCTAATGGAGCCTGAAGCCACCTGCACAGAGAGGGGTGGCAGGTGGGGTGTGGAGGCAGACAGTATACGCTAGTTGAAAATTGGCCATAGACGGCGGTGGGAGGACAGGAGTTGGGTGGGTGCGGTGGGTTGGGGGTGTGTGTAATAGGGGAGATACTTTTCAAAATGGGAAAGGGAATGAGAAGTAGAGAGGGGTCCCTAAAGAGGTGGGAGAGGGTGTGCACTCACCCAGCCCCTGCCCTGCCCCTGCCCCTCAGGCGTGGGCCCCTCGCTCCAGTGCCGTGTGTGCGGAGACAGCAGCAGTGGGAAGCACTATGGCATCTATGCTTGCAATGGCTGCAGCGGCTTCTTCAAGAGGAGTGTGAGACGGAAGCTCATCTACAGGTGAGGGAGGGCTGGACCCCTGCCAGGAGAGCCCTGCTCCTAAGGGTCCCTGCGAGGGGGAGGGGAGTTCAGGAAGGATACTGCCCCCTGGGGCTCCCCTCTGCCTCAGGTGCCAGGTGGGAGCAGGGATGTGCCCCGTGGACAAGGCCCACCGGAACCAGTGCCAGGCCTGTCGGCTGAAGAAGTGCTTGCAGGAGGGCATGAACCAGGATGGTGAGTTGGGGAGTCAACCGGAGAGGCATAACAGCAGAGCTGGGGCCCACGGCTGGTGGGTGTCCTGACCCTTCCTGCCTCCCCAGCTGTGCAGAATGAGCGCCAGCCACGAAGCGCAGCGCAGATCCGCCTGGACAGGGCGGAGTCAGGCAGGGAGGCCCGGCCGGAGCCCCTGGTGGCTTCCCTGGCCCCCACAGGGCCCAGCCCACGGGGCCCCACACCTGCTTCTGCAGCCAGAGCCCTGGGGCCTGGGGCCATCACACCTCCAGGGCATCACCAGTTCATGGCCAGCCTCATAATGGCCGAAACCTGTGCTAAGCTGGAGCCAGAGGATGGTAAGCGGGAGGATGGCCTATATCCCCACACCTGGGCCCCAGAGCACCCCTGCCTCCTGCTAAGGAGCAGTGGCTTATGTCACAACCCCCCCCCCCAACAGCTGATGAGAACATCGATGTCACCAGCAATGACCCCGAGTTCCCCTCGTCCCCGCATTCCTCCTCCTCACCCTGTGGTGTGGACAGCATCCATGAGACGTCCGCCCGCCTGCTCTTCATGGCTGTCAAGTGGGCCAAGAGCCTGCCTGTGTTCTCCAACCTACCCTTCCGGGATCAGGTACACCCGTCGGGTGCCCCCAGGAGTCAGCTGATTGGGGCACATACCTCTTTGTGCAGGTGATGACTGGAGGTGCATGTGGCTTGGGGAGGTGATGGCTGGGGACGCACGTGCCTGTGAGGCAAGGGTGGTCAGGGCGCAGTCTCAGGGCTGTGACTATTGGGGTGGCTCACATCTCTGGGCAGAGATTGTGGCGGGTGAGCCTCCAGGGGACCATGATGGCCAGGGACACACAGGAACCAGGGATTTGAAGGCAATACCACGCCCCCCTGGTCTTCTTTCCTCCTAGACAAAACCTCAGGTCCTACAGACACTGTGTCACAGGGTGGTCTGCACACCCTGACCAACGTGAGCAGATGGTGCTGGGCTCCCTTGGAGCACAACGGCCTCTGACTTCAGAGCTTGAGCTTCAGCCCAACCAAGACGCTCCCTGGACTTCTCGTGGGCAAGCAGACCAACCTGTCATGATAAATCTGAGGGGCACACTGAGGGTCTAAGCCCTGAGCCAGGGTTTAGGCCAGAACCCAGGCTGCGTCTCCCAAGTTCACTCAGCGTGGGGTGCCCGTGGGCAGTGTCCCCAAGGCTACCTTCCCAAGCTCCAAGCCCTCCACAATGTTCCAGGTGTGACTCTGGATGGAAAAAGGCAGCTGGGCCCCTGGATGAGTCAGGAGGTCAGGAGTTACCCAGGACCAGCCCTTCCCTCCCGAAGGCACTGGTCTGCAGGCTGGTCTGAGAGGCTGTCCCAGCCAGCACACGCCCTCCCTCTCTGAGCACAGGTGATCCTGCTGGAAGAGGCCTGGAGCGAACTCTTCCTCCTTGGAGCCATCCAGTGCTCTCTGCCTCTGGACAGCTGCCCACTGCTAGCCCCACCCGAGGCCTCAGCTGCTGGCAGCTCCCAGGGCCGGCTGGCGCTGGCCAGTGCGGAGATGCGCTTCCTGCAGGAAACCATCTCACGGTTCCGGGTGCTGGCAGTGGACCCCACGGAGTTTGCCTGCATGAAGGCCCTGGTCCTCTTCAAACCAGGTAGCTGGGTCTTTGTCCAACCAGAGACGTGGTTGGGAACGAAGAATGGGAATTCCAGTGACTTTCTTCTGGCTCTCACTTTCCCTCTATCAACCCACATAGACCCAGATGTTTGCAGACTTCTTCCCTGGGGGCAGGAGGAGAGAGTGCAGGCGGAGCACACCTTCCTGGGCCCTGGCTGCCTGTGAGGGGCAGGGCAGGCGGGAGAGGAGCTCACTGCTGCTGCTCCTCTCCAGAAACGCGGGGCCTGAAGGATCCTGAGCATGTGGAGGCCTTGCAGGACCAGTCCCAAGTGATGCTGAGCCAGCACAGCAAGGCCCACCACCCCAGCCAGCCCGTGAGGTGACCTGAGCACATGCCTCCCTGCACATCTACCCCTTCGCCTCTTCACCCCCTGCCCATCTGTCTGGCTCCACCTCAGGGCTGCACTACTTAGACAGGACCAGGGTCTCAGTTCAACATATCCAACATCTACTGCGTGCCAGGCACAGTGCCAGGCCCCGAGGGTGGGGACCAAAATGTGTGTAAGACAAAGTCGCAGCCTCCCAGGGATGCCCGGCACAGTGACTGCACTGAAGACGAGAACTGCCCTGGGCAGGTGTTGGGGTTTGTATGGATCTGAAGGAGGCAGAGACCCATTGAGGGTGGGGTGTACGGCAGAACTGGCAGGGACTCTGTGGAGGCAAGGCTGGGCTTGGAAGGCAGGCTAGCGCCTAAAAAGAGAAATCATAATTTACCAAGGGAGAGAGACAAACTCGGCTGTGTTCTTAGGACAAGAGCCCTGTTTGGAAGGTGAAACAGATTGCTGCCAGTGAGAAGGAGGGAGACGAGGCTAGAACAGCACTCTGGACCAGCCCGTTCAGGACTTTGGATGCCAGCCAAGGCCATATCTGATTTGGTGCAGACTAACGTGGCAGCGAATGTAGAGGATGCTGCCATCATCCAGGGAAGTCATGGAGTCTGATGGCAGATGAGAGAGCCTCTAGAACAGCGGTTCTCAACCTGTGGGTTACGACCCCTTTGGGGGTCGAATGAGCCTTTCACAGGGGTCGCCTAAGACCACCCTGCATATCAGATATTTACATTACGATTCATAACAGTAGGAACATTACAGTTATGAAGTAGCAATGAAAATAATTTTATGGTTGGGGGCCACCACAACATGAGGAACTGTATTAAAGGGTTGCGGCATTAGGAAGGTTGAGAACCACTGCTCTAGAAGCTAGAATGGATCAGACCTGGCACTTGAATGATGTAAGGGAAGAGGAGCTATTGTGAGAAGGGGTAGTCATGACATAGAAGGGAAAGTCGGGAGGCAAAGATAGTTTTGAGGCAGCATGACAAGGTCTGATGCAGGTATGGAAGGACATCTCCTGGGGATGTCCGTGCATAAGCCATGTGCTTGACAACAGCCTGTCCCGGCTGGGTTTGGGGGACAGTAGCCGCAGGCTGCGAGTGTGGTGGGGGGAGGGGGCACCCAGCCTGTCCCAGCACCAACGGATACCGCAAAGTTGGAGCACTTGGCCTCCAGGAATCTATTGGCTATTTTAGACCATATTATCTGCATTCTCTTGGGGTTCCCAGCAGTTCTCTCTGAAGAAGTAAGCTAGCATGGACACCCTGGAATCAACCCTAATCTGAAAAATGGTCACAAGAAGAGGTCATTTCCCTTGAAGAAGAGTCACAGAAAGATTTCTGCAGCTTGTGTGCCCAGCAGCCTAAGGGTGACCGTCACACAGCAGACAGCAGAGGCCTCCTGGGCCAAGTTTCTGTTGGAATCAGCTTCCAGAAATGTCTGGGCATACTGGTTTTGTCTCACATTTCAAAATTCTGGTTAAGATTTCTATGTCATGTCTGAGGCAGTTCAGTGTAACTCGGGCAGAACTGAGTGCCGAGTGAGTTCTCTGAGAGCGGCGGCTGGCACAGTGACCACACTGCAGTGTTTAAACACTGCAGCACCCGGGAAGAAACGCAATTCCCATCATAACCCAGTACACACACTGACGCTGAAACAAAGCTCACCAAATCCTACCTGCCCTCACTTTGTGTAATTTACTCTGACATTTGTCTCGTTTTTTTGTAAAGACTGGTTGTGCTCCACTAGAGCAGGGGTGGAGGACGTCCGGCCCGCGGCCATGTAAGGCCTGCAAACTCATTTGGTCAGGCCCTGCCAAGGCATTAGGGGTGAGTCAATTACATGTTCGACCAAACAGCAGGCTAAGGTTTAAGTTGATAATTTTGTATGGCCTGCCAGTGATGTTATAAATATCCAAATGGCCCTGGCAGAAGAAAGGTTCCCCACCCTCGCACTAGTCGATCAATTCCTGCAGTGACCCTCCTTAGATCAGAAACACGGAAGAGGGGAGGGCATTATGACTGCTCTGTGCCACTCAGTCGCACTCACAGGAGAAAGCAAGCCCTGGGGTTGGCAAAACAAGTCCATAGGTGATTGGGAGGTTAGTTATCACAGTAATTGTATATATTATTAACATAAAGAACTTCTTACTTTATAATCTTTACACATAATAAACCATTTTCATCCCACTCCTCAACTAAACATATTGTAAAGGGGCCACATGGGTCAGGGGTAGGTGGCAGCAGCCCTCCAGTGAGTGGGACCTTTCCTCAGAATTCCTCCTCACTCACCCTGGGCTCCTCTCCTCTCTGCTCCCCCTCCGCCTTTCCTGAGGGCAGTGCCCCCAGGTCTTGTGCTCGGACGCTGATAATCAAACTGATGTGTCCTCTCTCCTGTTCAGGTTTGGGAAATTGCTCCTGCTCCTCCCGTCTTTGAGGTTTATCACTTCTGAACGCATTGAGCTCCTCTTTTTCCGCAAGACCATAGGGAATACTCCAATGGAGAAGCTCCTCTGTGATATGTTCAAAAACTAATGGAGGTAGAAATAAAATGGGTAAAGCCACTTTGTAAAACAATCTACTGAAGTTAAACATTTGCCTGCCCTGTGACTCAGTAATTCCGCCTGTACTTCGCAGAACTGTCCACCAATATATAAGAACTAGAGGCCCAGTGCATGAAATTTGTGCACGGGGGTGGAGGGTCCCTCGGCCCAGCCTGCACCCTCACCAATCTGGGACCCCTCGGGGGATGTCCAACTGCCTCTCGCAATCTGGGACCTCTGGCTCCTAATCGCTTGTCTACCTGCCTGATCACTCCTAACCCCTCTGCCTGCCTGCCTGATTGCCCCTAACTGCTCCCCTACTGGCCTGATTGCCCCTTCCTGCTCCCCTGCTGGCCTGATCATCCCTAACCACCTCTGCCTCACCCCACACCTGGAACCCAGGATTCCCTCCTCTGGCCAGTCGCAAGCACCCAGAACCTGGGCCGGCTTCGCCCGGGCCAGCCGCAGCTGCAGGGGACTATGGGCAGGTGGCTTTGTCTGGGCTGCAGCCGCAGGCGCCCGGAACCGCAGGGCGGGCAGCTTGTCCCTCTCCCAGACCACAGCCACAGGTGCTGGTGCCCAGGACCGCGGGGCAGGTGGCTTGCTCCTCTCCTGGGGCCGCAGCCTGGCTTGTCCCCATTCCTCTCTTGCCAGCTCATTTGTACCTGTCTGGTCCCTATTCCTCTGTCCTCAGTGTTGAGTGTCTGAGCCGTTACGGTGTGATGGTATGAGTGTGTGACAACCATTTGCATATTAGCTCTTTATTATATAGGATATCCATAGCAGCTTTATTCATAATAGCCTGAACTGTACATCAACAGTATAATTAATAAATTATAGTATAACCATATAGTGAGTAGAAAACAAAAAAGAATGAACCACCAATACATGTGACAACATGGATAAATGTCACAGACATGAAAGTTGAACAAGAGAAGCGAGGCACAAGTTCCACTTACACAAAGTTCCAGAACCAGTGAGACTAACAGGTGGTAATAGAAGTTAGAAGAGTGGTTCCCTTAGGTGGGAGGCGGGATGATTGGGAAGGGGCCCATGGGAGCCCTCTGGTGTGTTTTAGATGTTCTTTATTTTGATCTGGAGGTGGTTTCACAAGTTTATTCATTCATAAACATTATTTAAGCTGTGCACATTACTGTTTTATGTTAGATCTCAATAAAGAAGTAAAAACACAAAAGCAGAAAACAACTGTGCCAGAGCCCTCCCTGTGAGGGCCCGACTGAGGAAGGGGCACAGGGGCCAGAGATCCACTTGGTTTCCACTCTGAGTCAGCGTCCATGAATTCAAGCTTCTCTCCAGAGGGCATCTCACCATCCCATGGCTTCTCTCAATTTTTCTCCTCCTTATCCCTCCTAACCCCTCCATAGACAAAGATGAGCACCATCCATCTCATAGGCAGGCATTTTTTGTGAAGGGGAATCTCCATCACTTCTTAATTCCTTATGAAGGATAAAGCATAGACAAACCTCACATCATTTTCAAAGACAGACCCAGAAGACTTAGAAAATAATAATAAAAAGTTAACATAGCCCTTGCCAGTGTGGCTCAGTTGATTGGCATCATCCCACGCACCGAAAGGTTGCTGGTTTGATTCCTGGTTAGGGCATATGCCCAGGTTGCAGCCCTGATCCCATGTAGGGGGTGTGCAGGAGGCAGCTGATTGATGTTTCTCTTTCTCCCTCTCCCTCTTTCTATAAAAATCAGTTAAAATATTTTTTAAAATAAAGCTAACATATATCAGGCACTTTCTATACTAGGCAGTGAAGTGGGCACTGATTGTTCATTGTTATTTAATCCTCACATTAACTCTGGGGAAGGGACTAAGCATCCCCATATACAAATGAAAAAACTTGAGGCTTAGAGAAGACTCAACTCTTGTGACTTTACTTAGCTCTGCTCAACTCTGGCACTGCCTCCTCCCCATGCCCCTTCTACCCCTGGAATCCACTGAACAGTCAGTTGCATTTTTTTGTCTCCAAAGAAGAAATGCTTGAAATGAAAAAGGTCCTGTGAGGAATCTGTGAAATCCTTGGGGTCCCCTGCCCTTTGGCCTGTGTACAAATTCTCCTAGCTGACAGAGACGGAGGAAGAATGGTTCGGAAGGCGCTTCTTTAGAAATGACAGTAGCTGGATTGGTGCCCAGAGATGAACACGCATGGCAAATCCTGTGCAGCTTGAGCCGCTTGCAGCTAAGCACTCGAACTAGTGGAGGCTCTTCAACTTCCAAAAGCGTAAGACTTGCCTCAGTTATTTGGCTCATTTAATGTTGATGCCACAGTGCTACCCAATTCCCTATTAAAAGTTTTATCCACAAGGTTTAAAGACCTATTTTAGAAAGCCTAAGCAAAGGAACTTTGGCAAGAACATAGTTGAAATATGACCAGATGTGCACAATTATTCTACACTCTCCCTTTTTCATTGCAAAGGCAGCCTGCTGAAGTTCATAGGCAGTGTCTGGAATGTAGAAGTGAGCATAGCACTTCCACATTGGGAGCTTGCCTGGGATCTGCAGGAGGAAGTCTTGGAGGACTAGAGGAGGTACATAAGCTGGACTGTCTGCGGTCAACCTGGCATCAATGCCACCCTCTTCTATGGTCTTGTTCATTGCAGAGATTCCAAAGAACTACACTTCCCATGATCCCTTCCCCCATGGGTTGCTGAAGGAAGTAGGGCACTCACATGGGACTTGGAAAGTAAGCAGAAACTATTCTTCGGAGGCGGCTGCAGTTGGATGTGTGGGAAAATGGAGATTTGCAGAGGCCTTCTTTGGAATTGCAGTGGCTTCAGGCACACTCTTGAGAACTTCTGACCTTTTGGCAGAAATCTTTACCTTCTGCGGGAGCTTCTGACCTTTGTCTCTCCAGTTCTTCCACTGTGGATCTTAAGCCCCTAATTACTGTATCGAGTCCTTTTCACCTGGAATGTATGGATGGCTTCTGTTTCCCTAACAATGCAGCTCTCAGTCGATCCCAGCATCTCTTCAACCTTTTGCTCTAAATTGGCCCCGCTGGAATTCGAATGGTTAACAAATACTTCTTTCATTGCATCCAGGGCCCTTGCTAGAAGAGAGGATACTATGAAAGCTTTTGTGCCCTCAATGCCAGAAATGTCTTTGGTTATGAAGTACACAGAGGTAGTCCCCGTGGCCTCTCTGAGCCTTTCATTTCAGCTGCAGTTTTCAGATTCGTGAGGCACTTCTCTACCCTTAAGGTAGTATTTAAAGGTAGAAAGGGCAGAGAAAGACTCGAAGATGCCAGAAGCACCCTTCAAATTAATAAATGTAGCCTAGTAGTGGGACCTGGATGTTATGGACGACTAGTCTCCATCTGGTGGGTGTCACTGGCTTTCCCACTAGAATGCAAGCTCCACAGGTGCAGGGAGTTTCGTTTTGTTCACCAGTGTAGCCCAAGCAGGACCCGTGGGTGCTCGGTATTTGTTGAAAAAATGGACAAATGGCAACACTAGGCATCCGAGATGCCTAAAGATTAAATATCGCATGTATCTTATCTCTTTTCATGGTATGTCACTGGCTCTATGACACTGTACTGCTCCCCACTATAGAAGGAACAATTTTTTAAAAAGTCAGAGTGCTGCTCTCTTTATAACTTGTATCTCCCTGCACCTTCATGCTCTCATCTTCATAATCAGAAAGACTTGTTGTAAATTCAGTAATCACAGGGACAAGTTTTAAAAATGGCACTTCTAGGTCTTATTTGGCCAACTGAAGAAATTTAGAAACAATTCACTGTATCATTATCATTTCTATGTAATTTAATGCAAAAATGTAAATAAAAACTTTAAAAGAAATGGGAAGGATAACCTTCAGAGTTTAAAAACTGAATAAATATAGCGTTAGGGGAAAATTAACATTTTTTTTTTCCTATTTCACCTGACACTTAGTTTGGCATTGGGAAACCCTGATCTCACACAAGGGCTGGCTACCTTTTGTTAGGTGCTGGGACTCTGAGTCAACAAGACAGTGAGTCATGCTTCTGCCTTGAGAAGCTTACCTCTTAAGTTTTTGATGCTATGAATACTGGGAGCTGTTGAGAACACAAGACATCTAACCTAGTTTAAGGGGGAAGAAGAAATTTCCTGGTAGAGTTTGTGCTTTACACTGAGACCTGAGGAGTTATCCAGAGCATGAAACCTGGGCAAGATAGGAAAACTAACGTCCAGGAAGGACAAATGACTTTCCCAGTCATGCAACATAGTGGTAGAACAAACATGACAAACTAGCATTGGGCCCTCTATTAGCAGATATTGCTACTTCTTCATGGCCTTTTTGGTGAGGATCCTAAATGTAGACTCACTACCTGCTCTACCCAGCTAGCGCTAACCTGAGTCAATGAGATCTTAATAGCTAGCACCTATTGCAAAAACTAACAGCTTGCACCTCACCTTTACTTGAATTCAGTTGAGTTCCAATAACTACTACTTCAGCACTTTGTCAATTGCGGGCTCAGTCCTTTCCTTGAAAAAGAGAAAAATCACTTTAACAAAAATCATTGTTGTTCCCTGGGATCAAGATGGAGCGAGTTGGGTGGGAGCCAGGATGGTCAGAAAACAAACCACACGTATTGCTGCTTCTGGAAGCTTTTGTTCTTTAATGAGCCATTGGAGTGATTTGTTCATCAAGCTGCTTTTGTGTAGCCATACAGCGCATATCTTGAGTGACACAAACTGGGCTCTATACAGATGATACCTTGCTCCCCCACACTCCACAAAAGCAAAGGGAAATTACAAAGCGCCTGGTGATGGTATTAGGAATGTAATCAGTTCCATGGGTGAGATAAATCATTCTTCTTAGAGAATTATTCTGTTTAACAGTAAAATATATTTCACAGGATATGTCCTTTTACAATACATAGTCTTTTAAAAATTTACACTCAGCATACTTATAAATTATTTAAACCCATTAAAATAATATAATACTAATCTGTAGTATACACCTTTCCCCTAGTTAAATACAATTACATGGTTCAAAAGGTGCAACTTTTATATGACCTAAGAAGACTGATAAATAGGTACTAAGTATGGACGGATAGCAAGGTGATAGGCCCCTTGGTGAGGTGTTTTTTTTTTTGTTTTGTTTTTTTTTAAGTTTCAACCAAGAGACCAACAAAACCTAATAGGTCCATGTCCACACTCATCATTTTGCTTTTACTGTTGAACACCAAATCAAACGTGGGAATGGTTCCGGAAAAAAAGTGGTTAAAAGTATTTTAGGGGCTTAGAAAAGACAAAGGACTCCCACAAATACCGAGGAATTTTACAACCAAGGCTAGCATGGTGTTGGGGAACAGGGCTGAGAAGTTATCACAAAATTATGGGTGACAGATGCATTTTTCAACACAGAATGATGCATGTCCCATATCCAGCTCCCCATCAAGGGGAAAAAAAAGGAGAGGAGGATGAGGAAAGCTGTTTGGACTGTGTTTCTCTTTAAAATTAAAACTCTTAGCTTTGAACACATCCTGAGAATACTTTCTTCTCTCTGGTTTACCAAAGTGCTTGTGAAATGTACACAGTCATTAGTTACAATTTTAAAAACACCAAGGCCCACAGGCACTGAAGGGGGCCTGCAGCAGGTTTCTGGGATCCTTTGTCTCTGACAGTGAAAAAACCCCCTCATGCTAGAACAGGGAAGCCTCTTCTAACCTCCCAGCAGAGGTGAGTGGAGGGCTGCAGCTGGTTTCTGAGGAATGAGAAGGCAGGGCTCTGGTATCACCTTCCCTGACCTGGGTCCCTTGCCTCTGCAAGGCTCCTACAGGGAAGGCGTACCTCCCCTAGTGTTTTCAGAAGCCCAGAGTGGGAAAACAATTAAAATGGCAGGAAGCACAAAGTGCATTACAAACTAAGCATACCACCTCCCTGAACCTTTCCTGTATTTGCTGTTAGAATCATTTGCTTCGCTTTGTGGCACCCAATGTGATCCAAATTAGACTTTTTGATGCTATCACATTTTTCATGATAAGGGATGTGTTGGTTTCACTGGGGAAAATTGAAATCCAGGCTTTGTTTGGGGCCAGGAATGTGTGAGAGAACAGAATGCTCTTCAATTTGGAGTATGGGCTCCAAGTATGGGGCCATCCTGCTGCTGCCATGCAGGCATTTTCTTTGAGGCATCTGAGATCAAAGTAAACATGCAAAGCAATAGGAAATACAGATGTGACACATGTTAAGGTTAAATATCTTAATCATAAGTGGTTGCAATGCATACAGCATCACTTTGTGGTGACATAACCAGGGAGAGAACCAATTAAGATCAAATGGAGGGAGACAGAACACTTGGTTCTGACAGTTTTTGAGAGTTATGGCATCATCTCTGTATCAGGCCCACAACACCTATTATCCCATGAGAAGAGCAGCTTTCCTTCCTTCAAAGGGAGGGTCCCACACTTGCTCTGCATTTTTGCAATTGTGTGGCTCTCTCCTCCCTACCACCCTCCATTCTGGCAGCTTGTTAAATGACTAGAAATCCACAAATCTAGCAACTGAAAAGCAGTATTTTTTATTTAACTTTATCCAAATTCAGGTTTCAAGTCCCTGAGAAAAATTATAAAGTCTCTTAACATCCATTGTCAAGTTCCTATAAAACGTCCTATATGAGTTGTTTTTTAATTGCCAAAACTTATTTTGCAAAAACAATAAAAATCCACAAAAATTTAGAACATGCCAAGATGTGTTCTGCAGGCCATTCCTCTGGACCAAAGGAAACTGTGCAATAAGGGTACTCTCTCCTTTTGTATGGTATTGACCAATGCCTGGCAAGCGAAGAGCAGCAGTCATGCCCAGCAGAATGCTACTCTCCCAAGAACACTGACACAGACCTGCAGTCTGGCAGCGGCGCCAAGGCTGCAGCAATCCCACTTTCACACAGCCATGCTGGGGATGAATTAGGTTTTCCTCTGGGAAACTTTCCGAAATTCAGATTTTTAAAGGCTTTATTTATGACTCCTCAGGACAGCCTGGACAAGGTGGCAGATGTTTGCGGGGTATATAAAATGGAACATTTATTCACTAACCATCATCATTCTGGGGATTTATAAAGATCCCTTTTCCTAGCTCATTTTGGAACCCAAACCAGAGATAGAGAAGACTCCTGCTGCCTTTAGCTGCCACTCAGAATGATGTTCCAAGCCTCATCTCTGGAGTTCGACAACCACCACTTTGGCAGTGGCATGAGGTTCAGTGTCATGTAACAGGAAAGACTGCCTTAACATGTCTTAATAGTTCTGTAACTTCAAATTCAAGAAGCATTAAAAGGAAGAATAACCAAAATTTAAGTAACAGTGCATGTGGTAGTTAGACAAGATCCATTTAGTAACTTTAAAAATAAACATTTTCACATATTTATCTCAAGAAAGAGGAGCATCTTTCATTTCTCATATATTATATAAATAGCAGAAATAGATTTTGAATCCTACTGATGCTAAGAAGCTTAAAATGCTATTATAACTCAGGTGTATGGAGACACCTAGTGGTGAAGATGGTTTGACTTGTGACTTGTCCCTCAACCCAGGGATGTGTGGCTCTCACCTCCCTGTCCAATGATCCCTAATCTTAGGAAGAAATTCCATGGGAGGAGGGAAGCATAAGGTGAAAAAGAAATATGCATACTATACATTTATATTTACAGTAAACTTCAGTAACCAGAATATTAACAAAAGTAGCTTCAAGTAGTCCTTGATTTTTAAAAAAGTCTATTTAATACTGATGGTCTGAGGAAAAAATAAGTTAAATGAATCATCTGAAAAAGTTCTCTCTTATTTTTTGGCAGCTTTCTGTAACACTTATTCATGTAGTATTGTGTTTTGAATGTTTTGAGAGAATTGATTAAATGGTCATTTGTCTTTGAGTTCTAGGTTGAAATCTACCAGCAGATGAATATGTGATCTTCAGTTCAATACACAAAGAGAAAAGCGTGGATGGATTAGGGTGAAACCCTCATGTTTAGTGTTCACCATATCTCTGGGTCATTTAAGAAAATTAGAGGAAACTGATCCTAGGACCAGAGAATATGAGAACAGTATGGCTACTGAAACTTCAGCCCATGCAATATATTTGGCAGGAACTAACTAGAAGTTAAACCAGCATTGATTATTATTACATCAAACATCATCAAAAAACAAAACTTCTACTCTCTTCTTCTTTGTGTAACCAGAGGTCTGAGACATGCTCTGATGGCTTAATGGAAACAATTGCCTTTTTACTTTCCCCAGAATATAACATGAAGTGTTTTTCAAAAAAATCTTAAAATAGCTTAGCCTTTTTTTATAAATCCTTGGGGGGGAAAAGTATATTCTATCCCAGCTCCTAACTATCCCAAAATAAACTGAAAGGCTTTTGCTTACATGGTTAAGAAAGATTTACATGTTTTCTTCCAAGGCCAGAAATCAACGCGCCCCTCAGGCCCACAATGTGCTCACCAGTTCCACACCCACTTCTGGAAAGAGGATGGAAGAGAGGCAACTACAAAGACCTCCACGACTGACCCAAATCCCCAAGTCCTAGCTCGGTGGCTTTGTTAGTGAAATCTCTGGTCAAATACTGCAGCCAAGGCACAGCTGGCACTATCCCGGCAGGCTTCAAAGAGGCCTTTCCACTTCCACAGGAGGCCCAGGAATTTAGCATACCAGGTCTTGGTTGTATGCTTGGGCAAGAGGCTGGACCTCACTTAGAACGGACTATTGTGGACGAGGCAATGAGAAGAGGCCTAAAAATGAGATGTGTTTACTACTCTGCAGCTATGAAGGAATATACATCTGCTAGTTCAGACCATAAACTCATTATTTCCAAAGAGAGCTGGCTGTTGGGTGGAGCTGCAGTCTGGGTCCACAGTTTTCCTGTGGCCAGACCCCACGGTCCCCTCTGGGGTCTCTTTGGTTTTCTGAGGTGAGTTTTTCACATTCTTTAATTTTTGTTTGCCCTTTTCAGGGTTGAAGGTTCCTCTGCTGATGAACTGAGGTCTGTCTTCTAGGGATTTGGTTAGGCCCAATGGTCCCTCCATTTCCAGGGCCTCACCAGCTGAGCCAGCTCGGTAGAATGGAGATTTGGAATAAATCTGAAATCGTTTTCTGGTCCCATGAGAAGAGACTGAAGAGTCCACTGAATCCAAAGAGTCGTGCTGCTTTTTTAGCTGCTTTCTCAACTTGCTAGAAGGTGCAGACTTGCCAGCTGCCCTCAGGGAGCTAAGAGCCAAGCTTCTCTCTAATCCAAAGAGACCAAAGCTGTAAGTGACAGTTCCCTCGAAAGCATATCATTATATAATGAACAGGCATGACTATTCACATGTGAAATGAGGTGAGCTAGATTTGGAGGGTCCAGGCTAAACTACTTTGTGCACACACATAACTCAAAAAGAGCTCACCCTCCATTTCTACACACATCATTTCAGAATCAACCGCAATGAAGTCTGGGATTTGACTATGCCATTAGGAGATGCCTACAATTGTCACTGTCATTTTAAACTACCCACTCTTAGAAAATGGATCATGGGTCAGTAGGACAACATTGTTGTGATTATTGGCTTTTCTCTTTGGCAAAGTAAATACTAGAGAAAACATTAAATTACCAAAAGCTACATTACATTGAAGGCTTCATCTAATGAATAATTTATATAAAAGCTTCACCAAGATCATTATTTTCCAACTCCTTAAGACTCTGTCTTAACTTGGGAATCCTTAATCCTCCTTTGCACTAATGTGTTCATTTACCCGATTTCTCAGAGATGGCACCTTCAGACTCAATATTTAAGTTTTCTGAGCTATCCGCGGTCCCAATGGAGGCCTCAGACTCAAGGGTTTCATCATCAGAGGCACGGGGTTCCAGTATAAGCATCTCAAATGTTAGCTCCTCCCTGTAAGATACAATCAAGAAATCCATTAGTATTTAATAAGAAGTGGAAGGAAGTCAACAGGAGAAAAGACCTTCCATAAAAGTCAGGAATTTAAGTAGCAAAACCAGTTACATTTCTTACTGTTCCCAATCAGGGTGGTGATAAGGCTCTGAAAGCCATAGTAATGGTGAAGGCTAACACTATGTACTAAAAGACAAAATGCAGCAAAGGCTGGACCCATAAAAGGGCCAATGGTGAGGTAGGGAAAGATGCCGAAGCTGTAAGATCTAATAATCAGATTAGTGTTCTAAATTTACTCTAGCCCTACCTAGTTTGGCTCAGTGGATAGAGCGTGGGGCTGTGGACTGAAGGGTCCCAGGTTCAATCCCGGTCAAGGGCACATGCCCGGGTTGCGGGCTTGATCCCCAGTTGGGGGTGTGCAGGAGGCAGCCAATCAATGATTATCTCTCATCATTGATATTTCTATCTCTCTCTCCCTCTCCCTTCCTCTCTGAAATATATATATATATATATATATATATATATATATATATATATATATATATATATATATATTTATTTATTTTTCACATTCACTCTAAACTCATTTATAATGCCAAAGGAAGGAACTTTCTCCTCTCTGGTCCTGTTTCCTCATCCACAAAACAAAGAGGTTAAACTAGATAATCTCTAAGATTCCTTCCAGCTCTTCAACTATTTTCCATGAAACTTTACTATATTCTCTACCTTGACTACAGAGAAACCTCTGGATGAAGTAAAACACTGACTTGATATTTTCTGTCCTTGAAGCTTAAGCCATCTCCACTTATTTTCTTCTCCTCTTCATCAATCACCTACCTATCTCAGTCATGCCCCCTCAGTCCCTGAAGTCTTTGGTACATGGCTCCTAATCTTGCTTTTCTAACTACTGCCTGATATCACTCTAATCTACTTTAATCAATATCTTTAAAACCGCTCACTTTAATACCCTACCACCAAAGTTCCTTTATGTCTGCAACTTCTAACAGCCTTCCCTCCACTTTATATAGGCAACTTTCTCCAATGGGAAGATCTGGAATTATACCAGCTCTGAATCTAACGCATACTCTACTTGCCCACAAACTCCTTGTCATTCCAATTCTTACTTCTTTTTTCATCTTGTCCCTTTCAAAGCCCTTAAGCTTCACTTCCACTACCTAGCTTAGACAGTCATTTCAAAGATAATCTCATTGCTGCAATTACCACTGTCATAAGCCATGTGTATTCACACCTCTGAGACAATGCTCATACTTTTTCCTTTCGCTAGAAAGATTTTCCCCTTCCTACAAATTCCTATTCATCCTTCAATACCTCCAATACCATTTTCATCAGAGCTGAGTTAGGTCCTCTTTTTAGATCATTCTTGTATCAAATAGCCCAGACAATGTACCCCACTTTTGCTTTATCATGTTCTGCCAAGCTGAGCTCCAGCTGGTTTTTTAGCTTGCCTAAATTCTAGACTCAAGCCTGGCAAGCAAAAAGTACTTTAACAGACTCATATCCCCACATGAATCAAGCTCTCAGACCTGGGATTCTGGAACTCAGGAACAAAAATCCCCTTAAAACTTAAGAGTAAGCATCATCAGTCAAGATCAGTATATGGTGCCTTCAGGGAGAACCATGGGATGTTCATATTATCCCCAAGATGTATTGTTACCATCTTTGCTCCAGTGACAGCAAAGGTTACAAAGCTACTTATTTGTCCCTCCCCTAAATTACAACCAATTTTTCTACCCAATATTCCAGCACCCATTAGTGTTGCTGCCCTACTCTGACCATCTAGTTGCTGGCCCCATGGCTATATTGATCATTAGACAATATCCTTCCTTCATGGAGTTCTGAATAATGCCTA
The DNA here is from genome assembly GCF_963259705.1 of Myotis daubentonii. NCBI lineage: Eukaryota > Metazoa > Chordata > Mammalia > Chiroptera > Vespertilionidae > Myotis > Myotis daubentonii. The sequence continues at coordinate 112,690,296 of NC_081840.1, read as the reverse complement.
TTCTGAGAAGGGATTTTGTCTTAGCCTGGGAATCTTTATTTCCCCCTTTTCAAGATAAATCTGTTCACCGAAGCTGGTCTCTGACCTGTTAGAATCTCGGCTAAGATTCCTTGACACACCCTGTCCCAGTCAGCCTGTCTAGAATCATCACTGTAGCAGCTTCAAGTCTCCATGCTCACGGAGCTTCCTTCAGGCAACATATCTTTGTCATCTCCACATCCTCTCTATCACCTGATGATACAGTGCTTGACTCGTAGGAGATACTTAATAAATAAGGAAATATAAAGGACAGAAGGAAGGAAATGAAAACAAATAAACTGGTCATTCTCTTTCCTCCTGGAAACTCACTTCTCTTTCTGTAGGTTCTCAATCTGTTCAGTCAGCACTCTCTCCTCCTGCTGCATAGCTGCTTGCTGCTGTTCTGTGATGTCCATCTCCATGGCTGCCTCACTAGTCAAGGTCTCTTCTGGGACATCAGACATAGAGGGCAACCGAACTACAACAGGAGAGGATGGACTTGCATAGTTTCCTCGACGAAGACACCCCTTTCCCTACAAAGAAAAATATATGTTGTAAAGTAAATTGAGTGCCTACATCAGTTTTACATGACCCATTTAGGATAACAAGAGTACTTCCATCATACCAGGTGAATGTTAGGAATAAATGTTAGAAAAAATTCTGTAAGGCCCAAGATACTTAGTGAGATACCATCCATCAAATACATTTAGATTAAATATTTCTTTCAAGAGCACTGGGAAATGAATACTTCAGCACGTGGGAGTATAAGAACACATTGTGTACTGGGATGTGATTCTTCTTGTAAATATAGGCTGCATCCACTCCAAACTAAATATCCATACATGGCTATTTAAATGTAAATCAATTAAAATTAAGTAAGTAAAAATTTATTTCTGCATTTTCACTAGCAACATTTCAAGTTCTCAATAGTCACAGGTGGTTAAAAGCTACCATATTGAACAGTGCAGATATAGAACATTTCCATCATCCCATAAAGTTCTGATGGATAACAATGCTCTTCACCTTTAACTGTGGAATGCACAATCTCTCAAGGAAGACTATAAAAACATGTCCCAAAACTCAGTTTCATTAAAAAAGAAAAATCATTTCTATATCACAGGGTGCTGGTGAGAGAGATTCTCTGAGAAAAACTCAAGAAATTTCTTTCTTGAGATCAGAGGGGGGAAAAATTCTTATTACTTTTAAATTGGTTACTTTATATATAACTTTAGCTTCTGATCATGGCAGGTTAGATATTTCAGATTATCTCAGCAGGAGTGCCGAGAACAACTGGACCAAAAACACAAAAAACCCAACATATTCTTAAAGGCACCAGAGAGCTAACAAGATAGGCCAAGGAAAGGCTAGCCCAGCACTTCGGGCTAATCTAATTTTAAGAAAAGGTGGCTGAGATCTGAACAGAGCTTCTGACAGACTATATCAGGGGTCAGCAAACTACAGCTCATGGGCCAAATCTGGCCTTGTGCCTGATTTTGTAAAAAAAGTTTTATTGGAATACATTCATGCTCATTAATTCACACATTATCTATGGCTCTTCTGCAGAACAATGGCAGCATTAATTGTTGCAACTAAAACTGTAAGGTCTACAAAGCCTAAAATATTTACTCTCTTGTCCTTTTCAGAAAGAGTCTGCCAACCCATGGGATAGAGAATAAAAGTGGGAGTCCAGAACCACACAAGGGTGTGGGCTCTATGCCTGACACTGGGATCCCCAAGATTTATATCCTAGACCTCAGGGTAAACTGAAATCATAATAGTCCTTGCAGATACTGCAGCCTATCTTCAAGTCAGTTGAATAGTCCAGAAAATTGTAATCCTGAAATTGAATTAAAGTAAGCCAGATTTTTAGTGCCCTGGCACCTGGCAGAAAAAGTAAAAATACTATTTAGAGGAAAGAAACATCATCTCAGGCCTCAAAATATTTTTAGAAATAATTTTTTAAATACTGTGTTTGACACACAATCAAAGGTAACCAAGAACAAAAGGAAACAAGACAATGTAAATGAAAACCAGTAAAAATAACAGAAAACAGAAACCCTCAATGATTCCAGACATTGTACTATAAGACAAACTTAAAATAACCATGCTGAAGGAGATAGAAATACATTGTTGAATTAATGGTCCAGAAGTTAGATCAGAACAAAATATAAAGAATCAAGCAGAAAAAAACCAAACAAAACAAAAAACTTTCAGGAAAAATTCAAGAAAGAAGGTAAACAACAGGACACAATAAAAAGACCTACTATATATATATATATATATATATATATATATATATATATATATATATATATATATCTCAATCTCAAGAGAGAAGAGCGATTCTGTAGAAGAAATATTAAAGAGAGAATGGCAGAGCATTTTCAAGACCAATTAAAGATGTCACCCTACTGACTAAAGAAAGCCTTCAACCTATAAGAAAGATACACTTAAAAAGTCCATACCCAGACACAATTGCTAAAAATCAAAGGCAAGAGAAAATCTTAAAAGCCATAAGAAAAAAAAATGTAGCTGCAATAAAGAAGCAACTTTTCAATAGAAACAATGGAAGCAGAAAATAGATATTTTCAAAGTGATGAAATAAAAGTAACTGCCAATCTAGAATTCTATACATAGCAAAACAACTTTCAAGAATTCAATTGCAATGAAGACATTTTTAGTCAGTCTAAGAGAATCTGTCACCAGCGGACCCGCACTAAAGAAGAGATAGAAAATGACACAAGAAGAAATGTTAGTGAGGGAGAATGAAGAACAATGAAAATAGTAAATATGTGAGTGAATCTAAATGAAAAGTGACTGCATAAAACATAATAATACTACATTGGATTAAAAATATACACATAATTTAAAATACAAACAAGCAACTATATCATAACTAAAGCATATTAAAGTTCTTGCATTATCTTGGAAAAAGATAAAAGTACCAATGAATAGACTTTGGTAGGTAATGGATTTTTATTGTAACCTTTAGTTTAATGACTAAAAGAAGCGTAAAAGAGTGTAAAATCTTTTAAACTAACAAAAGAAAAAAGTGGAATAATAAAGAATAGTCAAAAGAAAAAGGCAAAAAGGAACAAAAAGGCAAGAAAGAAAAGGAACATGTGTCAGGTAAAGTAAAAGCACATCATAAAATAATAGATTTATATCCAAATACATCAGTGATTACATTAAATGTAAATTGATTAAATGCTCTAGTTAAAAATTGGATGATTATCAGACTGTATTTTAAAAAAAAATCAAACTATATGAAGTCTACAAGGGACACATATAAAACATAAGAATTCAGAAAGGCAGAGAATAAAAGGATGGAAATAAAAGGCATACCATGTCTAATCAAAAGGAAACTAGTGTCGCTATTTTAATTCTAGACAAAGTAAACTTTAAGGTACGAAGTGTTACCTGTGATGAAGAGGGATATTTCACAATGACAAAAATTCAAATTATGAAGAAGATATAACATTATTTCCAAATTTGCAAATATCCATTTCTGAAGAAATGGCTTCAGAAATTTAAAGTACTTTTCTATCTGGCCGCAGCCATCACAGGTCTTAAAACATTAGCAAGACTCATAAAACCTCTTAAGTCCTAAAATTCTTTCCACTTAAAAAATCTTAAACCATCTATTTTGTGTGTAAAGGTTGTTCAACTTAAGGAATAAACTTAAAAAAATAAATTTAAGCCAGGACCGGTTTGGCTCAGTGGATAGAGCGTCGGCCTGTGGACTGAGGGGTCCCGGGTTCGATTCCGGTCAAGGGCATGTGCTTTGGTTGCGGGCACATCCCCAGTGGGAGGTGTGCAGGAGGCAGCTGATTGATGTTTCTCTCTCATCGATGTTTCTAACTCTCTATCTCTCTCCCTTCCTCTCTGTAAAAAATTAATAAAAATATATTAAAAAAATAAATAAATAAAAATAAATAAATTTAAAGTAAAATATTGACAAAAATACTCAAAGAAATTGACAAGGAAGTGGAACAACTGGTAACTTTCATACACTACTACTGTAGCACAACTTTATGCACCAAAGTTGATGATATATATGTACCATGACCCAGTAATTCCACTCCTATATTTCCCCAACAAAAATACATGCATGTGTCCATAAAAAATACATGTATCAGAATATTCATAACTCCCAAAACACAAGCCAATGTCTACCAACATGAAAATGGTTAAATGGTGGTATACATATATCCTGGAATACTATACAGTAACAAAAATGAATTACAACTAAACACAACATGGTTAAACTCAAAATGGATAAAAGACTTAAACGTAAGACGGGAAACCATAAAAATACTAGAGGAATCCACAGGCAGTGGAATCGCAAACATATGCCGAAGGAATTTCTTCTCTGATAATGCTCCTAGGGCAATGGAAACTAAAGAGAAAATAAACAAATGGGACTACATCAAAATAAAAAGCTTTTGCACAGCAAAGGAAACCATCAACAAAACAACAAGAAGACCCACTACATGGGAGAACATATTTGCCAATGATACCACCGATAAGGGTTTAATTTCCAACATTTACAGGGATCTCATGAAACTTAACAAAAGGAAGATAAACAATCCAATAAAAAAATGGGCAACGGACCTAGATAGACACTTTTTGAAAGAGGACATACAGAAGGCCGAAAGACATATGAAAACATGCTCAAAGTCACTAATTATATGAGAGATGCAAATCAAAACGACAATGCGTTATCATCTCACACCTGTCAGAATGGCTATCATCAACAAATCCACAAACAACAAGTGTTGGAGAGGATGTGGAGAAAAAGGAACCCTTCTGCACTGCTGGTGGGAATGCAGACTGGTGCAGCCACTGTGGAGAACAGTATGGAGCTACCTCAAAAAACTAAAAATGGAACTCCCATTTGACCCAGTGATCCCACTACTAGGAATATATCCCAAGAAACCAGAAACGCCAATCAGAAAGGATATATGCACCCCTATGTTCATAGCAGCACAATTCACCATAGCTAAGATTTGGAAACAGCCTAAGTGCCCATCAGCAGATGAGTGGATTAGAAAACTGTGGTACATCTACACAATGGAATACTATGCTGCGGTAAAAAAAAAAAAAGGAACTCTTGCCTTTTGCAACAGCATGGATGGAACTGGAGAGCATTATGCTAAGTGAAATTAGCCAGTCAGAGAAAGATAAATACCACATGATCGCACTCATTTGTGGATTATAGAGAACAACATAGACTGATGAAAAGGGACAGACCCAAAGACTGAGAAACAGCAATCAGGCTATCAATCCCCAGAAGGAAAGTAGGGGAGGGCGGGGGTAAGGGGAAGAGATCAACCGAAGGACTTGTATACATGTACATAAGCCAAACCAATGGACATGGACAACAGGGGGATGGGAGCATGAGTGTGCGGGGCGGGGGGGAGGGGAGGTTGGGGTTAATGGGGGGGATGAGGACACATTTGTAATACCTTAACTAATAATAAAAAAAAGAAAAGAAAAAAAATAACGGTAAAAAAAAACACAACATGGTAAGTCTTATACATAATAAGACTGTAATAAGTCAGATACAGAATAATATGATTCCATTTATATAGAGCTGAAAACAAACACAACAAAACTATAGTGCTCAGGAATACATCCTTTAGTGGGAAAACAACAAAGAAAATAGAGCAAGTAACATAAAACTCAAGTTACTGCTCACCTCTGAGGGAGAAAAAGGATTGTGATTGGAAAGAAAAAGAGGTGCTTTTGGGAGTGCTGGCAATGTTCTATTTCTTGATTGTGAGTGGTACGTGGATGTTCATGTTATAATTCACTAGAGGCCTGGTGCACGAAATTAGTGCAGTGGTGGTGGTGGGGGGGGTGTCCCTCAGCCCGGCCTGTGCTCTCTTGCAGTCTGGGACCTCTTGGGGGATGTCTGACTGCTGGCTTGTGGCTGGATGGCCTTCTGCTGCTGCACGGCTTGCGGCTTGAGCTTCAGCAACTGCTGCATGTGCACGGGCTGGGCCAACACCGTCTGTCCTGTGGACACCATTGAGTGGGTGAGTCAAGCATAGAGGCAAGCTCACCCTGAGTTCCCTGCGCTTCTCTGAGTCACTGAGTTGTTCAGACTGACTGCCTTCTACAGAGAACAACACTGGATCGGGCCTAAGCCGGCAGTCGGACATCCCTCTCACAGTCGAGGACCCCTCGGGGGATGTAGCAGTGCTGAGCGGCACTCCCCCTGTGGGAGTGCACTGACCACCAGGGGGCAGCTCCTGCATCGAGCATCTGCCCCTGGTAGTCAATGTGCATCAGAGCGACTGGTCGTTCCGGTCGTTCTGCCGAAACGGTTGCTTATGCTTTTATATAGAGAGGTTAAGAAGTTTATGTATATTTCTGTGCTTCTCTATATGTGTTGTATTTCACAACAAAAGTGGTATTTTAAAGCTTTTCAATGTTAGCTTTTTATGCAAATATGCCATTATCTTTTGAATAGCATGAGACAATAAACTGACATATTTCTCAGTTTGGGGGAGAAAGAAGGAAGACATGCTGTATCAGAAACAGAAACTATTGATCTAGCCCTGGTGTTGAGGTGAGGTGGAAGTGCAGGGCAAGTTCTAAGGGTATTCAGGCTAATTAAACTTATGTGTTCTAAAATATGCAATGGGATGAAAATCAAGAGGATTACAAAGTTATTATTCCACTTTTAGTTCTGAGAGCAAGAAGTAAAGAAAATATTAAGAAAAAGTTGCTCAAAACACAAGATCAGTCTGCAAATTCAACAAAAAATGCCTTAGAAGAAGGCACTGATGCCTTTGCCTGGCCAGTGTAGCTCAGTGATTGAGCGTTGATCTATGAACCGGGAGCGTTGATCGATTACAGGTCAGAGTACATGCCCGGGATCAAGCCCCAGTTGTGGGGGGGGGGGGGGGGAGATTGCAGGAGGCAGCCAATCAATGATCTCTCTGTTATCATTAATGTTTCTATCTCTCCCTTCCTCTCTGGAAAAAAAAATTATATATATATTTAAAGTTGCCTTTGTTCAGTGTCCATACCATCACCTTCCTAGCTGCCCAAGTACTTTACCATGGGTTAGCTAAGGATTACTTAACAGAGCTAAAGAAAATCAAACAAGTTCTACAGGTCTAGCTCTTTTAAGACAGCATTAAATAAAGATGAAGGAAAACCTGAAACCTCTACAGCCCAGAGTTCTCTTACAAGGTCAAGGAAAATAACTTTTGAAGTTGATTACATAGGGCTTTAGAAATATGAGAAAATGTTAATATTGTGTTAAAAAGTGGACATAAACTTGTAAACCATAGGTCTTTTTAATCCTCACTCAAGGATATCTTTCTTTAATTTTTAGAAAGAAAGGGGAGCGGGGGGTAAGAGAAATAACATCAATGTGAGAGAAACTAGTGCCCTGACTGAGAATCAAATCCGCAACCTTTTTGGTGCACTGGATGATGCTCCAACTGAGACACACCAGCCAGAACAATGTAACAGAGATCCTTAATTATGTAATTTGGGTCAGAATTCTGTAAGAACAGTCCATAATAGACTTTCCTATTATTCTGTGAGACCAATCTGTATTAAGCTTTCCTACTATAACAAAAATATTGGGAACCAAATGCTGTAATATGAAGGATCTAAGTGAAAATACCTCTTTGAGGTAATCCTCAGTTGAGCCCAGCATTTCCATTTTCTCATAAGGTTTAAAGAGGTAATAATATAAACAAGTAGAAGGTACACCAAAGTGTTAAAATGTATAAAGCCTATGAGGAGAGTTTTGATTTCTCAGAAAAATGCCCTTATAAGGCCCATGATGGAGAAAGAATGCAGGAAGGAATGGCAAGGTATGGTGGAGGGGACACAAAAATATTCAATGCTATGAGTTAAAATAAGCCCAAAGAGTTAAAGATAGATGAAGTTAGAGATACTTGTGGTGGTAACTAGGGAGTGGGTCGCACAACCCTTAAAGAAACTTGATGACTGCCCAGCTGTTGTGGCTCAGTGGTTGAGCGTCGACCCATGCACCAAGAGGTCGCTGGTTCCATTCCCAGTCAGGGCTCATGCCCAACTTGTGGGCTCAATCCTTGGTGGGGGGGCTTACAGAAGGCAGTGGATCGATGGTCCTATCTCTCTCTCCCTCTACCTTCCTATCTAAAATTCAATTAAAATATATTTAAAAACATACAAACAAAAACAACTTGATGACTATGTAGGGAAAGACATCTCTTACACTACTAGGGAATCATGAAGATCCAAGAAAAATATGTATAACTAGAGGCCCGGTGCACAGATTCGTGCACCGGTCAGGTTCCTCGGCCTGGCCTGCGGGGATTGGGCTGAAACCAGCTCTCTGAAATCCCTGGAGGGGTCCTGGATTGTGAGAGGGCACAGGCCAGGCCAGGGAACCCACCAGTGCATGATTGGGGCCGGGGAGGGACCGCAGGAGGGCTCCAGGGCGTGTTCGGCCCATCTCGCCCAGTACCAATCAGCCGGACCCCAGCAGCAAGCTAACCTACTTGTCGGAGCGTCTGCCCCTTGGTGGTCAGTGCATGTCATAGTGACTGGTCCAACAGTCAAACGAACGGTTGGACACTTAGCATATTAGGCTTTTATTATATAGGACTGGAGTTTGTCCATGGGTTGGATATATAAGAAGGAAAAAATATGCACTATCTAGATAGGACTGTATATAACTAGCTAAAGCACAAATCTCAGAATCCTAATGAAGAAACCATACCCCCAAACAGCACTTTGGACCAAGATAGACTATCACTGTTTGAGTGTCTTCTGTTAAGTCACAAAAATAGGAAGCAAATAATTGAATTATGGGACCACTTCCTGAGGAGTTTACTTTCCTGATAAGGAGAGGTCTAGAAAATTGGCTGTTTTGCATAGTGTTATAATTAGGTAACCAGGCTTGTTCAAATATCCCAATGCTTGTAGTTATGATTCACCAGATGAAGATTAGTAAGCACTTTAAACATTTTAGTCATTTTTTGTGCATTTATTCTTACACATGAATTATCCTCACCAAATATTTCTGTGTAATTCTGTAAGCCAGGAGCGTTGTATGTATTGTAGAGTAGTGGTTCTCAAAGTGTAGTCCATGGATCCCTGAAGGAATTAGGTGGTGTCTACAAGCCCATGGAGATGTCAAAATTATTATGATTTTTTTTTTAAACGTCACCTGAGGATATATTTCCCCAGTGATATTTAGAGACAGTGGGAGGGAATCGGAGAGAGAGAGAGAGAAACATTGATGTGAAAGATACATCGACTGGCTGCCTCTGGTAAGCATCCCAATCAGGGCCAGGCTGGGATCTAACCTGCAACCCAGGTACATGCCCTCAACCAGGAATTGAACCTACAACCCTTCGGTCCATGGCCTGATGCTCCAACCATTGAACCACACTGACCAGGGCTCAAATTATTTTTATAATGATACTAAGATGCTAGTTGTCCTTCCACTTGACAATTGCACTAACTGTACAAGCTGTTGGCATCTTTGCATAAATGAAAGCAGTGTACCAAACTATACTAGTAATCATATTCTGTGCTACCATGCATAGTTTTAAAAAAAAAGTCAATTTCATTTCATGTCTTCCATTAAGCAGTATAAATTAATTTTATTCTTAACCTTTGAGTTCACTATTTTTAATTTTCTGTGTGATAAAATTAAAAGTTTTATACACAACGAACCTTTGCTACATACTGACTAGCTATCTTAAGAAAAAAATATGTGTACATTTGAAATGCAAGCTGAATTAAGAGCTTTATTCATGAAATGCTACTTAACACATTGCAGACCAGTAGTTTTATTGCTAGCTTTACCGAGTGGTCAGATAAGTTTCTATTGAACGAGTACAAAAAAAGTTTTATATAAATGTTAAAGGCACGCTTTAAAATTAAATACCCATTGTATTTTGAAGTTATTACATGTTCTTACAAGCTAATATCTTTTTAAGTATGATACTTTGTAAAACACTGTGTAATATGAAGAATTCTCGTGATCCATCTGCAATGTGCTAAAATAATCGACAAAGTATGACTACTGCATACAGCAGACACTGTCTTTAAAAATTTAAGAAGGGAGCCCATCATTTCGAATAAAATAAATGTATGACCATATTTTTTGTCAATGACAACATTTCAAGCTTTCAAACAAATATTAAAGTGAGTTTGACAGCTGCCTAGTACTAAAGATTTTCTGAAGAGATTGGTGGTAATATTAACAAATGTTATTTTTGTTTGATATTGTATAATGAAACATTTGAAAGATCTGCATAACTCAGTGAACCAATATTTTCTGAATGATTCACTTATGACATTACGAAGCCATATATGAGTTGTTAAAAAATCGCTTCAAAATGTGAAATAACCAATAGATTATTTTTTTTACCAGAGGACAGGTGCATGAAATTTGTGCATGGGGGGGGGGGTCCTCCTCAGCCCAGCCTGCACCCTCTCCAATCCAGGACCCCTCGGGGGATGTCCGACTGCCTTAGGATCAGGCCTAAACTGGCAGTCGGACATCCCTCTCACAATCCAGGGCCGCTGGCTCCTAACTGCTCATCTGCCTGCCTGCCTGACCACCCCTACTGGCCCCCCTGCCAGCCTGATCACCCCTAACTGCCTTTGCCTACCAGCCTGGTCGCCCCTAACTGCCCCCTTGCCAGCCTAGTCACCCCTTACTGCCCCCCTGCAGGCCTGGTCGCCCCCAACTGCCTCCCTCACCAGCCTGGTCACCCCCAATTGCCCCCCCTGCCAGCCTGGTCGCCCCTCACTGCACCCCTCTGCCAGCCTGGTCGCCCCTCTGCCAGCCTGGTCACCCTCTGCCAGCCTGGTCGCCCCCAATTGCACCCCCTGCTGGCCTGGTTGCCCCCAACTGCCCTCCCTGCTGGCCTGGTCACCCCTCACTGCCCCCCTCTGCCCGCTTGGTTGCCCCACACAGCCTGCTTGTTCAGTTGTTTGGTTGTCCCTCACTAACCCTGCTGCTGGCCTGATCGCCCCACGCAGCCTGCTGTTTAGTCATTTGGTCGACCCTCACTAACCCCCCTGCCGGCCTGGTCGTCCCACAGCCTGTTCGGTCGTCCATTTGGTTGCGATGGCCCCTGGCTCATATATATATATATATATATATAGTTGCTGTTGTTAATCTTCACCCCAGGATGTTTTTCCATTGATTCTTAGAGAGAGTGGAAGGCGGGGGTGGGGGTGGGGGGGTGGGGGGAGAGAAACATTGAAGTGATAGAGACACATCAATTGGTTGCCTCCTGCTCAGGGGGTTGGGGGGTTGGAGGGAGGGTGGGGTATAGAACCTGCAACCATGGTACGTGCCCTTGACTGGAATCGAACCTGGGACCCTTCACCTTCAGTCTGCAGGCCAATGCTCTATCCAGAGCCAAACCAGCTAGGGCAACCAACAGATTTTAATGTTACAGTCTATATTGCAACTAACTTATAAGAAACTAAAACTTGTTGATTTGGAGGTGTAGGCCCAAAGAGCAAACAAATTTATGTGAATGACCAGATCAAAACTATATGGGCCACTTCCCTCACTCGAGATACCACACAGCTCTGTAAGTCCATTTTAACAGGTATGAGTCTGAATCTCTTAATGGCATCTTTCAAAGAGCTACGAGCTGACCCCTTTTAATAAAAGAAGCAAGGGTTTTTTCATCTACAAGGCCAACATTCTACAGGGAAGAAGGAAACACAGCTTTGGATCAAGAGCAGATGCTAAGCAGGTGGAATAAATAACTAAGTTGTTTTGGGGAATGTATGAGGGGAAAACTCTCTGCTTTCTTTGTAAAGAAACATATGTTCCTGAGCTATCTTCCTTGCTCTGTGAGACATTATCAAAGACTATGATAAATTAAATTACTGGTTTCACTTCTCTAACCTTCTGTAATAGAATTAATTTCCATTAGAAAAATATATCCCAGATAGTTCACTAGTTCAAGAAGAATGAGAGATGTACAGAACAAAGCTGGACTCAACCTGAAACTTACTCCAAATCAGCTGAGCCCTAGCCACTTCACAGAGATAAATGATAAATACATAATTATTATATCAAGCCAATTAATTTTTTGGGTGTTTGTTAGGGAAGATTATTGTGAATATACTTGATGACTTTAGGCTATCCCATGCATACCTAATAGTCACATTCTAGAAGCTACCACTTGAGTAAACCCATTGTTTTTCCCTAAAGGTCTGGAAGACTTTGGTGATGGGGAAAAGTTTGGTGGTACTATTTCCTGGTTTAAAAACTTTGATGGCCTCTCAAGGCCTAAAAGGATGAAATCCAAACTTCTGGTCCTGAAATTTAAGGACCTAAAACCTTACTATCAATCTTCCCTTCCTTCATTCCTACCAAGAAATCTTCTATTGTAGCCATTGAAGTTTATTCAATTTTCTCAAGTAGTACTAGTCACCCAGCTATCGCCTCGAACAGATGAGACTTAATAAACCGAACTACCATGATTTACATTTTTGTTTACTAGATTGTTAATTTATCTAAGGCAAAGATCTTGTCGTTTCTAAACCTCCAGCACACCTAGCACAATGCCTGAAACATGGCCTTTTTTGTTGAAAGAAAAAGAAAGAGAATAAATGAAACTGAATAAATGAAGTTAAAGGAACAGGTCTCATCTATAGAAGAGAATGAAAAGGGAAAAAAAGACAGAGAGAAGTACTTCTAAAGAAACATGTATTTAAAATTGTCTCATTTTTACTTAGTAAAACTGTAAAAGTTTAAAAATATTAAATGGATTTATGATACTAAATTGAGTTCAGGTTTTATCTCTACAAAAATCTTCCTAAAAATATAAAGCTAGGAATACCATAGTACTGTCATAAATTCAATTAAGCATACATAAGGAAAACATAAATATTCAAAAATATTAATAGACACTGGTGATTTTCTTCTTGCCTTTTACACTTTACCCTACTGTTAAAAATTTTCTAAATTGAACATGAAACAAGTATCTAAATCTATCTTTTATGTAGAAGTATAAGATTTATCAAATGGCTAATTTTAAAAGAAATAAGTTCAGTAATTGCTAAATATAAAATAGTTTATCTTTCATTTTCAAGTTCTATGAGAAATTATAAAAGTTTCCTTAAAAGCAGTAAGTATGTTATTATGTAAAAAAGAGCTAGTATTGCAGTGGAATCGGTGGGATTTTTCTTGCACCGCCTCCCAGAATCAAACTGGAAATAAAACTAAATTTGGGAACATTCACCCTGAATTACCAACTGAAGACTAACTGAAGAGGAGACTTTTTAAACAAGGCACAAACCACCTCCAGACTGGTAGGAAGGGCAGGGTTGAGAGAGGGCTGGGCCAACTCACATAGGCCAGGCCCAAGGGTGAGGAGGGACATCTCAGCTGCAGGGTTGGGGTTATCTCTTTCTAGCAGCAAAAACCACATAGGAAGCCAACATAATTTATTTTTGTCTAGTACTGTGTACTTTGTGTACTCTAAACACATAACCCCTTTGGATCACTCTACCATTTGTGAACTCTTCACTTTCTCTTCTCTCACATATAATCCTATCATCTCAACACCACACTAATCCTTATATTATTGTCTCTTTCTACCTTCTGCTTTTTATTCTCCCAAACCTAATTAGCAGGCCTCCTGAAAAAGTCAAGTTTCTTTGACATATATTACTGTAGTTCTTCCTCTCTTTTCTATAAGAATTCCCTGTATAATTTCTCTTCCTGTTTGTCCCCACCTGAGAGAAGATTACAAGGCTTTGAAAGAGGTGCTTCTTTTACAAAAAAGAACCTAAATATTGTTCTTCTTTTGCCTATTACCCCCAAGAGATCCTGTGCCTAATCCTCTTCAGCACTGGCTCTTGCATGACCACTGCATGCACATCTTCAAGTAATGCCTTTTGCTCACCATAATGATCTCTGGAAGGGAGTTAGGGAAAAACAGAGTAGGAAATCTTCTGACTAGTGTTATCAAAGATAACACTACCAGATCTCATCACATGGAAAAAGACTGTTAACTATGTGAAGTGATGGATGTTAACTAAATTTATTGTGATAATCATTTTGCAATATATACATATGCCGGGAGCCGGTCCATCCTTGCTGTTTCAAGGGACCTGGCATATATGGCATACTGTTCTTAATATGTTTGCTCACCTTCTTGGCACTATGTGTTTTAACCAAGGTCTCTGAGAAAGGTTGTTTCCCCAGGTAGGGATTTTCCCCTGAAGTTAGGGAGGGAATAAAACCTCTTAACTAAGTGCCAGGCGGGTAATTAATCACTTTAACTACGAACAATCATGCTTAAGCTACATAATCTTTACTCCCTGGAATGGAGATAAGAAACACCCTAACCTTTGGAATAGAGATTGATAGGATTGGAATCAACTGGTATAAATACAGATGTAACAAGACAGAACTGAGAAGAGAACCAAGAAGACAGAACCTACACAGAACCTACAGACAGAAGAACTTCGCTGGAGAGAACATGGCAAAAGATCCTGGACTGAACCTGACTACAGAAATTGGCAAGAGAACCTGACGAGAACCTGGTGACTGAACCTGGCTGGAGAACCTGGACAGAACCTGGCTGGAGAACCTAGCGAGGGAACATGGCCACAGAACCTGGCTGGAGATCCGAAGCAGAACCTCTCTGGAGATCGAGACCATAACTTGGCTGTAGATCCTGGCTGTAGATCCTGGCTAGGCTGCTGATCAACTGAACGCTGTCTCCGTGTAATTCCTTCTTCGCCGACTCCGTCTACGCCTTTGGGAACCCCTGGACCTGCTGGGGATGGACCCCGGCATACATATATCAAATAATCATGTTGTATACCTACAATTAATAGAATGTTATATGTCAACTAGAGGCCTGCTGCACGAAGAGATTCGTGCAATAGGCCTTCCTTTCTTTCCCCTGGCTGCTGGCACGGTTTTGCCTCTGGCACCTGGGCCCAGGCCTTCGCTCTGGCTGAGTTCTGGCCGGAGCCGGCCCTAGAAACGTCAGGCTTCGCTGCTCTGCCGGCCCCGGGGCCATGAGGCCTTGCTGCTCCGCCAGCCCCAGGGGACGTGAGGTCTCGCTGCTCTGCCAGCCCCGGGCCATCATGCTTCGCTCCACCAGTTGGAGCCTACGTATGCAAATTAACGCCATCTTTGTTGGCAGTTAATTTGCATATCATGCTGATTAGCCTATGGGAGGCATAGCAAAGGTACGGTCAATTACCATGTTTGTCTATTATTAGATAGGATTAGAGGCCTGGTGCACAAACATTTGTGCACTGGGGGGGAGGGGGGGTCCCTCAGCCCGGCTTGTGCCCTCTCGCAGTCTGGGACCCCTCGGGAGATAACGACCTGCTGGCTTAGGCCTGCTCCCGGGTGGCAGAGAGCAGGCCCAATCCCTAGGTGCAGCCCCTGGTTGGGCTCAGAGCAGGGTTGATTGGGGAGTTGGGGCACCGCCCCGTCATGCACAGAGCAGGGAGATTGGGAGGTTGTGATGCCACCCTCAGTCATGATCAGGGTAGGGCCGATTGGGGGGTTGGGGCTCCGTCCCCTGTCACACTCAAGGCAGGGTCAATGGGGAGGTTGCGGCGCCACCCCGTCATGCACAGAGCAGGGCCAATCAGGGGGTTGGGGCGCTGCCCCCTGTCACGCACAGAGTGGGGGCGATAGGGGAGTTGGGGCACCGCCCTCTATCACCCATAAAGCAGGGCCGATCAGGGGGTTGGGGCACCGCCACTCTCACACTCAGGGCAGGGCCGATGGGGAGGTTATGGCTCTACCCGTCACACACAGAGCAAGGCCCGTGTGGGGGGGGGGCGGTTGGGGAGCTCCCCCCTATCAGGCACAGAGCAGGGCTGCTCAGGGGGTTGGGGCACCTTCCCCTGTCACGAACAGAGCAGGATGGATAGGGAGGTTGTGGCCCCGCCCCCTGTCACACACACAGCCGCAGGGCGATCAGGGGGTTTGGGCGCTGCCCCCTGTCACGCTGATCCCGGTGCCGGGAGGCATATTATCCTTTTACTATATAGGGTAGAGGCCTGGTGCATGGGTGGGGCCGGCTGGTTTGCCCTGAAGGGTGTCCTGGATCAGGGTGGGGGTCCCCACTGGGGTGCCTGGCCAGCCTGGGTGAGGGGATGATGGCTGTTTGCAGCTGATCACACACCATTCAGGGTAGGGGTCCCCACTGGGGTGCCTGGCCAGTCTGGGTGAGGGGCTGAGGGCTGTTTTCAGGCTGGGGGTGACTGAAGCTCCCAACCGCTCCTTTTTTTCTTTTTTCTTTTTTTTATTCTGGGCCAGTTTTAGCTTGAGGCTTGGCTCCAGCTCTTAGGCCTCCAGCTGAAAGTAGGTTTCTGGCCTTTGCATACAATGTTGCGAATCTGCTGGCTGAAGTCCCGCAGTATCTGTTACAATGTTTGAAACTGCAGGCTCAGAGGCCTGTAGCCGCAGGCGGGGAACGTTGGTTTCCTCCGTCACTGAGGCAAGCAAGCCTCATGTTAGTTTCAAGCTGCCTGGTTGCCAGCCGCCATCTTGGCTGACAGTTAATTTGCATATCTCGCTGATTAGCCAATGAAAAGGTAGCGGTCGTACGCCAATTACCATGTTTCTCTTTTATTAGTGTAGATTATATCTCTTTTGTTTGTTTGTTTTTTGTTGTCAATCCTCACCAGAAGATGTTTTCCCATTGATTTTTAGGGAGAGTGGAAGAGAGAAAGACAGACAGAGAGAAACATTGATTTGAGAGAAACACATTCACTGGTTGCCTACTGCACGAGCCTCGACCAGGGCCTGGGCCAGGGAGGAGCCTGCAACCAAGGTACATGCCCCTGACTGGAATTGAACCTGGGACCCTATGGTCCACAGGCTGGCGTTCTATCCACTGAGCCAAACCAGCTAAAAATACCGGCTGATCAGTACCACTAACAGTAAGAATGCCTCTATATTCTGAGAAAACCCTCATTCTCTGAATCTAATTCTCATTATGTCAAGACACCTGAATATGACCAACAGACTTAAACACCATGCATTAATATAAAAAAACTAAAGGCCTGGTGCATGGATTCGTTTATTGGTGGGGTCCCTCGGCCTGCCCTGCAGGGATCAGCCAAAACCAGCAGTCCAACATCCCCTGAGGGATGTAGCAGTGCTCAAAGCCACAGGCGGGAGGAGCCCAGGCTGACTGCCACGCCACTCCCGCTCATCCTGGCCCCGCTGTGCCTGCTGCCACCACTGCTTGGTAGGCTCGCTGCTGCTCCAGATGGGGGAGGGGCACGCAGGGAGAGTGTCCTCGGGGGAGGCTCGTGCCAGCACAGCTGCGCTTGCCAGCCATGAGCCCGGCATCTGGCACCCATTGGTGAGCTGAGCGGTGTTCCCACTGTGGGAGCGCACTGACCACCAGGAGGCAGCTCCTGCCTTGAGCATCTGCCCCCTGGTGGTCAGTGTGCGTTAGAGCTACCAGTCAAGTGGTCAAGCAGTTGCTTAGGCTTTTAAATATATAGACTAGAGGCCCAGAGCATGAAATTCATACATGGGTAGGGTCCCTAGTGGCTGCTTGCCAGGGCCTCCCTTCCCCTGGCTACCTGCTGCCGCAGTCAGCCAGGGCCTCCCTTTTCACCCGCCTTGGCCTGGTACCGCCCGCTCACCTGCTCCACCATCCCGATGCAGTCCTGCTCTTGTCTGGGCCCATCGGGGCCAGCAGCGCCTCCACTGACACCCGCTGTCAGCACTGTGTTGTCGATGCCCGTCATGTTCTGCACCGCCCCGTGGCGGTCAGCGCACGTCTAACGCCCGGTTGGTTGAACTCTCGCCCATAGGGACACTTTGCATATTGGCCTTTTATTATATAGGAGGATGGCGGGACCCTTTGCTAGAGTCAAGTAAGTCCAAGTCCACACTTAGAATATCTCTTTACTTTCCTTTGGAGCTCCTTAGAGCTGCAACTTTTCAATTGATTGCTGGCTTTCAAACTATTAAAACTTAACTTTTGGAGAGGCATTTCTTGCTTCTTTTGGTGTAAATTGCAAAGCTTAACCCCACATATCTACTTACCCACATTAATAAAGAAATGCAGGTATACCAATTTCTAACAAGACATATGCAGGTGTCTTTAATAAAGCCTAGCATATACAAAATTAACAAATACTGCCAATCACTACAAGCACAGCAGGAAAATACTGAAAAAAACCTAAATCAATTTTAAAATTCCACACTAAATAAATATAGCAACTGATACTATTTTAAAAAAATAAAAATGTTATTCTTAGAACCCTTGTTCAACTAGATATATTATGAAAAAAAGGACTCCATGGTCGAAGTCTTGAAAGTGTTACACATTATATCCCAACTTTGTTTGGCTATGGAAGCCTTTGTGTGTAACATCTTTCAAGAAGATACTTTATGAGGGTTTTACAGATTAGTAAACTTTATTTCAATTATGTTCTTCATAGTTTCTTGGCTTAAATAGTGCTAAATCAACGTTTATGCTTGGAATTATAGCATAAATAAGTAACAAAAAAAGATTTGTTATAGAAAAGGTATTACTGGGTGGATTGTAAGCATATCATGTTCTGTAGTTAGTCTGAGAATAGCTTAGTCAAGGTTATGTCCCATAAACCTAATTACCCCTTTCAACATAGTAGCAGAAATAGAAATAGTTGACTCTTGAACAACATGGGGTTAGGGGTGTCAACCACCCACACAGTAAAAAATCCTCATATAACTTTTGACTCCCCCAGAACTTTGCCACAGTTGTCCCTCAGTATTCATGGGGGACAGGATCCTGGACCTCCTGCCCCAAATTAATGGATGCTTAAGTCCCTTATCTAAATAAAATGACATAGAAACTGCCGGGAGCCGGTCCATCCTTGCTGTTTCAAGGGACCTGGCATATATGGCATACGGTTCTTAATATGTTTGCTCACCTTCTTGGCGCTGTGTTTTAACCAAAGTCACCTCTCCGAGAAAGGTTGAATCCCCAGGTAGGGATTTTCCCCTGAAGTTAGGGAGGGAATAAAACCCCTCAACTAAGTGCCAGGCGGGTAATTAATCCCTTTAACTACGAACAATCATGCTTAAACCACATAATCTTTTCTCCCTGGAATGGAGATAAGAAACGCCCTAACCTTTGTAATAGAGATTGATAGGATTGAATCAACTGGTATAAATACAGTTGTAACAAGACAGAAAAACTCAGAACTTAGAACAGAACTCAGAAGACAGTACCTACGTGGAACCAGGAGATGGAGTAGCTTCGCTGGAGAGAACATGGCAAGAGATCCTGGACTGAACCTGACTGCAGAGGTTGGCAAGAGAGCCTGACTAGAAGCTGGTGACCGAACCTGGCTGGAGATCTCAGACAGAACCTGGCTGGAGAACCTAGCGAGGGAACATGGCTACAGAACCTCGCTGGAGATCCAGACCAGAACTTGGCTGGAGATCCTGGCTAGGCTGCTGATCAACTGAACACTGTCTCCGTGTCAATCCTTCTTCGCCGACTCCGTCCACGCCTTTGGGAACCCCTGGACCCGCTGGGGTTGGACCCCGGCAAGAAACAATGCACGTAATCATCCCTCCACATCGCGGATTCCCAACCTGGTGATATGGAGGGCTGACTGGGTATTTATTGAAAAACAAAACAACGTATAAGTGGCCCTGCCCCATGCAGTTCAAACCCATGGTGTCAAGGGTCATCTATATTTTCAAAATCACTTCAAAATGAAATTATGAGGATTCAATCTATTTTAATAATGGCAACATGATTATTTACAAGTCGAGGGCCTTCTGATATATGGCTCTCAGTTTTGCCCATCTCTAATCATTATTCTTCAGATTATCTTCTAAAAGGCACATTGATAGTGATATTCCTACTTAAAAACCTTTCTATAGCTCCGAAATGCTTCAAAGTAGAAAATTCTAAATTCTTAATGTTGCACACATGGTTCTAATCTACCTTTCCGAATTCTTCTGTCACTTCCACACCTGCTCTAGCTATACAAAGTAGTTATTATTCATAGATTGCTGTTTCATGCTTCCTTGCCTCTGGAATTGTCTTCCTCTTTCTTTTCTCCATTTGTTAAATTACTACTCATCTTTCAACACACAACTCAAATGACTTTTCACATTGTCAATAATGAAACGTACTTCTTATAAATGCAGTTTACTTGGCATTTCAGAAAAGCCACTATTGTATTTAAAGTAGAAATTTTTAAAAATTTATGAATACAAGAACATCAGTGACTTTGATTAGAGTCAGTCTATTTTTAATGGATATCCTTAAAACTAACTTCTATCTCTTTTAGATTCAATTTTCCATAGATGCTTACTGGATATCAAATATGTCCCAGAGACAGTCTTATTCTTAAGACTGGGCCTAAAGTCTTTTCTACAGCTAAATGCATATGCATTAGGACGTTCAATGGGATTTTTCCTCTTGTTCCAAAACTGTGAATAATGCCCAAATTAAATACCCCTTATTCTAACTTCAATGAGCCAATAGCAGTTAGTACTGGCCTCTTCTCTTAGGGCTTACTGAGAGGCATCGATTTATTGAACCAGCCCTATCGTCAATATTGCAACACCTTCCCTCGGTGTGGATCTAAAAAGGCTGAAAAGAGGGGTTTATTGGACTTTGAGGGAAACACAGAGTTTATGAAAAAAGGATATTCCATTCCCTCTTTGGAGAAAAAAAGCAGTTGTATGTGAATCCATTGTGTAAGTTAGAATCAAAGTTTGAGGTCATCTAAAAGAAAGGCACACTAGTATTTCATCCCGTTTGGTTACCTATATAGGCAAAAGATTTACTGATTTGCCTCCCTGTTATATGCACAGGAGAAAAGAGAAATGGAGAGAAAGTGTGGTGGGTCAGTGTCAGGTAGAGAGGTAGGCAAAACTATTGCCCACCTGAGTTGTTGGTTCCCAAGAAGTATAAAAAAATGTAACCTCTACCCCAATGTACAATAAGAGGTAGATTTGATTGGATAAAGTCTTGCAAAACAAATACATATCAGAGTCACTAGGTGTGAATGCCATCAGTCAGGTTTAGCTAGAAGATGTGACAAAATCTTGCATGGGATGACATCAATGCTTATGGAAATGGGATAGGATCGAGCTCACTGTCATCAGGGTAAACTCGAGCTATCACTCATCTTCATTTAGCCTGTTGACAAAGAGCTGGAAATTACTGTGGAACAACCAAGAAAGAGAAGTGCCACCTCAACACTGGGATATGCAGAATTCTGTCTCCCTATGACTCCTCCCAGCTTCAACACCAGAGGAAGAAAAAGCACAAGAAAAAGAGAGGGCAGAAGTGTGTGACCAAAAAAAGGAAACAAACCCCTACTCATCTACCCCCAAAGTTTTCAACCCCAGATTAAAATCAGTTTGTCCTTGGATGAAGTTATAAGAGTACTACATCAAGCCCGTGACTGAAGCTGTATGAAGAGAACTAAGTCTTAAATACTGAAATAAGACTACAGCATTTGAGTACTATGGAATAGTGACAAGATGTTGTTAAGGTAGTCAATATCCAGTAGGAAAAGAGTTTGGCATGGTAGAGTTAGAGGACAGTTACTAGATAAAAAGCAAAACTGATTTGTATTTATTTGCCAACAAGTTGAGATCCTCAAAGAACTGGTTACACATAGATGGATAGTCTCTGAAATTAGTTTCCCTATATACTGGTGTTCTCAAATCTCCATTTCTATTTTGTATAATTAATAAAATCCTGATGTAAGTTCTATTATACTGTGATATTTAAGGCCATCAATTTGCACACTACTATTTGCTGCTCAGTCTAAAAAATGCTAATTGGATAAGAGCCATACTTTTATACCTGGGAAGACACCATTGAAGTCACAGATATGAATGGACATATAAGCATTACTAATAATGGAGGATGTTGGAAGTAGCAACAGATATTTCAAGTAATGAAGTGAAGGAGACTAATGAGAACACAGCTCAGAAAACAGAAATTAATTTGATAACTCAATGCTTTCAACATTCACCTTTTAATGATCCAACCAAAGAGGAAACCACAAAGAGGCTTATCTGACAAAGAGGAAAAATGTGTATATTGTAAATGGAGATTATTCAGCTGCATGAAACAGAGGAAGGAAAAATGAAGGTTCTAAAGAAAGAGAGTAAGAGAAAAGCAAGTGAAGGCTGATCAGGAAGTGGGGCCTTACCTGGGCTGCACACTGCGGATGGACAAGCATGAATGACAGACAGAGTAGAACAGCTCTTGGATGGATGAGAGACAATAATGTAAAGTGGCTGACACATTGCAATATTAATACATACCGAGACTGAACTGCGGGTAATGCTCATAAATCTAACTGCAATTAGTACAGGTTTCTGGATTAGGAAGGACATGAAAAGGAAAGCAGAAGGTTAGAATGTACATGTTATTGTCCCATTAAAAGAGAAGGTTTAATCTTTCAGTGGACTTATTCTGCAGCATCAGCAAAAAAACACAGCTAGCCTATCTGCTTTGAAAAGTAGCTTTTTAGTAAAAGGTCTCTTCCCTTCCTGCCTGGATGAGCTAAAATGAGCCTCTCAGAACTGAGTTCCTGAAAATTCATACTACAGAAAGGGTTTCACTTTTAAATGGTGTTTCTTTTTTCAATTTCTGGGGAAAAGATTTAGATAGTGTCCTGTGATGGGCTTTACTGCTTGGAAAAAGTCTATCTTTATGTTTGTTTTTAGAAAAGACCCTCTTCTAATCTAATCAATAGACATTTGTTGAGTACTTGCTCTGTGCCAGGCAGTTTTAATATTGAAGGAAGAACAGAGTTATTTTAATATTAATCTAACTATAAACCATGAAGATGGAGGAAGTATTGCTGGGCCACTGGAAAAACACAGGTATGATGATGGGGAAGCCTGTTTCTTTTTAGAGATTTACTGGAGATCTGAGTGGGTGTTCATCACTACAATTTTGTTTTACAATTGAGGGGAAGGGTAGAAAATGTGCAATAATTAAACTTTAATTCAAAGTAGTTTTTCAGTTATCCAGAACCTATTGATTATTGGTCAGTGAGAACTGGAATTATCTATATATTCTAGTAGGTCATTGGTTATAAAGAAAAATAGTAAACAGAAAAGTGGCCAAATGGAAGAAATAAAATACCATTTTTGCAAGACTTTTCTCAAAACACAATAATAAACCCTTGAAGAATCTTTATTTGATAATGGTAGACTCATAGATGAAATTCTAATTCCTTATAAATCATATTTTTGCAATTGGTTAAGTTCTCTACATCCCAGGAGTATTGGCAGGACCACCAAAAATGATATGGCTGAGGGTAGAAACAGATGGTGGAAGGAAATAGAGAAGAAAGTTAAAGATAGGTTAAGTTTTCATAGAAAGGACAGGAAAAGAAAATAGGACAGATTATTAAACCACCAACATTTTACTCAAATACCTGATTTTTAAAATCCTACATATTTAACTGCATATATGTTCTGCACATACAATAAAGAGAGCTAAAAGATCAAACATGAGGCATTCATAGTACCTTGAGATTTGATGATTTTTTTTACTTGTTTCATGTGAAAAAGACTCAGAGAATAATCTCTCTCCACCATAAATGCACACTTAAAATCCCAGGAAGGCTCTCATTTCCCCGTGATTTCACATCGTGCATCTTACCATTGATCTACGAATCAGTGACAACCTGGTCTTTGCCTTATTCTCAGCAAATTCCAGGCTACTGATGTCTTTGAGACGAGCCTTATATTTATTCATTTGTTCCACAACAATCAGCTCCACACAACTGAAATGGGAGGAAAGAGAAAACTGTTAAGAGCTAAATAAATCAAATAAAATATAGCACCCACAGACTGTCTTTCAGCTAAGTGTGGTAGATGTCAGAGGGAGAAAGAAAAATCAACATCCCTTATTTTATGAGCTGGTAGGGTTTAGAATGGTGGTTCAGAACTTTGGCTGCACTTCAGTACCCATCTGAGGAGTGGTTATAAGTCCCAAAGCCCAGGCCATACCCCAGAACAATTAAATCAGACTAGATTGTGGGGATAGGACACAAACACCAGTATTTTTTAAAACCGCCTTGGGCAGATAAGTTAAGAGCCACTAATCCTGAAGGAAAGCAGAGGCTCACAAAGAAAAAGACCAAGGTGAAATACAGGAATACTAAAGGCAAAGGAATTCAGAACCATAAGACCAGACTAGATTACAAAAAGGTACGAAGTATATATAAGTTGGTAAATTGAAATTTTAAAATATATTTAGAAACCATAGCATTCCTAAATAAAAGCCACATTTTATTTTTTTAAAAAGGTTGACACCTGCCCGGCTGTTGTGGCTCAGTGGTTGAGCATCGACCTGTGAACCAGGAGGTCAAGGTTCAATTCTAGGTCAGGGCACATGCCTGGGTTGTGGGCTCAACCTTTGGGAGGGATAGTGGAGAAGGCGGCTGATGTATGATTATCTCTCATTATTGATGTTTCTCTTTCTCCCTTCCTCTCTGAAATCAATAAAAATACATTTTTTAAAAAGTTCAAAAAGGTTGACACTTTGCTTCAATCATTTTGTTATCTTTATTGATTTGAGAGAAAGGAAGATAGAGAGATCGATTTGTTCCACTTATTTATGTATTCATTATGTATTCCTGACTCGGGATAGAATCCACAACCTTGGCATATTGGAATGATGCTCTAACCAACTGAACAAGAAAAGCCAAATTTTAAAAATAAGAATCCTCAAAACAAATGATGCTCACTTGAACTGACTCGAAAGAACTTTAGCATTAAAAAACCCAAGGTGTCCAGAAATCTTTTTTTTTTAATATATTTTTATTTATTTCAGAAAGGAAGGGCTTGGGAGAGAGAGAGAGAAACATCAATGATGAGAAAGAACCACTGACTGGCTGTCTCCTGCATGCCCCCTACTGGGGATCGAGCCTGAAACCCAGGCATGGCCCTTGATAGGAATCGAACCCGGGACCCTTCAGTTCGCAAGCCAATGCTCTATTCACTGAGCAAACCGGCTAGGGCCAGAAATCTTTTAAAAATAATCTGAGCTTATAAAATAATTTACTATGTTTGATATCTAGATAAAGTGACTACACTGAAGAGGTGATGGTGACTGGCCTTACGTGGTAGTCTTACTGATGTCCTGCACGCTTTGTAGTGGGTCGATGGTATCAGGGCAGCGTAGAATGCAGGGTGCAAACACAATGGCTAAAGCATTAGCAGACATTCGATTAGTGTTTTCCTGCAGAGCAATCCTAAAAAAAAAAAAAAAAAGAAAGAAAGACCCCAAGTGAAACAAAGAGAAAATAGTAGGGAGGTAGGCAGAAGAGATGAGAAAGAAGACGTATGCCATCAAATACATAGTACTGAAGGATATTCATAACAGTTGAAGGGAGATACTGTAGGCTTTTCTGAAAGCTGTTCCTTTGCCTCTGGAAAACACTTTTACTCTGTCCCTTCTTTGAAGCAATGTAGTAGGCCAGCAGATAGCTTATCAAGGGAAATCTATGGCCCATGGCTCAAGGTTACCATTACTAGATGAACATGTCTGAAGAATGTAGAATAGAGACTTTAAGGCATTTTCAGATAGTCTTATTTATCTAAAAAGAAAGATGGTGTTTTTTCCAAGTACTGCTGATATTTACACTCAGAGGAAGAGAACTACTCCTGAAGTCTCTTTGGTCAGTCCATTCCTAAGCACCATCTGAACCTACCTCCTATGAATCAGGTTATGTCAACAGAGAGACAAACTTTCTAGGTCAGGATTTAAATAATAGGTCAGGCTACACAGTGCCACCCTGAAGCTAAAGTTGTTACTTGACTCAGCAGAGAAGCACCTGACAGATTGTCCAACTAGTCTGAGAATTTTTGCTCCAAGGAATTGTTAATTATCTCTTTCAGGCATTGACTTTATACATAGGGAAGAAAAGATCTATCAGTTTTCCAAATAAAAGAGCTCTTCATTTATTTAAAAGAATCCAAAAGGAACTGCTGAAGTTACCTGACAAGATGAAAGATGAGGCGTTCCAGTGTATTAAGATGAGTTCGGGAGAGCTGATCAATCACAGAGTATACACCACGGATTGTCTCTTTCCTTTCCTGAAGACCTAAAAACAGTAAGAGCAGCATATAAGATTGAATATCTCCTCTTATATACAGCATATCCCTCCTGGATAGACATTAGGTAGCAGGGGAGACTGGCTCTAGAGTTTTAGGAGAGGTAGTTGTGCCTATGTGGCAGGTTAACTCAGTTACCACTTATCTCTCATTGCTTGAGTTCTATTTTCATTAGCAATCTCCTGAGTTTTAATCTATATTCCAGTAACCCTTGATTACAACAAGGGGAAAGAGATGCCCTAGTTTTTCAGGCATCTGGTGGCTAACTGATCCCCCATTAAAATTAATCAACTGCCATATAATTTTTAAGTAAGTCTTATGGGCCTTTGAGAAGTCATGCCTCAGAGACTACATACTTCTAGGCCTTCATCCATAGTCTACATATCAGCACTGAAAAACTAAATTCCATAACCTGTTAAACCTGGCATAAAATAGACAGCCAGCTTTACACAGAGTTCTTGCCTAGATTCACAATTTAAATGATCATAAACCAACCCTTAAATATCCTGTTATAGTTTAAGAAGCAGCTAGGAAAATTCCATGGTGGGAGGAATAGGGAAACTGAGATAAGAAAATTAAACAAGGCCAAACAGTTTGGCAGCCTGTAGCCAGCTTATAAATAGCAAGCCCTTATCTTCCCCCACTCAAGGATGCATGAGAGCAAATAGTTAATGTTTCTCCAAAGAATGCAGGAGACGGGGAAGGGAAGAGGGAGAGGCACAGAGGAGGAATAAGAGGGAAGGAAGAAAAGAGAAAAAAAAAACAACAAAAAAAACAAAAAACAAAAAACAAAACAAAAAAAAAAAAGAGGGAAGGAAGAGTGCAGTCTCATCTCATCCCACTGTTTAAACAAAAAAGCCAACAGTCTCTGAATTTAATTGCCAGGTGCTTCTCATAAATTCTGAGAAAGCCATAACAAAGTATAAGAGAGAGAGACTTTCAGAGTTAACCTGTACTAGGATGTCTAGCAGAGGAATTTTAAAATTTATAGACAGAAAAGTATATAAGGCAACCCATCCCCACACCACACTCACTCTTCAGATTAGCTGAGAGCCCATCCGTGCTTCATGCCAGATAGATTTGCTTGCCTTGTTTCTTTAATACATTCGAATGCTTTACTTTCTTAATAATTGAACTTTTATGCAATGCAATTATCTGGAGTCACTTGTTTGAATTCATTCATACAAGACTAGAACCGAGGAGGGGACAGCCCTCTCCCTCCCACTCATGGGGCTGTCCCCTAACACCTCTCTGGTGTCTGTGAGAGGTGCCTATAACATATCCTATTTAATCTTTTAATTTGTTTGGAACCCTAGTCTTGCAATCGGTGACAAGCAACTAACTCGGAAAACTTTTAGGACACTGACATTTTAATGAGCCTCTAAAAAAGTCAACATTTACTGCCAGTTTATATTGACTACCAAAAGCATACTTTTGGATCTTCATGGTAAAACCACTAGAGGATGCCTAAATAATCTATAACAAAGGTGGCATTCCTTTCCCAAGTGTAGGCCTTCCCTCAAACTCAGGAAGCCTGTGCTTACCCATAGCTCGAAGAAATTCCTCATACAGTTCAAAGGTCATGAGTGGATTGGGCAAATCACGAAGCCATTGTTTGAATACACTTGCAATGACGTGTATGTTATAGTCATCTAGGTTTACACTCTCAGCATCTATTTATAGACAAGAGTTTATAGATAATAAAGACAAAACATGCAAGGGGATTCAAATAATTCATTTCAGAAACTATCATCACCAAAAGAAGGCTTCATGTTCTTAATCAGGCTAATTTATATCTTCTACAATCTAATCCCATGCTTTGGAATAGTGCTTCTAACTGTAGTTAGTAAATGAGCAGTTTATGTTTGTTTTCCAAATCTGTTATAGACTGATCCATCTGTAAAATAAAAGATCAGTTTCAAAGCACTGTTAAATTGCTCTAACAGTTTCCAAATGCTTACTCTCAACTTCTGTACTTATCTTGCTATGTTTGTCTGGAACCACACTTTTAGTAACAATGCTTTAGATGGCAAATGGAAAAAAGTCCCAGAGGACATTTTCTAAAAGTAAGGCTGATTTTAAGTCATTCTTAGAGATGAAAGGAGAGTAATAATTGAACTTAGGAAATGTAAAGGAAATACCTTTACTCTGTTTCACTTATTAATTCCTTAAGGAGTTTCTACAGATGAGGTTTAAAGATGAGATAATCAAGATGATCGAAAGGATATAGGATGATTGATTTTTCACTTGTATTGACTCAATATCCAAGAGTCAAGTTGGCAATTGCCTTTAAACTGGAGTAGGCAGAACCTCTTGCTTAAATTTTACCAGGCATTTTCTGTTATTATTTCCTTACTGATTTATTTCTCATTGATTTGTTCATTTTTAAAAAAACAACTACTGTGGGTAGCTTCTTGACTATGCAGAGAGAGGCTTTATACATAAGTGTGATTCAAAATGACCTATTTCCAATAGCAATAAAGAGTAGAAGTTGAGAATGAAACCAAAGTCAAACCCCTGGATACATTCCAGAGCTATAGCTAAAGCTGTTCACAGCTACATGTTCAACCCACTAATTATCAATTTAAATAACTATGTCATCAATGTAGGAAGGCAGGAAGATGCACTGCAAACTGTACTTGGAATCAGAAAAATAGAGATTAACAGGCAGTAGTTTAGATTATGAATTCTAAAGATTTGGTGTTAAATTCCAGCTTGACTACTTAAGGGTAATGAGTCTTTGGGCAAGCCCCTCTTTAAACCTCTGTTTTTTTAATCTATAACAGGGATAATAATCCCTAATTCATAGGATTGTTGTGAAGATTACAGTGGGGCCTTGACTTACGAGTTTAATTCGTTCCGAAACGAGCTCCTTAAGGAGCTCGTTAACTCAAATTACTCTGTCAACTCAATGCAAAAAATCGGCCAAGAGACAGCTGGTATCTCAAAAAACTTGTTAGTTGGGACACTTGTAAGTCAAGGCCCCACTGTATTACATATAACAGCATTAGCTCAGTGCCCTGCATCATCAACAGTTCATTTAATTACCCTGAACCTAAATTTTTCTTTGCAAATTACAGATATCATAATCTTACCAGACTGTTAAAAAGATTAAATGAGATTTGTCTGAAGTACCTAATAATGTCTTGTATAAATGACACACTCAGTATATGTTTGCTGAATTGACCACATAAAAATCAAAGCCTCCTGGCCTGTGTGGCTTATTTGATTGAGTGATATCCCATGCACGGAAAGGTTGCCAATTAAATTCCTGGTCAGGGCACAAGCCCAGGTTTCAGGTTCAGTTCCTGGTCCAGGTGTGTACTGGGAGGCAACTAAGCAATGTTTCTCTCTCACATTGATCTCTCTCTCTCTCTCTAAAATCAAAAACGTTTTGTTTTTGTAAAAAGTCTCTTTAGAAAGCCACAAAATGATTAAATAAGCATCACAGAAAAAATTACATTCTTCTGGCACAAAAAATGATCAACAGGGCACATGCAGGAGGTAATAAAAACTTTAAGAGCACAAAATGACTATTTTGTCATTTGGTCTTGATTTGGAGGACTCCATTCTTACCTGTGTCTAGACCTTGTCGAAGCTCCTTGATTTTATTAGTTGAACCAGACTTTCGGTAAATACCTTCTGTGTACAGTCCATGCATTTCAATGTAGTTTATGAGCTTTTCCACCACTAAAGGAACAGTTCGGTCTTCACTAGTCAAACGGGACAGTTCAACCCCAAATTGTCGAGATGATAGCTCTGGGTCATACTAAATGGAAGATAATTTTTGTTTCTAAATACGTTCAAACATCTTTAACACTAGAAAGACTGAAATTTAGTATATACCTATATTGCCCAAAAGCAGTCAAAATGACTGCATTGTGAAAGAATAATATCAGAGCACTCTTCACTTATGTTCCTTAGCTTTTCCAATAACTCACTTCTATTCGACATTTCTTTCATGAATTTAGGGCGCAAAAGAAATAAAATAAACATTAGAACAAGTATCACTGCATAAAGATTCGAATAACAAGTACTAGTTTAGCTTATTAAGCAACTGCAACTTATCAAGTATCGACAATTTATCATGTACTTGTATGTTATCATGTGACGGTAATCGAAAAAAAATGAAAACTGTTATTTCAATACAGAGCCGAACTGGTCATATAAGAAATTTACTCAATTCAATAATAAGAGTCTAAAATTTCCCCAAGCAGTCAAAATGACTGCTTTTGGGCAATATAAGTATAACACATATATATATATACCGGAAATGAAGGAGGGGGAGGTAACTACAATTATTAATAAACGCATTTATATGTTGTACAAAAAGTCACAAAATTCTAAGACATTGTGTCCTTATATACATAATTGTTTTTCTAATTGAAATTAAAAAGCAATCAAAATGACTTCCTTGGGCAATCTAGTGTTAAACATGTTTAACCAATTTTTTAAGAGGAACTACTTATTTCCCTTATGAGCCTAGTTATGAGAGTTAGGGGGAAAGGGGATCATGGTTAAAGCTGACAGTATAAATACGTTTGATGTTAGTTTCCACCCTCTCCCACTAGGAATACCCCCCAAAAATAATGGGGTGAAGAATGAAGGTAACAGGCTGCTATTTCCCTTCCTGTTAAAAATCTCTTCATGTAAAAGTGAAGAGAGAGAGAGAGAGAAGGAACTTAAATGTATATTAACATTTAACAGATACCATTAGAAAATCTACCAATTTTATCTGAATTAGAATTGTCGCCTGGCCAGCTCAGTTGGCCCTCAGACCAAAGGGTTGAGGGTTCAATTCTGGTCGGGGGAACATACTTCTGTTGCAGGCTTGATCCCGGGCTTCAGGGCGCATGCAGGAGGCAAGCAATAGATGTTTCTCTCTCTGTCTCTCTTTCTGCCCCCCTCCCCCCACTAAAATCAATGAAAAAAAATCCTTAGGTGAGGATTAAAAAAATGCTTCAATGTTTATGTAATTTTAGAGAAGTTCAACTAAACACTGATGCCATAGCTAAAGGCAGAGACACACACAGATTGGCCCATGTTTAGTGTTCTAGCTCTTTTTTATTTACTTCAATAGTGTATCTGACATCATATCTTACTAACTACAGTTTATGTGACTGCAAAAGAATAGTTTATCCTTAAGGTTATTTCAATTCTCAGAAAAGAAAAATGTGAGGTATTATCTCTGAGCAAAAACCTTTTGTGTAAGTTTCATTTTTGTCCTTTCCCTCTCCTGCACCATTCTTCTTCCCTAATCCAACACTGTGTACCCCACTCTGTCCTCCTATCTGCATCCAATCAGTGCCAAGTTCTTTTAATCAAGCAATACACTCTATTTTTAATTTCCTGTTCTCAGTGCCATCACCCTAGTTCAAACCTGCATCACTGCATACTTGGACTATTCCAATAGCTTCTTAATGAATTTCCCCATATCTATTTTCACTTAATATACTGTAAAGTATATATAGTCTACTTTATTTTTATGTTATTCTTCACCTGAGGATATATTTTTTCGATAACTTTTTTAGAGAGAATGAAAGGGGGTGGGGGGGAGAGGGTGGGAGGAGGGCGGAAGGATTAGGGAAGAAGAATGGTGCAGGAGAGGGAAAGGACAAAAATGAAACTTACACAAAAGGTTTTTGCTCAGAGATAATACCTCACATTTTTCTTTTCTGAGAATTGAAATAACCTTAAGGATAAACTATTCTTTTGCAGTCACATAAACTGTAGTTAGTAAGATATGATGTCAGATACACTATTGAAGTAAATAAAAAAGAGCTAGAACACTAAACATGGGCCAATCTGTGTGTGCCTCTGCCTTTAGCTATGGCATCAGTGTTTAGTTGAACTTCTCTAAAATTACATCAATGTGAATGAGAGACACACCAATTGGTTGCCTCCTTCATGCACCGTGACTGGGAGCTGAGGATCAAACCTGCAACTCAGGTACATGTCCTTGACTGGAAATTAAACCTGAGACCCTTTGGTCCTAGGGCTGTGCTCTAACCACTGAGCAAACTGGCCGGGGCTATAGTCTACTTTATTATCCTCAAAAATCTTCAGGGTTAATTAGTATATATCGAATAAAAGGTGCAAACATTCCTCAGTCTAACATTTAAGATATTACTTGAATTGATCCTAATTTCTCTTTACAGTCTTAAGTTAATGCATTTGTCACTTAAGTGTTAGATAATGGGGAAACAAAATCAAATAAGAGATAGTCCTTATCCTAAGACTAATGCTAAGACTAGTAGTTTAAGTGTGTGGAGATAAATAGAACAGAAACAACAGATTTATTCAGTATTATGGAGCTACAGAAGTGAAACAGCTAGATCAGGAAGGATTGGGCTGGGTAACAATGACCTTGAGAAGACCTGATGCTTAATCTGTTGGAAAGAAAATACTAGTATATGAGTAAAGAAAGCAAGAAAAGCACCCGTTAGACACAGAAAACAAAGAACTACAAAATTGGGCAAATTAACATTAATCTGATATAGCTGAACTAAAAATGAGAAAAATCTAACATTATAAAGGACTTTGAATACTAAGTTACAGAATTTGGGTCTTGTCCTGATAGCTAGGGGAAGCCACCAAAGAGTTTTAAGCAGGAGAAGATATAAGTTTTATATTTTTATTCATCATTCATCTACATATACTCTGCTTTCCAGCAGCCTTAAATTATACAAGGTAATATCTCTGAAAAATATTTCTAGGTCTGAGGTGGAATAGAAAAGACAATCTTGAACTATTTATAGGATACAAGTAAAAATTTTATATAATCACTATATAAATTAGGTTATTTAGGTTATTTCATATTTGTAACAGGAATATCATTTTTATATCTCAGAGGGTTATTGTACAGATTAAGTTACAGATAAACATATATAGCACAGTACCTGGTAAATGACAAATGCTCAATGAATTGTTAAATAAATAAAATAATGCTTGCTGCAGTGATTAAAACAAAATGAATATTGGCCAAATTTCTTACTATTATTATTATAATACACACATGCACTTATATAATTAATTTATTTAAATGATATGGCTATCGCTAGGGCATTGGTAATGTTAATGAAGACTCAAGAAATCAAGGAAAAATTAATTTGAATATTTTCAACTGAAAAATTTCACTGAGTTTTCTTTGTAAAAATTTGTTTTTTATAATTTTTTCCTCCAAATTAACTTCCTTGAGAATTTTAAATAAAGTTTTATTGAAGTAGGACATACATACAAAAATGTGTACAGATCCTAAGTGTATATAGACTTTGACAAAATAAATGCACACTTGTTACCAGGACCCAAATCAAGAAATAGAATATAACCAGCAATATAAAATTCCCCTCAAGCCACTCTCAGCAATTGTGTTTTACTGTTTACAAATAACCGGTATCTATACTTGTATCACTATAGTTTTATCTGCTTTTGAACATTATATAAATGGTAGAACATGCATATCATGAGTTAGTTTCATCAATTTTGAACTTTATGTTTCTGAGTACCAACAGTTTAATTTCATTGCTATATAGCATTCCATTATACAAATATACCACAGTTTATTTATTCATTCTATTGCTGATGGATATTCAGAGTTCTTTCAGTTTGGGGCTATTTCAAACAGTGATGATATAAATGTTCTTATATTTGTCTTTGGGCACAAATATCTATGTATATCTGTTGAGTATATATATCTTAGAGTGGTACTGCTAAAAGTCATGAGAAAGCTTATGTTCAAGTTTGATAAATACTGTCAAATAATTTCAAGAATATGTTGGAGAGAACCAAGATGGCAGCATAGGTAAACAACGGAGTTTGCTGCCCGCACAACCACTTCAAAAATACAACTAAAAGATGGAACGGACATCACCCAGAACCACAGGAAGGCTGGCTGAGTGGAAATTCTACAACTAGAAGGAAAGAGAAAAGCATACTGAGACTCAGAGGAGGCGCAGTGTGGAAATAAAATACTAAGGTGCAGAGGTGCATGTGGAGCAGGCTGGCGGCTGAGGGTGCGGTTGTCGTTTTTAATCGGGAGGGAGTCTCAGGCTCTGAGCTCCAGTTCCGGGCAAGTCTCTGTGGACCCAGACTCAAATGGGAGAAGCGGGACTGTCTGGCATTGGTCGGAACTCGAGGGCAGCTTTCTCTCCGAGGTACTTGCAGCAATTGCTGGGACACTGAGAAGCAGAGCATCTGAAGGCAGGACTGAGAGCAGCCATAACTGCTCACTCCGCCCGCCCTGTTGATCCCCTGGGACTTGCCCCACCCAAGCCTTGCACGGAGGCATTTGCTGGATAGCCTCAGGCAGAGGCTAGATTAGCACCTCCCTAGAGATCAGGACAGAAGTTCTCCAACTGCAGACACAGCTGATTCTCACAGCCAATTGGCCTGGAGGTCAAATCCCCCCCAGTGTTACCTACAACAATCAAGGCTTAACTACAACAAGACTGCACACAAAGACCACTAGGGGATGCACCAAGAAAGCAAAAAAAATGCGGAGACAAAGAAACAGGACACAAATGACAGAAATGGAGGAAAGCAAACTGCTGGATATAGAGTTCAAAACCACACTTTTAAGGTGTTTCAAGAATTGTCTAGAAGCTGCCGATAAATTTAGTAAGGCCCTCAAAAAGACTGGTGAGACCGCCAATAAATGTAGTGAGATCCTCAAGAAATCTAGTGAGACCCTCGATGTTGTGATAAAGGACCAACTCGAAATTAAGCATACACTTACTGAAATAAAGAATATTATACAGACTCCCAACAGCAGACCAGAGGATCGCAAGAATCAAGTCAACGATTTGAAATACGAAGAAGCAAAAAACACCCAACTGGAAAAGCAAAATGAAAAAAGAATCCGAAAATACGAAGATAGTGTAAGGAGCCTCTGGGACAACTTTAAGCGTACCAACATCAGAATTATAGGGGTGCCAGAAGAAGAGAGAGGGCAAGATATTAAAAACCTATTTGAAGAAATAATGACAGAAAACTTCCCCTACCTGGTCAAAGAAATAGACTTACAGGTCCAGGAAACGCAGAGAACCCCAAACAAAAGGAATCCAAAGAGGACCACACCAAGACACATCATAATTAAAATGCCAAGAGCAAAAGACAAAGAGAGAATCTTAAAAGCAGCAAGAGAAAGAAAGTCAGTTACATACAAGGGAGTACCCATAGGACTGTCAGCTGATTTCTCAACAGAAACTTTCCAGGCCAGAAGGGAGTGGCAAGAAATACTCAAAGTGATGAATGCCAAGAACCTACAACCAAGATTACTTTATCCAGCAAAGCTAACATTCAGAATTGTAGGTCAAATAAAGAGCTTCATAGATAATAAAAGCTAAAGGAGTTCATCACCACCAAACCAGTATTATATGAAATGCTGAAAGGTATCCTTTAAGAAGAGGAAGAAGAAGAAAAAGGTAAAGATACAAATTATGAACAACAAATACACATCTATCAACAAGTGAATCTAAAAATCAAGGGAATACATAATCTGATGAACAGAATGAACTGGTGATTATAATAGAATCAGGGGCATAGAAAGGGAATGGACTGACTCTTCTTGGGGGGGAAAGGGATGTGGGGTATGCGGGAAGAGACTGGACAATAATCGTGCACCTATGAATGAGGACAGTGGGTGGGGAGTAAGGGTGGAGGGAGTGGTGGGAACTGGGTGGAGGGGAGTTGTGGGAGGAAGAAAGAGGAACAAATGTAATAATCTGAACAATAAAGATTTAATTAAAAAAAAAAAGAATATGTCAACTTACACTCCTACCAATAATGGATGAAAGTTCCAGTTGCTCTAATCCTTGCTAGGGTATTTTTAATTTTAGCCATTCTAGTGGGCATATACTATTATCTCACTATCGTTTCAATTTGCATTTCCTGTCTTCTTTGAATAATGAATGGGTTTTGAGTTCTAATACTTTTCCTGTACTTATAGAGATGATCACACTTTTTTCTTTACTTGCTCAATGTAGTGAATTACATTGATTTCTGAATGATAAACCAACTTTGCATTCATAAAATAAAAACCAACTTTATCATGAGTTACTTTTTCACTTTTTAATCATTAGTACAGAGTCAATGTGCCAATATTTTAAGACTTTTACATCTATGCTTATGATATATATTGATGTGCAATATCCTTTTAATGCTTGCCTTCAAGGTTTCACATAAGTCAATTTGGTTAAAAAAAAGTCACAAAGTATTCACTCTTTTGCCATTTCCTGGCATAGTTTGTAAAATATTAGTGTTGATTCTTCTTTAAATACTAACACATATTTATAGTAAAACCATCTGGACCTAGAGAGTTCTTTGTGGAAAGATTTTTAATTATAGATTCCACTATAATAAATACGACTCTATTTCCTATTTTTTGTTACCTTAGTTTAGTAGCTAAGTTGTGTTTTGTGGAAATGTGTCCAATTAATCTAGATTGTCAAATTTATTGGTATCAAGGTATTTGTAATAGTGTTTTATTTACCTTATAATGTATACAATACCTGCAGTGACATGGCACTTTGTTAAAAATTTTATCGTTTGCTAAGAGATTATTGTTTGAGGTTTTTTAAAGAGCTAAAATGTGTCTTTGTACATTTATATCTCTTGAACAAATGCTTTTGATTTAATTTATTTTTCTTTATTATCTTCCTTTTGCTGTCTTTGGGTTTAACTTCCTGGGATTTTTTTTTTTCTAGAAATGGTAATTTAGATTTCTATCCTTGTATCTTTTGTAATATATGATTTAAAGTTATAACTATTCTTTATCTATAGCCACACTTTTGCTATGTCATAATTTCATTACCACTGAAATAAAAATATTTCTCTACTTTTATTGCAATTTAGAAGTATACTGCTTAATTTCCAAACATGAGAATTGTCTAGTTATCCTTATGTTTATGTATAGCTTAATTCAATTCTGCTCAAAGAATATACTCTCAATATTTTCTATCTTTTGAAATTTGTAGGAACTTGCTTTATGGCCCAACCTGACTGATTTTGTCAAATGTTCCATGTGCACTTGAAAAGACTGTAGTCAGGCAATTATAGGATGTCAAGTTCAATACATGACAACTAGGTTAAGTTTTTTTTTTTTTTAATAAATTTATTGATTTTTTTTACAGAGAAGAAGGGAGAGGGATAGAGTTAGAAATATCGATGAGAGAGAAACATCGACCAGCTGCCTCCTGCACGCCCCCCACTGGGGATGTGCCCGCAACCAAGGTACATGCCCCTGACTGGAATGGAACCCAGGACCCTTGAGTCCACAGGCCGACGCTCTATCCACTGAGCCAAACCGGCTAGGGCTAGGTTAAGTTTTTTAACCTTTGTTTTTCATATCATTTTCATCTTTACTGAATTTTTGTCTGCCAGGTATTAAAAGCTATATTAGACTGTTCTAAAGATAAAATTTTTCTGTCTCCCTGATAGGTTCACCATTTTCTCATTATTAAACATCTTTATCTGACATAATGTTTCTTGTCCTAAAGTACACTTTAATATTATACAGCTACACCACCTTTCTACTGGCTACTCTTTCTATCCTATATCTATCTATCCTTTGCTTTCAACTTTTCTCTATCTTTATATTTAAGCATGTCTGTTATAAACAGGATATCACTGAAGTCTTTCAGTTGGTTTTAACCTAATGTTGTAATTCAAAGTATTTGGTTTATTAACATTTTTTATTTTTAATATGCTGTTTATTTATTACTAGAGGCCTGGTGCACGAAATTCATGAACTCAGGGGGGTCCCTCAGCCAGGCCTGTGCCCTCTCACAGTCTGGAATCCCTCAGGGGATGTCCGACTGACGGCTTAGGGCCTAAGCCCTCAGTCGGACATCGTTAGCGCTGCTGTGGAGGCCGGAGAGGCTCCTACCACCGCTGCTGCATTCACCAGCCATGAGCCTGGCTTCTGGCTGAGCAGCGCTCCCCCTGTGGGAGCGTACTGACCACCAAGGGGCAGCTTCTGTGTTGAACATCTGCCCCCGATGGTCAGTGTGCATCATAGTGACCGGTTGTTCCGCCATCGGGCCAAAACCAGCTCTCCAACATCCCGGATGTTCATAACATTGTGTGAGAAGGCACAAACCAGGCCGAGGGACCCCATAAGTGCACGATCGGGGCTAGCGAGGGACATAGGAAGTTGGCCAGCTGGGGATGGACCACAGGAGGGCTCCTTGGCATGTCCAGCCCATCTTGCTCAGCCCCAATCGGCTGGACCCTAGCAGCAAGCTAACCTACCAGTCGGAACATCTGCCCCCTGGTGGTCAGTGCATGTCATAGTGAGCAGTTGAGCGGCCTTAGCATGTCATTTGCATATTATGCTTTGATTGGTTGAACGGCCAACTGGATGACCAGACACTTAGCATATTAGGCTTTTATTATATAGGAGGATAGTTTGGGGCAAATTTTTCTTTGTTTTTAAAACTTTTTTCGATTACAGTTGATGTGCAAT
Source organism: Myotis daubentonii (assembly GCF_963259705.1). Taxonomy (NCBI): domain Eukaryota; kingdom Metazoa; phylum Chordata; class Mammalia; order Chiroptera; family Vespertilionidae; genus Myotis; species Myotis daubentonii. Next base: position 112,651,714 of record NC_081840.1, on the reverse strand, counting down.
ATTATATTAGTTTCAGGTGTATAACATAGTATTTAGCCATTTATATAACCTACAAAGGGATAACCCAGATAAGTCTAGTACCCACGTGACACCATACACAGTTATTACAATGTTAACTATATTCCCTATGTTGTATTTTACATACCCATGACTATTTTTATAATTGGCAATTTGTACATCTTAATTTCTTCTCCCTTATACCTATCCCCCAACCTCCTTCCCATCTGGCAACTATCAAAATGTTCTTTGTATCTGTGAGTTTCTATTTTGCTTGTTAATATATTTTTTAGATTCCACATATAACTGAAATCATATGGGATTTGTCTTTCTCTAACTTATTCACTTAGCATAATATCCTCTAGGTCCATCTATGTTATCACAAATTGTAAGATTAATTTGCTTGATATGGCTGAGTAATATTCCATTATATATATGCACCACCTCTTCTTTAGCCATTCATTTATCAATGGAGACTTAGGTTGCTGAGTCTTGGGTCTCTAAATAATGGTGCAATAAATATAGGGTGCATATATCTTTTTGAATTAGTGATTTGGATTTCTCCAGATAAGTACCCAGAAGAAGAATTGCTGGGTCATAAGGTAGTTCCATTTTTAAATTTTTGAGGAAGCTCAATACTGTTTTCCATAGTGGCTACATCAATTTACAATCACACCAGAAGTGCATGAGGGTTCCCTTTTCTCCACATCCTTGCCAACAATTGCTGTTTGTTGATTGATTTATTTATTTTTATTAATCTTCACCCAAGGATATGTTTTGTTTCTAATCTTCACCAAGGATATGTTTAGAGAAAGGAAGGGAAAGGGAAGGAAATGGGGGAGAAAGAAACATTGATGTGAAAGAGAAACACTGATTGGTTGCCCCCTGTGTGTACTCCGACCAGTGATCAAATCACAACCTAGATATGTTTCCCGGACTGGGAATCAAACCTAATGCCAGGGCTGTTTGTAGATTTATTGATGATTGCCATTCTGACAGGTGTGAGGTGATATCTTATGGTTTTCATTTTCAATTCCCTAATGGTCAGTGACATTCAGCATTTTTCATATATCTACTGGCCACCTATATGTCCTTAGAGCAAGCATGTCAAACTTGTGGCCCACGGGCTGCATGCGGCCCACAACAAATATTTTTGCGGCCAGCCAATATAACGGTATGTAAGAAATGTTTTAATAAAAATTTCGCAACTTAATTTTTACAATATCCTGTTATACATAATCTATACTAATAAAAGGGTAATATGCTAATTAGACTGGACATCTTCCAGACAAAGCCATGGTGGCGGAGGCTGAGGCAGAGGTGGTTAGGGGCAATCAGGTCAGCAGGAAGGGCAATTAGGGGTGATAGGCCAGCAGGGGAGGGCAGTTAGGGGTGATCAGGCTGGCAGGGGGGGCAGTTAGGGGGTGATCAGGCCGGTAGGCGGAGATGGTTAGGGGCAATCAGGCCGGCAGGGCAGCAGTTAGGGGCATTAGGCAGGCAGGCGGGCAGGCAAGTGCTTAGCAGTCAGCAGTCCCGGATTGTGAGAGGGATGTCCAACTGTCGGTTTAGGCCCAATCCCTGTGGGATTGGGCCTAAACCGACAGTTGGACATCCCCTGAGGGGTCCTGGATTGGAGAGGGTGCAGGCCGGGCTGAGGGACCTGCCCTCCCCTCCCATGCACAAATTTCATGCACCAGGCCTCTAGTTAATAACAAACTACTACGTTCGTTAATGACTGATTATTAGAATCATGTTGCATTCATTTTCCTTATGCGCCTTATGCGCAGGCACACCATTTATCTCCACTAATACTAGCAGTGAATATTTTAGCAGCTGAATTAGTCTTGTACTGACTTGTTTGGTGTGCACAACAGGAAATATTTCACTTTTGGAGAACAAGAAAAATAGGTTTATTTGTATTACCTATTAATTTGTGCAGTTATTCAGTGTCTAGTAAGTTAATGCTCAGGAAAAAATATTAATTTTTATTAAAATGTTCTATTATTTATGTTAACGATTACTCATTTATTTCAGCCCTTTGTATTCAGCATATCTCTATCGAAATAAACCTACGTTTCTATGAAAATTGAAGCTTTTATTTTTTTGTGGCCCACATAAACTTAAACCTTGTTTATGTGGCCTGTGTTAGCCTTTGAGTTTGATATGCTTGTCTTAGAGAAATGTCTTTTCAAGTCCTCTGCCCATTTTTTAATTGAATTGGCTTTGTCTGTTGTTGTGTTCTTTTGGTGTGTGTGTGTGTTTTAAGTTGTATGAGTTCCTTATATATTTCGAATATTAACCCATTATCAGACATATCATTGGTGAATATATTCTCCTATTCAGAAGGTTGTCTTTTTGTTTTGTTGATGATTTCCTTTGTTATGCAAAAAATTTTTAGTTTGGTATGGTCCCATTTGTCTTTCTTTTGTTTCCTGTACTTGAAGAAATATATCAGAACAAATATTGCTAAGAGAAATGTCAGAGATTTTACTGCCTATGTTTTCTTCTAGGAATTTTATGGTTTTGAGTCTAACATTTAAGTCTTTAATCCATTCAGAGCTTTTTCTTATAAGAAGGTGGTCTAGTTTCTTTCTGATAGAAAAGAAAATTTCTATCTTTTTACCTATTATTTGAACATTCTAATAAAAAATGTTTAAAGTACATGTCTGACAACTCAGTAATTGGATCATCTGTGAGTCTATTGATATTGTTTTTCTCTTAGTCTCATTTCTTAATGTCTGATATTGTATGTAAACAAATTATAAAAGCTGTGGATGATGTTCTCTCTCTTTACAGAGGATTCACCCTATTCTCTCTGTTAAGTAGCCATGATTTGTCTACTAATTTGGAACAAATGAAAATTCTATCTATAGGCTATAGACAGCATGCACACACATTTATATTATAGTTCAGATTTGCACAGTATTGTTACAATTGTCTGTATGTTACTAATAAGTAAGAAAATGTGATTATACATCATTAAAAGCCTGAAATCTTTCAAAAACAGTTGCTTCCTGGAAGCATGAGACACCAAAATACATGTTCAGTATCTTTTAGACCTCTGTGTATCCACCAACTAAATGGTGCATTTTGATGTTCATGTTAAAATATTTAATGGTAAACTACCACTTTTAAGACAACTCCTAGGAAGATATATGAGTGTTTAATGAAGTAGAAAACCTTTAAAAGCAGTGTTTTAATATATTGTAGGGGAATCAGTTTAGTAGTTCCCATGTAGTAAAGGAAAATGTAGTTCCAGGAAAATCAATTCAGTTATATATAAATATACATCTTTCTATATGTGTATGCTGGATCATGACATAAAATGTATATTTCTTACTATGATTTGCAGTCAAAGTTTAAAACCCACTGCTCTATGAAACTATGAAAGAGGCCCTGGTTTCTTTTCATGAGGCACAAAAAACCAACAGATCTGTTAATTATTACTCATAGGTAATAACTTCTTACCTTTTTAGAACACTTGGCTATGGTTTTCAGACAGCACTTCTTATGGCAAGCATACTTGCATACTGAAAAACAGGTTAAGAATGCAGAATTTTTAGAAGTCTGTACATCAATGACAAGAACTTAAAAAGTTTATGTTTATTTTGGATATAAATTTTTTTTCTTTAGATCCCAGACTGCCATAATATTGAATATATGCTTTGTACAATATTAGAAAGAAAAAAAATTTAACCCATCCTTTATAAATTCAATTTACTTATCTAACCCATTCTATTTGGAAAAATAAAGTTGAAAAACATGCATAAAGTTTCTAAACAATGTCTATACTTTTTATAATTTTGCCTACTATTCCTCCCCTCCCCTCCCATATTCCAGTACAATATTTATTTGTCTCTGTGGTTTGATTCACAAGTTATTCATGTTCCCCTCATTTTAAAATCTGCTAAAATGCCAGAAATAGCTACATTGGCAAACATTCCAATGGTTAAGAAAGGCATTACTGCCAAAGACCTTTACTGAAATAATAATAAAAAATTAACGCATAAGGTATAAGAAAGGCCTTAAAGGTCCAGAATAGAGCTTTGAAGATCAAAACATAAAAATATCAGCTGTGTTTGGGAAGATAAAAAAAAGGTTCAGAGCAGAAATAACATCTTAGAGCAGGAGAAAATTGGGTGTCTAGGCAGGTTGGAAGAGGCACATCAAGAGGAAGACACTAAGAACACAGCTGGCCTATGTCATTTTGCTATACAAGCACCAGCACCTGCATATCATATCCTTGACCTCCAATAGTATAACTTGTGGTGTTTCAAGGCCAAGACCAAGTAAGGACCTCATTGACCGGTGAAATCACCAGAATAGTCACAAAGAAAGTAATTCTACTAAGAAATCAAACCAAGCCCACCCAAGTCATAAAAAAGCAGATTCTTTACATTTCAGTTTCAAATCAGAGATAAAATTATACCAAACCAAAAGGAATCAGACTGACATTAAATAAGTCACTATAGCTTTTTAAACAAAACAAAAGGAAACAATTGTTAAAGCATAGTAAACATATCTAGCAATAGTGGTGATTTGGCTATAGAGAAGATGACTTTTATCCTTGTTGCCTTACTAGACCCAGGCCTTAGTAATTAAACCCTCAAAGAATTACTGACAGCACCAGAGTAGATCCATGAAATGACAGGAATGAAGAAAGGTCCTCTTATAAGCCAGCACCAAGTTGACCTACAAAAAGTCCCAATTTACAATCTAGGATTTATATGTTCTGATGGAAAGATTACAGTAAAAAAAAAGTACCCTTTTAGGTTATAATCTAAGAATTCATTAGGTAATTAATCCATTCTATAGGTCCATCTACATTAAAATATTATTAAAACTTACAATATGCCAGAACTGTTTTAGGCACTGGTGATATAGAAGGGACAGATAAGTTTCCCAACCTTATAGGACATACATTCTAGTGGGACAAAAAACAAGAAAATAAATGAATACTTAATATAATCTTGAGTGGCGATAAGTACTATAAAAGATTTTTAAAGTTGAGTAATGGGACAGAAAATTAGGGGACCGGGTGGCATTTTAGGTACAGAATAAGGAGAGAGCTCTCAAAGAGGTAACATTTGAGTAGAGGCATAAATTAACTGAAATAGTAAAGTCCAACTAACATCTAGAACATTTCAGATAGAGTGAGCTGCAAGTAGAGTGACCAAAGACATCAAAATACCTGGTTTGGCTACTGAGAGTAGAGAGAGATGAGGTTAGAGAATTAGAAATAGTGACATAAGAAAACTAACGGAACTCTGCCTGTGTGGCTCAGTTGGTTGGAGCACTGTCCCATACACCCAAAGGTGGGGGGTTCAATTGCCTGTCAGGGCAATGTATTTCTCTCACATTGATGCTTCTTTCTCTTTTTCTCTCTCTAAAATAAATTAGTTGGTTTTTTTTTTTTTTTTAAGTAGAAGAGGTCTTTAAAAAAAAAAAAGAAGTAGTAAGGGAAATAGAAATGACAAGCAGTTAAAAAATTCCTCAAAGATCTCTTATACTTACATTTGCAAACAGAGGCTCGGTCCATTATCCATATCAAAGAAGAACAGTACTCACAGTACGTAGGAATGCTATACTGAGTGGCCTTGAAGATGTGACCATTGTGCTCTTCCACCTGAATGAAAGAATACAGCTTCTTATGTAAAAGCCAACAGTAAATGTTGCCCTAACATGGTCAGCCATTAGGAAATCCTTCAATCCCTTATTAAGTCCTTTTGAGCACTTATCCCACAAGGAAAATTATGATCTTATAAGAAATAAAATAAAAGTAAAATATGTGTTCCCTGCTTTCAAAAAGCTAATAATTTAGTAGAGAAACAAGACTAACTTATATGAAAATCAAAAAGCAATTCTATAAACACTTAAGAGCTACCTTATTTGAGTCTAATCAGCATGTTAAATTAAAAGCAGCAGTTCTCAAATTTTTAACCTCAAAAACCTTTTACACTTTTGAAAATTATTGACGACCTCAAACATAAGTTATACCTACTGATATTTACTATCGTATCAGTATTAATTTTAAATATTTATCCAATTCAGTTAAAATTAACACTAAACATATTATACGTTAACATAACATTTTCATGAAAAACAACTATATCTTTAAAATTAAAAAAAGTAATGACAAAAAGGGTATTGTTTTAACTTTTTGTAGATCTCTTTAATATGGGGCTTAATAAAAGACACTTGCATCTCATATCCCCATCTTCATTCAACCTGTTGGCAGGTACAGTTTAGTTTGAAAGATACGAAGAAAATCCAGGTTCACACAGATATAAAATTGATAAAAATAAAAGAATACTTTGTCCTTTTAGATAATACTACATCAAAACTCTACAAATGATACCTTAAAGGTTAATTAAAATATGGAAACTAAAACCATACCAATGAACACTTCATGCTCTGTGGCATTAAAATCATTTTCCTGGGCTTCATTAAAATTTACAACTTTTACTCAAAGTACCATTAAGAAAATAAAAAGATAAGCCACAGACTTGTGAAGATATTTGCAAATCATACTAGTATAGCTGATAAAGAACTTATATCTAGAATATATGAAAAACGGTTACAACTCAAAAATAAGAAGATAATTTTAAAATGGGCAAAACATTGAATAGATAGTTTATTTAAAAAGTACAAATGGCCAACAGGCACATGAAAATACATTCAAAATCATCAGTAATCAGGAAAATGCAAATTAAAACCATGATGAGATACTGTTTCACACTCACTGGAATGGCTACAATTTAAAAAGACAATAATGACTTTTGGTGAGAATGTGGAGAGACTGGAACCTTCAGATACTGCAGTTGGGACTGTAAAATGGTACAGTCATTTGGAAAACAGTTTAGCATTTTTTGAAAATATTCAACATAGAGTTATCGTATGACCCAGAAATTCTATTCTTAGGTTTACATACAAGAGAACTGAAAACATATATTCTCACAAAAAATATTCATAAACACGAATATTCATGTAGTGGCATTTTTATAATACCCCAAATGTGGAAATAATTTAAATAGCCATCAAATGATAAAAGGATAAATAAGTGTGTAATATCCACACAATGGGATAGTAGTATTTCTGCACCAAAACCCACCAAACTACTGATAACATAACTTGAATGAACCACAAAAACATTATGCAAAAGGCCACACATTGTATGATTCCATTACTATGAAATGTCCAGAAAATGCTAAAATATAAATATAAAAACAAAAAGTAGAATAGTAATTGCCTGTAACTGGGAATTGTAAAGGGTAATGCCTGCAAATTGGCATAAAAAAATCCTCTTAGGGTAATGTAAATGCTCTGAAATTGGATTGAGGTAATGGTTATAACTATAAATTTATTGAAAATCACTGAACTGTATTCTTAGAAGAGATAAATTACATTATAATTAAATTTACCTCAATAAAACTCTTTTAAGAAACATTTTTGTCTTTCCTACACTTTAAATGGACATGGTTTTATAGTATTATACATTGGTGATTCAGAAAATAGTGGTTCACAGAGTTGTGCGGCATTTCCAAATGTTGACACACTTTATTAAACACTATCAGAAAGTCATGTTCCTTCATATTATCAACAATCTCATCAGAAGTTCTCTACTGGAAAGTTGTCATGCTCACAGTGGGAAATGAAAGTTTTCCACAATTCTAATATTTGCTTGAAATCTCAAACTTTACCACTTATAATATAGTCAGGTGTTTTCTTTGAAGTGAGAGGGTCACTTGGTTCATTTGCAGAAAATGTCTGCCAAATATGTAAGTCTAAGTAAGTATAGCTTATTAATAAAGTAAAAGTGATTTCTATTTAAAAAGTGGAGACATATAATGATATAAAAAGTTGATATTCCTAGTATCATTACTCTAGCTAAAAAGTAGAAAAACCCAAAAGTCCATAAACTGATGAATGGATAAAGTGTAGTATAATCCACACAATAAAATACATTTTGGCTATAAAAAGGAAAAAAGTACCATACATGCTAAAATATGCATGAATCTTGAAAACAATATTCTAAGTGGAAGAAGATGGACCTAAAAGACCAATATTGTATGATTTTTGTTCAATATGAAATGTCCACAACAGGCAAATCCACAGAGACAGAAAGGAGATTAGTGGTTGACAAGGCTGGGGGAAGACAGAATGGAGAATGACTTCTCAGTGGTGATAGCTACCCAACGTAGTGAATACAGTCATGTGCTGCTTAAGATGGGGATACATTCTGAGAAATGCGTCATTAGGTTATTTTGTCACTGTGCATCATAGAATTCACTTATGAAACCTAAATGGAACAGCCTACCACATGCACAGGCTGTATGAGTCTATGCTCCTAGGCTACAAATCTATACAACATGTTACTGTACTGAATACTGTAAGCAACTGTAACACAATGTTAAATATTTATGTATGTAAACATATATAAACATAGAAAAGGTATAGCAATAATCCTATATAATAAAAGGCTAATATGCAAATCAACCGAAAGGCAAAATGACTGGTCACTATGATGCACACTGACCACCAGGGGTCAGATGCTCAACACAGGAGCCCTGAGCCAAGCTCACAGCTGGTGAGTGCAGCAGCTGTGGTGGTGGGAGCCTCTCCCACCTCCATAGCAGTGCTAAAGATGTCCAACTGCCATCAGTCGGAGATCCACCTAGGGCTCCTGGACTGCAAGAGGGTGCAGGCCAGGCTGAGGGCCTCCCTCCCCTACCAAGTGCATGAATGTCATGCACCGGGCCTCTAGTATAGTATAAAAGATAAGAAATGGTACACATGTATAGGGCATTTATTACCATGAATGGAGTTTGCTGGACTAGATGTTGTTCTGGGTGAATCAGTGAGTGAATGTGAAGGCCTAGGATATTACTGTACACCACTCAACTATAAACACTGTACACTTAAGCTACACCAAATTTATAAAACAACCCCAGATTAAATGAAGCATAAAAGAAAATGATGCAATCTAGAGACATAGTAAACACGAGATGTATGAGGCACATCATACTGTTTTAGAGCCAAGTGTTTTGAATAAGTTTTTTGAATAAATATACTCTAAAAATAACAATAAAGAATATAGTACAATAAATAAACCAGTAGCAGTCATTTATTATCACTATCAATTATTATGTACTGTACACAATTGTATGTGCTATACTTTTACTGGCAGCACAGATTTGTTTACACCATTACCACCACAGACATATGAGTAAAGGGTTGTGCTCTGACATTATGAAAGTTCTAACCTCACTAGGCAATCAGACTTTTTCAGCTTCATTATAATATTACTAGAGGCCCAGTACACAAATTTCATGCGGGGGGGGTAGCGGGGAGGGTGCACCCTCTCTAATCCGGGACCCCACCCTCTCTAATCCAGGACCCCTCAGGGGATGTCCGACTGCCAGTTTAGGCCCGATCCTGAGGATTGGGCGTAAACTGGCAGTCGGACATCCCTCTCACAATCCAGGACCACTGGTTCCTAACCACTGAGCTGCCTGCCTGCTTAATGCCCTAACTGCTCCCCTGCCTGCCTGATTGCCCCTAACCGCCTCTGCCTGCCTGCCTGGTCACCCCTAAAGGCCCTCCCCTGCTGGCCTGGTCGCCCCCAACATGCACATGGCTGGGGTCCATCAGCCCGGCCTGTGCCCTCTCGCAGTCTGGGAGCCCTCAGGGGATGCAAGCCTAAGCCAGCAGCCAGACATCCTTAGCTCTGATACAGAGGCAGGAGAGGCTCCTGCCACTGCTGCTGCACTTGCCAGCTTTGAGCCCAGCTCAGGGCTTCTTGCTGAGCAGCACTCCCCCTGTGGGAGTGCACTGACCACCAGGGGGCAGCTCCTGCATCGAGCATCTACCCCTGGTAGTCAATGTGCATCAGAGCGACTAGTTGTTCCACTGTTTGGTTGATGTGCATATTAGCCTTTTATTATATAGGATGGGAGGGACTGACAGGGGTCAGAGGGGAGGGGGATGGACATAGATAAAAGTGTGGTGATGGCCAGAGGTGGGGGTCTGGGTGGAGGAGGATAAAGGGGGGAAATGGGAGACATCTATAATAGTGTCAACAGTAAAATAAAAACAACAATATACCACTACACTACACACCTATTAGGGAAAAAAAAGATACTTTATAACTACATATTTACTACTCTGATAAAATTAAAAAATTTAAAAAGAATTTTGTCCAGAAAGGAGTGTTGTTGAAATTTTTATTTTTATTTTTATGGTAAAGCTAAGGAAGCTTCAGAGCCCCTGTGAGAGTTGGATTTGTTTTGGGGGAGAGAGCAAGCAAGTTGCAACTAGCAGCATTTTGGATAACCTGCCTGAAATGATTTAAAAGAGAAAGGGACAGATTCCCCCAAGCCTACAGTTATTTGCAATTTATTTTCTTATTCTAAATAAAGTCATTTTTAACCTTATTAAAACATCCCCCTCTCCCAAAAATAGTCCTTCAGGTTCAGTAAACTTTAGGCCTCACAAAACCTGTTAGTCCCTGAGGGTTGGGGTCCCCAAAGGAGTTCTGATTCATTCATTATATTTATTTGCTCCTTTTAATTCTTGTTCCAGTGCAGCGGTTCTCAACCTGTGGGCTGCGACCCCTTTGGCGGTCGAAAGACCCTTTCACAGGGATCGCCTAAGACCATCCTGCATATCAGATATTTACATTACGATTCATAACAGTAGCAACATTACAGTTATGAAGTAGCAACGAAAATAATTTTATGGTTGGGTCACAACATGAGGAACTGTATTTAAAGGACCAGAAGGTTGAGAACCACTGCTTTAAGCCCTTTGAAGATAGGGACAGAGCTGTATTGTGTTTCTATAATACAGGCACAAAGTTAATACAACTTTTATAAATATTTGTTGAGGAAACTGATAAATTTCAGTGCCATGAGGCATTACTTTTCCTTCTGCTCCATCTCTTTATTGGAACTATTGTGCAAAGCATAAGCCTGAGATGATGAGCAGGTGGAGCAGAATAAAGTTGCTTTTTCCAAACCCTAGATCCCATACTTTGATTTTCCAAGTAGATGCATTTCTGAATGACATTTTGAATTGGGTATATTAGATTTTGCTAATATCAACTATCTTTACTCAGATTATTTTTAGTGATGTTTAAACGTTTCATACTATGAGGTGCAAAATATTCTGCTTATTTCAAGAACCTGTGTGCATTCTTTCTGTAGTAAAGTAAATTATCAATATGGTAAGTCTATTTGAGGGGTCTGCTTAAAATGGGGCACACCAGTTCTAAATTCGGTTCTAACAATGACTAAATCGCACACCATGTGTGGCGTTAGATGGCTGTTGGACATAACCATTTTTTTGGTCCCTTTGCTCCCACAGCACCTGCTTCAACCATCATAGTTATAATTTTCTTCCACTTTTTCTCAATGTGATATAGATTTGTATTAATGGATGTATGTATGTTGTTTTTACTATTGTAGGTCGAATATAAAAAAGCTGTAACCACAAATCAGCGGCACCGCAGATTAGAGTTTCCAAGTGGAGAGACGACTGTTATGCACAATCCAAAGGTAATGATATTTTTTAGGATATTAAAGTTTTTAGGTTCATTTAAATAATTTTGACAAATGTATTTGCTAAATATTTATTTTTATTAATTTCTGCAGTAGGGATATATGTATGACAAGTCCGTTGCTTTTAAGTTTACTATAGTTCACATTGATCTGTGACACAGCATGGGCCCCAGCACTGCCCCCTCCCTGCGGGCATGTGAGGGAGGCAACCAGTTGATGTATTTCTCTCACATTGATGTTTCTCTCTCTATACCCCTTCCTTTCACTCTCTCTCTGAAAAGCAGTGGAAAATTTATCCTCAGGTGAGGATTAATAAGAAAAAGAAAAAGAAAATTTAAATTTGTTTCATGAAGTTTCTGTTTACGGCAACATATTAGCTGAAGCTTAGTATACAGCATAGAAGTTGCTTGATAAATTTTTACACTTGATCAGGGGTCAGCTGACTTTTTCTGTAAAGTGCTAGAGAGAAAGTATTTAAGGCTTTTTGTGCCACATGATCTTTGTGACAGCTGTTGACTCTGCCCTTGTAGCCTGAATGCAGCTACAGACATTGAGCATGGCTGTTTTCAAGCAAACTGTGTCAAAACAAGTGGTGGGTCAGTTTTGGCCTGAAAGTCATAGTTTGTCTACCCTGCCCTTAATGAAGGTTTGTTTCAACCTTGGAGACAGAAAACATATTCTTCCTCTTTTTATTTGTATCGTCTTGAGAAACTTGTGTGTTTTTTAAGGTATGAATGGTATTGGCATTCTTTCATTTATCACCCTTAATCTCTGAGCCACAGGTTCCTCATTTGCACTAAAATTTTCCTCCCTGCCCTTAACTGGCTTCAATTCAGGTCAAGGGCATATACCTCAGTTGCAGGCTGGATCCCTGGCTCTGTTCAGGGTGCATGTGGGGGCAACCAGTCAATGTGTCTCTCTCATATCAGTGTTTCTCTGTGTCTCTCCCCCTCCCTTCCACTCTCTCTAAAAATCAGTGGGAAAATATCCTTGGGTGAGGATTACGAGCAACAAAAAAGATTTTCTTCCCTGGGGCATATTTTAGATTAAGTCGAGGCATTTATGCAAAAGCATCTAGCATAGTGCTTGGCACACAGTTGTTCACAACAGGCCATTTGCTCAGCTCCCCTTTCCTCTCCTCGCATGCTGGCGGGCTGATGGCTGAGGGGAGCGACAGCCACTGGCAAGCCAGGTGTAGGCTCCTGAGGGTGGAGAGCCTGAGGCTGGGCTGGCGGGCACTACTTCCCAGGGTTTCAGAGGGTGTTGGGGCAGAGATGCGCCCCAGCCTCTGTACTGTGACAGAGCTGGAAAGGAGGGAGGCTGCCCACTCCCCCACTGCTGGGTGGGACATTGCAGAGGAGGGACTGTGGATCCCTAGCCCAGACCCACCATCCCAGGGCTCACAGGCTGCCGCTGCCAGACGCTTGAGGGTGGAAAGGAGCGTCTGAGCGCGCCCCACAGCCAGTCCCTGGCTTGGGTGTCTAAGCAGAGGGCGGGCAGCAGGTGGCAAGAGTAGATGGAGAAAATGGCCCTGGGCCAGATAGGTGAGGCGCGCAAAACTTCTGCCAGGGCAGTGCCAGGGCCGCGGAGTTGTGGTGGATAACAAAGCGCTGGCATCTGTGGCCTTGATGCTGGCACAGGGGTCTGAGAACCTGGTAGGGTGCGTGATGTGCCTATCCTGCCTCTGCCTGGCACAGGCCCTGCTGCACTGCCGGCGGGGGGAGGAGAGGGCCTGGCCCAGCGTGAGCCACTTGCTGTTTGCTGCCTGCCTCAGCACACCAGTCCCCTATGGGCTGGGGGGAGGCAACTTGTCGTTCCTCGGTCATTTTGGGCATTAGGGACCCTGGCTCTTTATATATATACTAGAGGCCCGGTGCACAAAAATCTGTGCACTCGGGGGGGGGGGGGGTCCCTCAGCCTGGCCTGTGCCCTCTTGCAGTCTGGGACCCCTCAGGAGATAACGACCTGCTGGCTAAGGCCTGCTCCCGGGTGACAGAAGGCAGGCCTAATCCCTAGGTGCAGCCCCTGGTCGGGCTCAGAGCAGGGCCATTTGGTGAATTGGGGCGCTGCCTCCTGTTCATGCACAGAGCAGGGCGGATCGGGAGGTTGCGATGCCACCCTCAGTCACGCTCAGGGTAGGGCCGATTGGGGGGTTGGGGCACAGCCCCCTGTCACACTCAAGGCAGGGTCAATGGGGAGGTTGCGGCACCACCCCCTGTCATGCACAGAGCAGGGCCAATCAGGGGGTTGGGGCACTGCCCCCTGTCACGCACAGAGCAGGGCCCATCAGGGAGTTAGGGAGCTCCCCCCTGTCACGCACAGAGCAGGGCTGATCAGGGGGTTGGGGAGCTCCCCCCTGTCACGCACAGAGCAGGGCCCATAAGGGGGTTGAGGAGCTCCCCCGTCACTCACAGAGCAGGGCTGATCAGGGGGTTGGGGCGCCGCCACTGTCACACTCAGGGCAGGGCCGATGGGGAGGTTATGGCTCTACCCCATCACACACAGAGCAGGGCCCATGGGGTGGGGGGGTTGGGGCGCCGCCCTCTATCACCCACAGAGCAGGGCCGATCAGGGGGTTGGGACGCCGCCACTCTCACACTCAGGGCAGGGCCGATAGGGAGGTATGGCTCTACCCTGTCACACACAGAGCAGGGCCCGTGGGGTGGGGGTGGGGGGGGGGGGTTGAGGCACCACACCCTGTCACACACAGAGCTGCAGGGCGATCAGGAGGTTAGGGAGCTCCCCCCTATCAGGCACAGACCAGGGCCAATCAGGTGGTTGGGGCTCCTTCTCCTGTCAGGAACAGAGCAGGACCGATAGGGAGGTTGTGGCCCCGCCCCCTGTCACACACAGAGCCACAGGGCGATCAGGGGGTTTGGGCGCAGCCCCCTGTCATGCTGATCCCGGTGCTGGGAGGCATATCACCCTTTTACTATATAGAATAGAGGCCTGGTGCATGGGTGGGGGCTGGCTGGTTTGCCCTGAAGGGTGTCCCGGATAAGGGTGAGGGTCCCCACTGGGGTGCCTGGCCAGCCTGGATGAGGGGATGATGGCTGTTTGCAGCTGGTCACACACCCTTCAGGGTGGGGGTCCCCACTGGGGTGCCTGGCCAGTCTGGATGAGGGGCTGAGGGCTGTTTTCAGGCTGGGACTGAAGCTCCCAACTGCTCCTTTTTTTCTTTCTTTCTTTTATTTTTTTTTTATTCTGAGCCAGCTTTAGCTCTGAGGCTCCATCTCTTAGGCCTCCGGTCCTTAAAGCAGGTATCTGGTTTGTTTAGGTTCTACAATCGAAACTCTGTATCAACTCCAGGTCTGAGATCCCGGCTAGCTGAAAGCTGGTTTCTCCCGTTTTGTTTAGCTTCTATTTTTGTAACTATGTTTCAAACTGGCAGCTCAGAGGCCTGCAGCGGCAGGCGGGGAACGTTGGAGTCCTCCGTCACTGAAGCAAGCAAGCCTCATGTTAGTTTCAAGCTGCCTGGCTGCCGGCCGCCATCTTGGCTGACAGTTAATTTGCATATCTTGCTGATTAGCTAATGGGAAGGGTAGCGGTCGTACGCCAATTACCAAGTTTCTCTTTTATTAGATAGGATATATAGATGGGACCACCATTGAATATGCAGTTCATGATTGAATGAAATGTCCTTATGTAGTGCATGACTATTACTAAACCACATTAAGCTGTATACTTTAAAATTATAAATTTTGTTATATTTGTCACAGTTTTTTAAAGGCTATATCAGTTTACAGTTAAATTGTACAAGAGATTTTATTTTTTTGAGACAACCATTATTTGCAGCTATTGAATTTTTCCCATTCCCATTTGGAGCAACTGACCTGATTTGAGCTAAGTTGTCAGCAGTTTTACCTATGATTGTTAACTCAGTGAAGAAGAAAAATAATATTATTATTATGAAAATAGTTTTGATCTTGCAAAATCCCTCAAAGTATCCCAGAAACCCCTGATTTGAGCTAAGTTGTCAGCAGTTTTACCTGAAGATTACTTTGAGAACCACCAGATTAAAGAGTTTATATAAGTAGAGAAAAAGTATAGAAGGATATACACATACTATGAACTACAGTGATTCTCTCTGCTGAGATAAAATTCCCAGAAATAGATGTAACATGAAATAATAAAAACCTATATATGAAAAACTTTAAAACCCTTCCTAAAGAATACAAAAACAAACGTGAAAAGATTCAAAATTATAAAGATGTCAGTTCTATATTAACTTATAAGGGAAGCAAAAAAAAAACACAACTAATATATTTTTGCCTCAACAAACTAGACAAGTAAATTCAAAGTTCATATGGAAAAACAAGAAGGAATAGCCAGAAAAGTTCTAAAAGAGAAAATTAATTAAGGAGGATTTAGCCCTGCCAACTATCACACATAAGAAAAATTTAATAATTAACATAATGTGAAATTAACTCATGAATATTCAGATCAACTAATGGAACAGAATAAGAAAGATCAATGCATAAAGGGGAATTTAGAACATAAAAAGGGTGACATCTCAAAAAGATGGACTTTTAAATAAATGATATTAGATTTGATAAGAGGTAAAACTATATTTGTATCTCATACTATACATCAGGATAAACTCCACTTAGAATTTAAATGCAAAAAAAAGGTGACCATTAAAATGTTAGGAGATAAAAATTTAGAATTTCTTTTTAACCTTTAAGTAGGGGAAAGTTTAATTGAGACTCTAAATTCAGAGCCTATGAAAGAAAAGATTGGTAAGTCTAATTTTGTAAAAGTAAAAATCTATACAGCAAGTAACATCAAAAGGCAGGTCAAAAAACAACAGACAAAATGGGAAAACATATTTGCAACTTATATCACAGACAAAAGGTAATCTGCTTCATATATAAAATTCCTAGAAATTGAGAAAGAAAAGACCAAAACCTCAATAGAAAAATGGGGATTGAACATAAACATACAGGACATGAGGAAAAATGCAAATGGTACTTAAGCATAAAAAGAGATAAACTCATCCTATCCTATATAATATAAGCCTAATATGCTAAGTGTCCAGTCATCCATTCAACCAATTAAAGCGTAATATGCTAATGATATGCTAAGGCTGCTAAACTGCTCACTATGACGTGCACTGACCACCAAGGGGCAGATAGTTGACCAGTTGCTATGACGTGCACCAGGGGGCAGATACTCCGACTGGTAGGTTAGCTTGCTGCTGGGGTCCAGCTGATCAGGACTAAGCGAGATGGGCCGGACACACCCTGGAGCCCTCCCACAGTCCCGCCCCGGCTGGCCAACCTCCCGCGTCCCTCCCCGGCCCCAATTATGCACCTGTGGGGTTCCTCGACCTGGCCTGCACCCTCTCACAATCTGGGACCCCTCAGCGGATGTTGGAGAGCCAGTTTCAGCCTAATCCCACGCAATGCAGGTGCTTCCCCCTGGTAGTCAGTGCGCTCCCACAGGGGGGAGCGCCACTCAGTCAGAAGCTGGGCTCATGGCTGGCAAGCACAGTGGCGGTGGCGGGAGCCTCTCCCACCTCCACAGCAGCGCTAAAAGTGTCCAACTGATGGCTTGGGCCTATGTCGTCAGTCGGACATCCCCCAAGGGTTCCCGGAATGCGAGAGGGCGCAGGCCAGGCTGAGGCACCCCCAGCATCCCTCTCCTGCGAGTGCACGAATTTCATGCACCAGGCCTCTAGTTGATAATAAGATAAAATAAAATTAAAACTATAAGGAGATACAATATTCCTTGTCTATCAAACTGGCAAAAAATCTAAAAATTTAACAACCCATATTCAGATATTACTGTTGAAACTGAAAAATGAGATTACCCCTATGGGGAAACAAAGCAATATTTATAAAAATAACAGATGCATTTTGACCCAGTAATTCCAATTCTAAGAATAACCCCCCACTCACTTACACATTTACACACTTACACACACACACACACACACACACACACACAGAGTTACTGACTGTGCCATTACTGTTTGTAACAGCAGAAGACTAGAAATAACCCAAAGGTCCGGCAAGGAATATTAGACAGCTGTAAAACATATTTCTATGCACAGCTATTATATGTTTTCTATTGCTACTGTAACAAATTACCATAAACTTATCAGCTTAAAACAATACCCATTTATTATCACACAGTTTAGTAGGTTTGAAGTCAGCCAGCCATTTTAGGGAGCCACCACTGATAACAAGTCAAATCACAAAAGACAAAGCCACATGTCATTCCAAATATTTTAAAGCCAAAAATGATTACATTATAGGCAACTGATAAACTTATTCCTTAAACACAGCCACATAAATATGGTATGATATGCTTCAGACTGCTAGTCTAAAAATTACCTTTTTTATAGCATAAAAGACTATGACTTACTAAATCAGTTTCTTTTTTCCTTCTTTTCTTTCTTTCTGTTTTTGGCACCTGGTGGGAAATAAATATAAAAACTGTGATATAACAAAGACCAACATACTTTCTTACTTCTTTGCAAATGCTAAGATTTTTGCTCAAAAGGTAATAGAGTAAGCAAATGTGATAAAATTTGAAGTTTGCTAAAACAATATTCATAAAAACAACAGAATGAAAGGATACTTTAGAAATTATTTTCTTTTTAAACCTCAGTTCTGTCCAGAGACCACACCATATTAATTTAAATGATTTTATTTTACTCATTAATTAAATGATTACTAATGACAAAGATTGCATTTTCCCTATTTTGGCTCTAGAAAACTATCTCAGAGCTAAATATAAAAAACTAGCATGTGGAACACAAAAGAGTTCTTTTACATATGACATTTCCTGATAACCATAGTATAGAACAATTGAAGCCTAACCTTTTAAAATTATAAACAAACACTGTATAAGCCTAGTAAAAATCTTCTGCATAACAAAGACCTTAACCTAGATCTAGAACAGAAGAACTTCTAAGGATTTATTTGTATCTGACTACTTCAAAAATGATTTAATGTAGTTTGTAAATCTAAAAACATATAACAAGAATAACTGAAAATAAAATGTAACATAACAAAAAGGATTAATACTATTCCTAATACCTAATAATTAGATAATATTAATACCTAATAATTCAGTATCCCAGCTAATTATTTAAGCTGGGATACTAAAAGGAAACACATTGATAACTTTTTCTAAGCCTGCTACTCCTCTGAAAAATGGATTTCATAATAGTTATTTAATAGGGCTGAAGCAAGAATTAAATAAAATACCAAACACCTAGACCAGCGGTTCTCAACCTGTGGGTCGCGACCTCTTTGGGGGTCGAATGACCCTTTCACAGGGGTCACCTAAGACCATCGGAAAACACACACATATATATATATATATATACACACACTTACATATTGTTTTGTGATTAATCACTATGCTTTAATTATGTTCAATTTGTATCAATGAAATTGGGGGTCACCACAACATGAGGAACTGTATTAAAGGGTTGCGGCATTAGGAAGGTTGAGAACCACTGACCTAGACCAATTCCTGGTACTTAATAAATATTATTATTACTGTTCTACAGATTTCCAGAAACACACATTTTCCTAAAACCTACTTCAAGGAGAAATATAATTTGTGGATCCTCATGTCAAGGTCACTAGATGATACAGTGACTCAAACCTTCAACCACCATTTTACAAAAGAAAATTCATGTAATAACCTCTATCAGAGCTGAAGGTATAATCTTGAGGGCACATTATATTTTATCTCAGTGAAGAATGTATTAATGTATTAAATGACATATTTAGAAAATATGGTCTGATGAACTTGTAAGACATAATGGAGTTTGTTAAATCTCAAGTAATGCTAAGTTGACATTTCACTGTAATATTTTTCTCAAATACCAGATGTCTCAAACAGACTCTTAAGCAGAGTTAATAACTGAATCCTTTAAGAAATCAAAATATACCATATTTACCTTTGGGGGTATACAATCCAAAGTCTTGAATTCATTCATATATTCATCTAAAAACACTTTAAAAGTGTTGACCCAAACTCTGACTGGAGATTCTCTCCAATCTCGCTGCTCAAGTCTCATGGTCTTTTCCAGAATCTGCTCAAATAGTGCATAGAGGTCTTTATACCGTATGCTTTTCCCATCATCTATCTAATAAGCAATAAAAGAAGAAATTTAAGGTTTTTAGGAAGAAATTCTTTCATATAGAAGATTGATTCAATTTGCATTGGGTTAATATTCAGAATGAAAATTAGGAACCTGATATACTTTCTAATGGGCATGCCCAGGAGGTCATGTGGTACTTATAGATGTAAATTCCTACTATACTGTGAAATATCTGCTGAGTAAAACCTGCTAAATTTTAGCAAAATACTAACCAGTTTAAAGAATGTAATTTTAAAAAGTCCTAGGAATTTCTCCTATAGTCTGGCATTATAAAATAAATTTTCTAAAACACAACCAATATCATATGAAAGCATAAAGTAAATCTGAAAGTGATATAAACTGATAGGTAAAAATCAGTGAACAAAACTACTGGAAAAAACTGTATAATAATTCCACATATATAAGAATTAGAAGCTAGAACTAAAGGATTATGAAAAGTCAAAATAGTAGAGTCCCTGGGTAATATATAGAATATTTAAATTCAATATCTTAGGAAGATGAAAATATACCCAGGAGGGAGAAAAAGAAAACTACTTAAGGAAATTCGAGGAAGTTACTAATCTGAGAACAGTCAGTATGCTTTTCCCTAGCTATACCTAAAACAAAAACAAGGAACCAAAGAAATCTCTAGTTGAACATGGCCTCTGTATTATCTTCTACAGTATTGACAAATTTTTTGTATGTTGAGTTACAAAATATATACTAATTACCGCCAATGCAGATGAATAAAAGCTGAAGATATTCTGCCGGAATTCTTTCAGGGCTTTTTTAAATACAACATCCACTAGTGTGTCTTTCTTGCTGTCTTCATTATCTAGGTCATTCATCTGGGGACCACAGAAAGAGTTTTTGTACTGAATCAAGTAATTGAAAAGAGGTAAATGAAATAGTGAACACATATGACTGTCCTGAAAGTGCAAACCACTCTATTATAGGTAAAAGCACGATTAATAGCCAAAGTTTTATTATTGCTAGATGATTTTCTAATGTCCTTTCTAACATTTATGATTCTATAGTTCTACCAGAAAAACAACTTCAAGTATGGTATGCAATAACAAGCCTCATCTTCACATATGGAATATATAACATGACAGTTAAAGTAAAATTCTGTTTACCCAGACTGACTAATGTATATTATTTACACCTTTTTCGAAAAGGAAAGACCATCTAATTTAATAAAGCATATGTCACCTTGATCTCTAGGGGCCATATCCTGATATATACAAGTATTCCGTAGTCAAAGCTGCTCAGGAACCTAACTCAGCATTCAAAGTATACCTTTTTCAGAAGAAATTCATCCATGCTCTTTAAATCACTGGCACTTTCTATGATCTGGACAGAGTCATTTTGCCAATGCACAGATTCCAAAGCCAGGCTGCTGATCTTCACACTTCGCTTGCGCTTTGCCTTTGGAGAGGGCTCTTTGTTCTCTTTGAACTCCTTCTGGTAACTCCCAGGCAATTCTGGGCTCAAAGGAGGTGTTGGGTGATACTGAGCTAATTCTACAATTCAACAAAGAGTAGCCAAAAAGAAAAGAAATTTAGTAAAAATAATGAAATCTCCACATCCTTCTTTTTAAGTTCCTTTAGTAAGTTACTGTAAGAAACACATGTAAATATTTGAAAAGCAAAATAACAATGATGTTTGAGGTCAGGCAGTTAAACAATAATCCAGGCTGCACATTTGTACATAAAATGTATTTAAGATGACCACTTCTCTTTTTTTTAAAAAAAAAATATATTCTTATTTATTTCATAGAGTAAGGAAAAGACAGAGAGAGATAGAAACATCAATGATGAGAATCACTCATCAGCTGCCTCCCACACTGGGGATGGAGTCTGCAACAAGGGCATAGTGCTCTGACCGGGAATTGAACTCTGATCTTCTGGTTCATAGTTTCATGCTCAATAACTGATCTACCACATCTGGACAAGAATGACCACGTTTCAATAAAAATTCTATCTATCCTGTCTTCCTAAGGTCTGATACTGAAAACCTGAATGGAAATATCTTAAAGAACTGAAGCCAGTGCCAAGGAAAAGAAAGAAGAGTACAAAAATCACACTAGCATGTTAAATGCTGTTAACCCAGTCATAATTTTACTGTATTTATTTGAAAGAACATCCAGCTCTATAAAACTTGAACAAACAAGTGAAGTTTGATTATTATTATTGTTTCTGCCCAACGATAATTAAAAAGCTACAATCTTAACTTTTATACACATATCCTTATGAAGCAAATACACAATGAAGACTGCTAATAATATATGCTTCAACTAGGAGCTAAAGCCATGAATGCTTCAGTAATAATATCTGAACTTGGTTCTACTTCGATCTCTTTTGTATTTGGGATTTTCTTATATATCTTCCACATAACAGTCTGAATTTCCCAGAGAATTCCTGGAATGAACTTGGCTTTGTTTTATATATAATATAATATAATCCTATCTAATAAAAGAGAAAAATGGTAATTGGCGTACGATGATACCCTTTTCATTGGCTAATCAGGGCTATATGCAAATTAACTGCCAACTAAGATTGGCAGTTAACTGCCAACAAGATGGCGGTTAATTTGCATATGTAGGCACAATGCAGGGAGGCGAAAGGGAAAGCAGGAAGAAGCCCCCTGCCACTGACAGTGATCAGAAACCCAGGGGGGAGCCACGATCAGAGAATCAGGTGCCTTTTCCGCCCTGGCCAGTGATAGCAGGAAGTAGGGGTGGAGCCAGCATGGGAGCTGGGCACGGTCGAAGCTGGCAGTCCGGGGCGCTAGGGGTCCCTTGCCTGGGCCTAAAGCAAAGCCCACGATCGCGGGGCCGCTGCAGCTGTGGGTCCCCACTGCCCGGGCCGGACGCCTAGGCCAGAGACGTTAGGCCTGGGCAGTGGGCAGAGCCTGCAACCGCGGGGGCCTGGGGGTCCCCTGCCCAGGCCTGACACCTCTGCCGGAGGCCTCAGGCCTGGTCAAGGGGCCGATCCGGTGATTGGTGATCGGAGGGTGATGAGGGTCAACTCCTCTGGCCGAGGCATCAGGCCTGGGTGGGGGGCGGAGCCGGGGATTGGGGGGATATGATGGTCCCCTTGCCCAGGCCTGAAGCCTGGGTCAGAGGCGTCAGGCTTGGGCAGGGGGTGGAGCAAGTGATCAGAGGGAGATGGAGGTCCCCTGCCCAGGCATGATTCCTGGGCCAGAGGCCTCAGGCCTGGGCGGGGGCCAGAGCCAGTGATCACGGGGAGATGGGGGTCCCCTGTCCAAGCCTGACACCTCTGGCGGAGGCGTCAGGCCTGGGCAAGGGGCCGATCAGGCGATCAGAGGGTGATGGGGGTCAACGCCTGAGGGCTCCCAGTATGTGAGAGGGGGCAGGCTGGGCTGAGGGACACTCCCCTCCCCACACACACCCAGTGCACGAATTTCGTGCACCGGGCCCCTAGTATTATATATTAGAAAACATAACAGATTTTCTCTACAATTGTTTACACCAAAGAAACTGGATTCAGTGGAGTTCATTACAATCTAGAACTACAGTGGATTTCTAAAACCCTACCCGGGGCTTCTAAGAATATTGGCCCCTTCTCATTTCACATATTTGTTTGTTTCCCCACATGTATTCACCTTACCCTCTCTCCAATGATATATCCTCATCCCATCTAAAAGCTAATTCTGGCCCTAGCCGGTTTGCTCAATGGTTAGAGCATTGACCCATGGACTGAGAGGTCATGGTTTTGATTCTGATCAAGGGCACTTACCTCGGTTACAGGCTCTCACCTTGACCCCAGTTGGGGTGTGTGCAGGAGGCAACCAATTGATGTGTCTCTCTCTCATAGATGTTTCTCTCTCTGTCTCTCCCCTCCCTTCCACTATCTCTAAAAATCAATGGGAAAAATATATCCTTGGGTGAGGATTAACAAAAAAACGCTCATTCTGATATTGGAAAAAAATGCCAATTCCACCTCAGGCAGAAGTGTAACTAACCCAATCTCAGATATGATGCCAGAATAAAAATTACAAAGATATAGGATAGGAGTATATACAAATATCAACTGATTTTAATTCCATTATATAACCTAGATATATAAGTATTCCATTTAGTAAAGTTAATGATCTTTCTTATAATAAAAGAAATAATAATTACTAAAGTAAGTGTTTATAATCCTATTTCACCATTAAAAATAAGGGCTACCTTAATAAACTTCTATCCAAAGATATTTAAAAAGCTACAATCTTGCCCGGCCATCGTGGTTCAGTGGTTGAGTGTCAACCTATGAACTAGGAGGTCACAGTACAATTCCTAGTCAGGGCACATGCCCAGGTTGCGGCCTCCATCCCCAGTGTGGGGCAAGCAGTAGGCAGCCGATCAATGATTCATCATTGATGTTCCTATTTCTCTCTCTCTCTCCCTTCCTCTCTGAAATCAATAAAAATATCCTATCTAATAAAAGAGCAATATGCAAATTGACCATCACTCCAACACACAAGATGGCCACCCCCATGTGGACACAAGATGGCCGGCAGGAAAGGGAAGTTGTGGGTGATCAGGCTGCCAGGAAAGGGCAGTTGGGAGGGACCAGGCCAGAAAGGGAGGGCAGTTGTGGGCGATCAGGCCAGGAGGGGAGGGCAGTTAGGGGTGACCCGGCTGGCAGAGGAGGGCAGTTAGGGGAAACCAGGCCTGCAAGAGAGAGCAATTAGGGGCGACCAGACCTGAAGGGGAGAGCACTTTTGGGCAACCAGACCTTATGGGGAGGGCAGTTAGGGGTGACCAGACCTGCTGGGGAGGGCAGTTAGGGGCGACCAGGCCGGCAGGGAGGGCAGTTAGGGGTGACCAGGCTGGCAGGGCAGTTAGGGGCAACCAGGCGTGCAGGGGAGGACAGTTAGGGGTGAGCAGGCTGGCAGGGGAGGGCAGGTAGGGGCAATCGGGACAGCAGGGGAGCAGTTAGGCATTGATCAGGCTGGCAGGGGAGTGGTTAGGGGCAATCAGGCAGGCAGGCAGGTGAGCGGTTGGGAGCCAGCAGTCCTGGATTGTGAGAGGGATGATATCCCTTGAGGGGTCCCAGATTGGAGAGAGTGCAGGCTGGGCAGAGGGACAACCCCTAACCCCGTGCACTGGGCCTCTAGTCTATAATAATAAAAGCATAATATGCTAATTAGACTGGACGTCCTTCCGGACGACCTTCCAGATGAAGCCATGGTGGCGGGGGGCGAGGCAGAGGTAGCCGCCGCAGCGGCAGGGCCAATTCCCTTGTATGGATTTCGTTCATCAGGCCTCTAGTATTCAAAATAAAAAAGCTACAATCTTAAATTTTATACATATATCCTTATGGAGCAAATAGACAATACTGTTAATAATATATGCTCCAATTAAAGAGTTTTAATCTTCCTTTTAGGGAATTAGTAACGGAGGAAATAACTATGAAAAATGAAAAATTTAGAATGATTTCTATAAACCAGATAAGATATATGAAACTGTTCCTGTTAGTAATGTAATAGAAAGGAACTAATCTTCCAAACTAAACTAGTATTCACTTAATTCATTATTGGTTTTACCCTTATCAGTTTGTCTGACACACAGTGGACTATGTGGACTATGTGGAACTTTTTTGTTTTTGTTAATATTCACCTGAGGATATTTTTCCATTGATCTTTAGAGAAAGTGGTAGAGAGAGGGAAAGACAGAGAGAAACATATTGATTGGTTGACTCCAGCACATGCCCTGACCAGGGCCCGGGCCTGGGAGAAGCCTGCAGCCAAAGAACGTGCCCTTGACCAGAATTGAAGCTGGGACCCTTTGGTCTGCAGGCTGACACACTATCCACTGAGCCAAAGCTGCTTGGGCCCTATGTGGAACTTAATGATCTGTCCTCCTTGTCCCTTTATCATATATATTAACAGTTTTATTTATTTATTGTAATTGCTTCTGTTGTATCTTTCTTTAAGAGATAATAACTTTCTTCCTAGGACTTCTTTCCATTTATTCAATACTGGTATTTTACCCAGTACATACTCATCTTTGATGTATATCCCTACTGAAGATAGCTGACCTCTTTACATATAGTAATTTAAAACATGCTTAAGCAGAGACAACCAAGATGGAGACATAGGTATACACCTGAACTTGCTGCCGCGCACAACCACATTAAAACTACAACTAAAAGACAAAATGAACAGCATCCGGAACCATGGGAAGGATGGCTGAGTGGAAATTCTACAACTAGAAGGAAAGAGAAAAGCGCATTGAGTCCAATAGGAGGTGCAGAGGTGTGGAAGAGTGGAGGTATGGAGGTGTGCGCGAAAGGGGCTGGCAGCTGGGTACGCTGTTGTCTTTGTCAATCGGGAGGGAGACAAGCTCCGGACTGCTCTGAACTCAGACTCATACAGAGAGAAACTAGACTGACTGGCATTGGGCCGGAATGTGAGGGTGGCTTTCTCACCAAGGTGCTTGCAGCAGTCATTGTTCCTGCACGGAGCTACAGGACACAGAAACCCAGGGACCTATCCGGAGTGGGCCGACAGGCAAGCATTGCTGTTTGCTCTGCCATGGTGATTCCCTGAGACCCTGCCCCACCCAATTTACAACCCCACCCAAGCTGTGCGCAGAGGCTTTTTCATACCAATGGGCTGGCCTTTCTCCGCCTAAAAACCTGTCAAACTGCAGCTGGGTCAGAGAAACCCAGAGCTTCAAAAAAGGCCTAAGGCTCATCATCAGCCTGCATTGCTTCACAGCTGCCCCTCATCTGGGCACCTCCAAACCCAAACAAAGGGGAAGAATCTGGAGATCCCTCTGTAGCTCCTGCAGGATGGCCTCAGGCAGTGGCTGACTTTGCACCTCCTTGGAGACCCAGTGGTCAGAGTGAGACCGTCCAGATTACAACTCTTCACATCCATAAGAGACACACTTAGGGGGCAGATTCAGTGAGCGCCAAAGCCCCACTGAAGCAAGTCCTGCCACATAAGGGTGTCTCCAGTACAGAAGTTCTCCCAGTGATACCAACAGCAATCAAGGCTTAACTACAACAAGACTATGCACACAGTCCACAAAGGGGTGAACCATGAGTGTCCACCTCAGGTAATTAGGGAGCCTGAGCCACTGGGCCCTATAGGACACCTAGCACACAAAGCCACTCTATCAACACAGGGAAGCAACCAAAATGCAGAGACAAAGAAACAGGTCATAAATGAAAGAAATGGAGGAAAGCAAACTACTGGATGTAGAGTTCAAAACGACGGTTATAAGGTTACTTAAGAATCTTCTAGAAACCTCCTAGAAATATAGTGAGACAATCAAGGATATGAAAAAGGACCAATTAGAAATTAAGTATACACTCACTGAAATAAAGAATAATATACAGAGATCCAACAGCAGACTAGAGGATCCCAAGAATCAAGTCAATGATTTGAAATACGAAGAAGCAAAAATCACCCAACCAGAAAAGCAAAATGAAAAAAGAATCCAAAAATATAAAAGTAGTGTAAGGAGCCTCTGGGACAACTTCAAGCATACCAACATCCAAATTATAGGGGTGCCAGAAGAAGAGAGAGAGCAAGATATTGAAAACCTATTTGAAGAAATGACAGAAAACTTTCCCTACCTGGTGAAAGAAATAAACTTACAAATCCAGGAAGCACAGAGAACCCCAAACAAAAGGAATCCAAAGAGGATCACACCAAGACACATCATAGTTAAAATGCCAAGGGCAAAAGACAAGGAGAGAATCTTAAAAGCACCAAGAAAAAAACAGTTAGTTACCTACAAGGGAGTACCAATACGATTGTCAGTGGATTTCTCAACAGAAACTATGCAGGCCAGAAGGGAGTGGCAAGAAATATTCAAAGTGATGAATACCAAGAACCTACAACCAAGATTACTTTACCCAGCAAAGCTATCATTTAGAATTGAAGGTCAGATAAAGAGCTTCACAGATGAGAAAAAGCTAAAGGAGTTCATCACCGCCAAATCAGTATTATATGAAATGCTGAAGGGTATTCTTTAAGAGGAGGAAGAAGAAAAAAAAGGTAAAGATAAAAATTATGAACAACGAAGTGACAACAAATACGTATCTATCAACAAGTGAATCTAAAAATCAAGTGAATAAAAAAATCTGATGAACAGAATAAACTGGTGAATAGAATCGAATCAGGAGCATAGAAAGGGAGTGGACTGACAATTCTCGGGGGGAAGAGGGTGCGGTGATGCAGGAAGAGACTGGACAAAAATTGTACACCTATGGACGAGGACAGTGGCGGGGGTTAAGGGCAGAGGGTGGGGTGGGAACCGGGTGGAGGGGAGCTATGGGGGGGAAAAAGGGGAACAATTGTAATAATCTGAACAATAAAGATTTATTAAAAAAATTAAAAAAACAAAAAACATGCTTAAGCAAAGGGAAGAATGGGGTAATCTAATAGAGGGGTTACTGAAATCCTTAGAGTTAGTAATTCTATCATTAAAAAAAGCCAGTGCACTCAACAGATGAACTAACTGTTGGGTACTTTCAAATATTTTATGATTGATGTCCAAAAAGTTAAAATAACACCTACCATTATAAAATTCCAGGCACTGACATATGGTAGTTACTTAATATGCACCATGGTGGTTAAGAATGTGGACTCTGGTGCTAGACTGCCTAGATTCAAATTTTAGCTTTGCCAATTACTATATGTATATAAGCAAATAACTTCTCTGTGCCTGTTTTCTCATCTATAAATTAGGAATAATAATCATATTACCTCAAAAAGTTGTGAGGATCAACTGATTTAATGCATACATGCTTAGTACAGTGCTTTATACATAGTAAGCACTCAAATATGAGCTGCTGTTATTTTTACTAATAATATATATTTGTGAGTGTATGAGGACTAAATTTTAACACTTTAAAAAAATGAGGCTAACCAAAGATTCAATCATTCTTAAAGTAGTTGTTGCTTCACCATTTTGTACCACATAATTATCTTTTAGTTAAGGAAGGATTTCATAATCCTGGTCCTATCTCAGTAGAAAATGTAGCTAACAGGATTGCCGTTACGATATTAGAAAAATAGCAAACTTTCAGAAAGATTAAATAGGAATTACAAAGACAATCTCCCCCTTTGTCCATTTTTACCATCTGGAAACTGATGCACTGGAATCATATCTGAGCCAGCCACGAGCGGTAAAACCTCCGACTGGGTGGCAGGTTTCACTCTGGTGGTCTTCTTCTCCCCTTGTTTCCCTTTGGCCCAAAATCTCATCCTCGCTTTCTGAGGTCTATTTAGAAAAATAAAATAAAATAAAGGTCAAAATGGAAATCAGCCAGTTCCAGTGATAATATTTGTAACCATTTTAAGCAATACTGTAAGTATACCTTAGTTCATTTAATATTCGCATGTAAATTTAATCATACTTAATTTTTAATTTCACATTTAAATTTTATCTGAAAGGTAAATATTTTCCGCACCTAGAATACAGAAATAATAAGACCTAGACATTAAATAATTTCCTAAAATAAATGGCTACAAAGCAGTGGAACTAGGATTCCAACTCAGGTTTTCTGATTCTTAAAGTAGTTATCTCTTCATTCTTGTCCTTCTTCTAGCTAGGATTTAATGTATAGATAACAAGAACGAAAATACTTTAAAAAAATCACTGATATGCCATCACTCTAAAACATATTAGTTTACATTTTGGGGGTAATTTCCTTCCAGTACTTATCCATATGCATATCTATTTTCACATCTTGTAATCATGATACAGATACAATTTTGAATCTTTCCTCTTACCATTATGTAACAAAGGATTTAATGTTACTCTTTTATATTCATGAGTCATCAATATTATTTTAAAAAGCCACCACTTAACTTGAGTTGTTATCTTGCTCCAGGCACAGTACTAAGTGCTTGTATAGGATTACTTGTTACAATTATTACAACAAGCTTACTTTCAAACTATTATAACCATTTTACAGGTGAAAAACTGAAAGCTTAACCAGTAGGTACCTTTCCCAAGGATGCACACCTAGTGAGTGACAAAATTGCAAATCACACCTACTATGCTATATTGCCTCATTCTTCGCAATGACATACTCTTTTATCACATAAACTAGTGCACAAAATTCATGCGGGGGGGTGGGGGGGTGTCCCTCAGCCCGGCCTGTACCCTCTCCAATCTGGGACCCCTCGGTGGATGTCCAACTACCGGTTTAGGCCCTAAACCGGCAGTCAGACATCCCTCTCGCAATCCAGGACCACTGGCTCCTAACTGCTCACCTGCCTGCCTGCCTGATCGCCTCCAACTGCCCCCCCCTGCCAACCTGCTCACCCCCAACTGCCTTCCCATCCTGGCCTGATCACCCCTAACCGCCTCTGCCTCAACCCCGCCACCATGGCTTTGTCCGGAAGGTCTCCCAGTCTAATTAGCATATTACCCCTTTATTAGTATAGATGTTATCCCAACAAATTTAATAAAAATTGTCTGAAAATTATGCTTACACTAGAAATGAACCACTTATTAATTTTATTTTAATCATCACTATTGGTATACCCTGTAGGTGTAAAATTTGGCTTCCACACTGTCAGCATTTCTTGGGGTCAGACTTCAGAGACTTCATAGATAGTTCTGAGGTCTCTGGCCTTGCTCTGAAGTTACTGGCTGCCCAAGTTATCACTCAAGGTGGTGAATTTTTCTACATCGTCTTGGTCTTTTTCTGGATCATTTTTATTCAGTTCCTCATTTGACCTGTGATAACGGTCACATATTGTTGGCTTTATAGCTTTTCTTCAAGGGGTAGGAATTTTTGGAAAGGCTCCTTTCCTTGAACTCCCTTAAAGACATCTTTTCACCCTCATGAATGTCTTTAGTACCTGTAAGGACAACAGAGTGAGCACAGAAGGACATTGGTTTGTGGGGAAATGGCTGGGATGAAAGGGAAAAAAGTCTTCATGAGAAAAAGGCTGGGTTGCGGATGGAATCTGCCAGGCAAGACCAGGGAGTCTTGGGGAGATGCCACTAAAGAGGAGGAGAAGTTTGGGTGTGGTCCTTTCATCCTGGACACTGGACCTGGGTTAACAGGGCTTCTTCCTCTTTTGCCTTCTTTTGGTGAATGGGGTTGGTTGGTACATAACTGTGCTAGGAGTTTTGTGGTTTCCTGGTCATCATCACCATGTCAAAATTTCCCAGGGCCCTATCCAAGACCTCCTGAACATACGTTTTTCTCTAGGAAAATGAGGGGCCACACCCTCTAGGCTTTAATGAATCAGGAAGCCTCCCCTCCAGCTAATAGTAGCTCTGGGAGAGAAATTCAGACATCATAAAGCACCATCCTGACACTTCCATGGGGGGTGGGGGGAGGCCAAGATGTTTTGGTAAGAGAAAGGGGGCATTTTTTTAGCACTCCTAAGCCTTCTCAAACTTATTGACCCCATGTTCAATTCTGATGGGTCATATGGTAGGGAGATGATGCTTCCTCCAAATGTTTCTCTAGCCCACCCATTTCAGTGGTTCATTGTTCTTTCTCATCCTTCACCATTAGCTAGTTTTTATAAGATTTACCTAAAATCTTTTCAAGGTAATGTGACTGTCTCTGTGGAGATGTGAATCATCCTGCTTCCCTAGTATAGATTGCTCTTGAAAACCATTCACTTCTTGGCTACTACCAGAGAAATTTTCCATCTCATCCCCCTTTTTCCACTGTCCATGTGGCTCTCCCCAGCTTTCTGTTTTCAAGGATGAAATCATAGCCTTTAGGCTGTCTTTAATGAATAGAGTTGTTCAACTGGTTATCTTAGCTTTGTTTAAAATCTTGGGGGTGATCATAGCAGGTATAGTATCTAGATTTGGAGTTTAACAGTATAAGGTGAATGAGGCAGGAATTTAAATTCCCAAAGTTGTGCCGGGAGCCGGTCCATCCTTGCTGTTTCAAGGGACCTGGCATATATGGCATACGGTTCTTAATATGTTTGCTCACCTTCTTGGCGCTGTGTTTTAACCAAGGTCACCTCTCCGAGAAAGGTTGTTTCCCCAGGTAGGAATTTTTCCCTGAAGTCAGGGAGGGGATGAAACTCCTTAACTAAGTGCCAGGCGGGTAGTTAATCACTACAAACAATCATGCTTAAGCTACATAATCTTTACTCCCTGGAATGGAGATAAGAAACGCCCTAACCTTTGTAATAGAGATTGATAGGTTTGAATCAACTGGTATAAATATAGATGTAAACAGACAGAGAGACAGAACTTCAGACACACAACTTAGGAGTCAGAATTCAGAAGACAGAACCTACACGGAGCCTGGAGACAGAAGAACTTCGCTGGAGAGAACATGGCAATAGATCCTGGACTGAACCTGACTACAGAAATTGGCAAGAGAACCTGACTAGAACCTGGTGACTGAACCTGGCTGGAGAACCTGTACAGAACCTGGCTGGAGATCCTAAGCAGAACCTCTCTGGAGATCCAGACCAGAACTTGGCTGGAGATCTGGGCTAGAGATCCTGGCTAGGCTGCTGATCAACTGAACGCTGTCTCCGTGTCATTCCTTCTTCGCCGACTCCGTCCACACCTTTGGGGACCCCTGGACCTGCTGGGGTTGGACCCCGGCAAAGTTGGGCTTCCTGTTTTTATGTTGAAAGCTGCACCTCCCCCTACCCCACCTCCTCAGGGAACTCGGGTAGTCAGACCCTTTGTCTGAGGATTGCAGACTCAGATTCATAGAGGACAGGAGAGCCCATGCCCTGTCAAAGTAAGTATCAGAGGGAGGGCTAAAAGACCCTACAGAATCCATCTCAGCCCCTGGCAGCAGGCTTTGGAATTGCTGGGCTTGGTACCGGATGTGAGGTATACTGACTTCCTGCCGAGTACTCAGGGCAGTGAGGCCTTGATCTGAGGAGTCCGGCCTTGGGTCAACAGAGGGAGGATCCCAGGACCTTCCAGAGCTCAATGTGAGGAACATGAGGGAGGAGGGAGGGACCCTGGACCCTAGAACAGAATCATCCCACCAAGGGCGGGATGACAACAACAGGCGATTTCTGCATCCGGGTCTCAGAGACTCAGGGGTTTTGGTATAGGGAGCAGGACCTCAGATAACGTAGAGGACCGGCCCAAGTCCTGCCAGAGTCAAGGTGAGGACCCCAAGGAAACAGTAATGGGACTCTGTATACCACAACGGAGGCAACACCACCAAGGCCCTCCCCCGGTGTAAGCCCTGGGAGTCCCCAGGGTGGGATGACGACAACAGGCAATTTCTGCATCCGGTCTCAGAGACTCAGGGGCGTTGGTATAGGGCAGCCGTGGGCAAACTACGGCCCGTGGGCCGGATCCGGCCTGTTTGAAATGAATAAAACTAAAAAAAAAAAAAAAAGACCGTACCCTTTTATGTAATGAGGTTTACTTTGAATTTATATTAGTTCACACAAACACTCCATCCATGCTTTTGTTCCGGCCCTCCGGTCCAGTTTAAGAACCCATTGTGGCCCTCGAGTCAAAAAGTTTGCCCACCCCTGGTATAGGGAGTGGGACCTCAGATACACAGAGGACCGGCCGAAGTCCTGCCAGAGTCAATATTAGGATGTAGGGATCCTGGATTACATAACAGAGGGGACCCCACAGAAGCCCACCCTTGCTGTCAACCCTTAGAGTCCCCAGGGCAGGATGACCACACGCAGTGTTTCCTAACTTCCACAAATGGGTCTGAGAGATCCTGGGAACATGGTATCAGGAAAAGAGCCTCTGGTCCACAGAGGGGAAGGCCCAGGTCCTGCTGGAGTCAACCACTGAGGCAGCAGGGCGCCCAGGCCCGAGGCTACCTCACCACGCCTGCCTGGCCCCGCCCCGCCCAACCCCGCCTGGTGTTTGGTCATGCCTTCGGTCTTTTTGGATGTTACAGACCCTGGCTCTTTATATATATACTAGGGGCCCGGTGCACGAAATTCGTGCACTGGGTGTGTGTGTGGGGGGGAGTGTCCCTCAGCCCAGCCTGCCCCTCTCACATACTGGGAGCCCTCAGGCGTTGACCCCCATTACCCTCCAATCACAGGATCGGACCCTTGCCCAGGCCTGACGCCTCCGCCAGAGGTGTCAGGCTTGGACAGGGGACCCCCATCTCCCCCTGATCACTGGCTCTCACCCCCGCCCAGGCCTGAGGCCTCTGGCCCAGAGGAGTTGACCCTCATCACCCTCCGATCACCAATCACCGGATTGGCCCCTTGACTAGGCCTGAGGCCTCCGGCAGAGGTGTCAGGCCTGGGCAGGGGATCCCCAGCTCCCCGCGGTTGCAGGCTCTGCCCCTGCCGAGGCCTAACGCCTCTGGCCAAGGCATTAGGCCTGGGCAGGGGACTCCCAGCTCCCCACGATCTCCTGCTCTGCCCCTGCCCAGGCCTAACACCTCTGGCTGAAGCATTAGGCCTGGGCAGGGGACCCCCAGCTCCCCGCGGTTGCAGGCTCCGCCCCTGCCCAGGCCTAACGCCTCTGGCCTAGGCGTCTGGCCCGGGCAGCGGGGGGCGCCGCGATTGCCCGGGCTCTGCCCCTGCCCCTGCAGGAAGCCTCTGGCTGAGGCGTCTGGCTCGGGCAGCGGGGACCCGCAGCTGCAGCGGCCCCGCGATCGTGGGCTCCGCTTTAGGCCCAGGCAAGGGACCCCTAGCTCCCGGGACTGCCAGCTTCGATCGTGCCCAGCTCCCATCGCTGGCTCCACCCCTACTTCCTGCTATCACTGGCCCGGGCGGCAAAGGCGCCTGATTCTCCGATCATGGCTGGGGGGCAGGGCAAAGGCGGCCCCAGGGCCGCCTTTGCCCTGCCCCCCACCTCTTAGCTCCCCCCTGGGTTTCCGATCACTGTCAGTGGCAGGGGGCTTCTTCCTACTTTCCCTTTCGCCTCCCTGCATTGTGCCGACATATGCAAATTAGCCGCCATCTTTGTTGGCAGTTAATTGCCATCTTAGTTAGCAGTTAATTTGCATATAGCCCTGATTAGCCAATGAAAAGGGTAGCGCCGTACGCCAATTACCATTTTTCTCTTTTATTAGTGTAGATATAGATAGAGCAAGGCAACACCTTGAGATAATAACAGCTCACATTTACTGACTATATATCAATTATCTTAACCCCAAACTAGGAGACTTATTTGTACATTAGTTTGTTCCTTCATATATTCACTGAGTTAATAAATTTTTTTGAACATCTAATAGAAGCCAAGTATTATGTTTTATATATGATATGTGTAATTTTCACAACTACAGATGACCCTTGAACAACAAATATGAGTGTTAGGGGCACCCACCCCATGTGCAGATGAAAATCGTGCGTAACTTTTGATTCCCCAAAAACTTAACTACCTACCAATAGCCCACTGTTGACTGGAAGCCTTACTGATAACAGTCAATTAACACATAATTTTTGTTACATATATTATATACTGTATTATTACAATAAAGTAAGCTAGAGGAAAGTGTTAAGAAAATCATGAGAAAATATATCTACAGTACTATATGTATTTATTGCAAAAAATGTGCATATTAAGTGAACCCAAGTAGATCAAACCCATGTTTAAGGGTCAAATGTACTATGATAAATAATCATTATTATCCTTACTTTTACATATGAGCAAATGAAACTCAGAGGGCTGATGAAGCTAGAAGGTAAAATGAGGTCTATCTATGGGTTTTGAAGCCCATGATCTTTTTTCTTTTGTTTGTGCTTTTTAAAGCTTCTTACTAAACTTCTATGTCCACATAGCATAAGGAGAAATTTTCTATAAGGCTCATTGCAAATGACAGCAATCTTCTGCCATTCGCATTCCTTTTCTACTCCCTGAAGACAATGCTTTTGAATTAATTTAACTGATTCTATCAATATTTATTGTACTTACATTGCTATCATATTTATAGCCACAGATAATGATTAAGCATGTTCCACCACATATTTATACACCTTCCACAAACACAGATGTGCCGCCAACAGAATATCATAATTTTAGTTAGATCAATATACAGTATTTTCTTTTAGTAATTAATTTTCACTATTTTTCTTATATAAATAATATTCACAGCTAAAACATGTAGTTCCCTGCATAACCTGTTTTTTTCTAGAGTTAATAAATGTTATTCCATATTTGCTTACTTTTCTCCATAGTTTCCCCATTTGTGTATATCTCCTCTCAACATGTTCAAACATAGTAGGTACTCCGTCAAGTTTCATATTCTTGAAATCTCTCTCCCGAGCCTCTCTGATGTGGTTTCCCTCAGTGCTTGCTGTACAACTATCAGTTGAAAAGCTACTTTCACAGACACAATAGAGAGTACTTTTGTCTCTGTTTTATAATGACAATAGAAGCCCGGTGCACGAATTCATGCATGGGTGGGGTCCCTCGGCCTGGCCAGCAATTGGGGCCAATGGGGGCTGGCAAGCCAGGGGGAGGGACCATGAGAGGTTGGCCATCCAGCCCTGCCCCAAATTGGAGCCCATCAAGGCCGGGCTGGTCAGGGGGAGGGGCTGTGGGAAGTTGACCAGTGGGAGGAGGGGGGATGGGCCTTCAGAGCAGCCAACCAGGGGTGAGGGACCACAGCTGGGGCTGGCCAGGGGGAGGGGCTGTGGGAGGTTGGCTGGCCGATCCCCCCATTGGGCCAATCGGGAGGCCAGCAGATTGTGGGGAGAGACCAGAGGACATTGATTGGCCACAGGAGGTTGGCTGCGGGAGTGCACTGACTACCAGGGGGCATTTCCTGCATTGAGAATCTGTCCCCGTGTGGTCAGTGCGTGTCATAGTGACTGGCTGACCGATCATTCTGATCATAACTATCGCTTAGGCTTTTATATATAGACTAGAGGCCCGGTGCACAAAAATTTGTGCACTTGGGGGGGAGGGGAAGTCCCTCAGCCCGGCCTGTGCCCACTTACAGTCTGGGACCCCTCGGGAGATAACGACCTGCTGGCTTAGGCCTGCTCCTGGGTGGCAGAGGGCAGGCACAATCCCTAGGTGCAGCCCCTGGCTGGGCTCAGAGCAGGGCCAATTGGGGAGTTGGGGCGCCGCCCCCTGTCATGCACAGAGCAGGGCGGATCGGGAGGTTGCGATGCCACCCTCAGTCACGCTCAGGGTAGGGCCGATTGGGGGGTTGGGGCACCGCCCTCTGTCACACTCAAGGCAGGGTCGATGGGGAGGTTGCGGCGCCACCCCGTCACGCACAGAGCAGGGCCCATCAGGGGGCTTGGGGCGCTGCCCCCTGTCACACACAGAGCAGGGCCAATCAGGGGGTTGAGGAGCTCCCCCCGTCACACACAGAGCAGGGCGGATCAGGGGGTTGGGGCGCCGCCCTCTATCACCCACAGAGCAGGGCCGATCAGGGGGTTGGGGTGCCGCCACTGTCACCCTCAGGGCAGGACCGATGGGGAGGCTATGGCTCTACCCCATCACACACAGAGCAGGGCCCGTGGCAGGGGGTGGCGCCGCACCGTCACACACAGAGCAGGGCCGATCAGAGGGGGTTGGGGTGTGGCACCCTGTCATACACAGAGCCGCAGGGCGATCAGGGGGTTGGGGAGCTCCCCCCTATCAGGCACAGAGCAGGGCTCATCAGGGGGTTGGGGCGCCTTCCCCTGTCATGAACAGAGCAGGGTGGATAGGGAGGTTGTGGCCCTGCCCCCTGTCACACACAGAGCCACAGGGCTATCAGGGGGTTTGGGCGCTGGCCCCTGTCACGCTGATCCCGGTGCCGGGAGGACTCTTGGCTCCGCTGATCCCGATGCTGGGAGGCATATTACCCTTTTACTATATAGGATAGAGGCCTGGTGCATGGGTGGGGGCTGGCTGGTTTGTCCTGAAGGGTGTCCTGGATTAGGGTGGGGGTCCCCACTGGGGTGCTTGGCCAGCCCGGGTGAGGGGATGATGGCTGTTTGCAGCTGGTCACACACCCTTCAGGATGGGGGTCCCCACTGGGGTGCCTGGCCAGTCTGGGTGAGGGGCTGAGGGCTGTTTTCAGGCTGGTGGGTGACTGAAGCTCCCAACTGCTCCTTTTTTTCTTTTTCTTTTTTAATTCTGGGCCAGCTTTAGCTCTGGCTCCAGCTCTGAGGCCTCTGCTGCTGAAAGCAGGTATCTGGTTTGTTTGGGTTCTATAATCGAAACACTATATCAACTCCAGCTCTGAGATCCTGGCTGGCTGAAAGCAGGTTTCTGGGGTTTTGTTTAGCTTCTATATTTGTAACAATGTTTCAAACTGCAAGCTCAGAGGCCAGCAAGGTAGGCGGGGAACATTGGTTTCCTCCGTCACTGAAGCAAGCAGGCCTCATGTTAGCTTTAAGTTGGCCTGGCTGCCGGCCACCATCTTGGCTGGCAGTTAATTTGCATATCACCCTGATTAGCCAATGGGAAGGGTAGCGGACGTATGGCTAATTACCATGTTTCTCTTTTATTAGATAGGACTAGGGGCCCAGTGCATGAAATCACACGTGTGGTAGCCTGCGCTGCTCACAGCCCCACCCACTGCCCTGCGGTGCTCAAAAATACCCTCCCCCCCAGCGTCAGGGAGGGGGAAGCAAAAAATACAAGACATCCCTCCCTATTGCTCATGGACCCTATATACAGGCCCACCCACCCAGGCCAGCGGGATGCTTGGCACATTCTCGGATCCCTGCTCAGGGGCAGGAGGGATGACTGGTGGCAGCACATGTGAGAGGGGACCTCCAGGTGGCCACTCTGGTCCTGGCTACTGGTCCTGGCACTTCCTGGTCCTCGGTTCCTTCCTGGTCCTGCCTGCAGCCTTGGTCCCCCTACCTGGTTCAGCCTTCCCTCTCCATCCTGGCCTCAGATGGCCCCCTTGGCTCCTGGGGGCTCTGTGCTCCCCTCCCAGCCTGGAGGTCTCAGGCGGAGGTTATGGCTTCTCAGAGACTCCCCGGTAGCCCTATCACTTGTGTTCACACAGGGGAAAGGGTGTGTGTAGTAGAAGCAGGTGTATAAATGCGGGTGCAGGGGCAAGTCCTCTGGGGTCACTTGGACAGTTTGCTGATGATGCAGATCAGGGCCGTGTTCTCGTCCTTGAGGTGCTGGTTGTCAGCCCAGAGGTTGGACAGGCCCTTCAGCTCCTCTTTCAGCTCAGCGGCCATGTGCTCCAGGGCCCTGCGCTCAAATGTCTCCAGCTTCAGGAGGGCTGGCCTCTCTGCAAAGCGCTCCTGCCTCTGCATGGTACGCTCCAGCTCCACCTTGAGCTGCGCCAGCCAGCTGCGTGGTCTCAGTTAGGGCCTCACGAAGTCTCTCGTTCTCAACGCACAGCTCTGCGTAGAGCTTCCTGAAGCCTCCCTCGGGCTCTTCCGATTCATGCTGGGGTTCTGGTTGAGGGCCCGCTGCCTCTGGGGGCAAGGGCTGGATTCTGGGTTGATATCTGCTGGTTTCACCACCTCCTCCCTCCGCAGGCCCTCTCCTCTCCTCACCAACTCTGCAGTGCTCCCTGGAGGCCTGTGATCCCTGTCCCTGTCTGTCAGGTGCCTCTACTCTCTGGGCAGGGCCATTAGAATTCTCAACCCCAAGGACTTGGGGCTGCTAGGAAGGGTCCAGGCTCTGTGCAACCCATTCTTGATCAGGATGGGAGAGTCCAATCAGGGGCAGGCTGGCAGGGGGAGGGGCTGCGAGGTTGGCCAGCCCCACCCCTGATCGGACTGGTTCGCTGGCTACAGTGGGCGGCAGTGGTTCACTGGAGGTGGGTGGGAGCCACCGCCACCTACGGGAGTCAGGTGGAGGGACCAAGAGGTCAGCAGTTCAGCCCGCTTGCCAGTCAATGCCAGCTTATGGTGACCAGTTGTTTGGTCGTTTCGGTCCCTGGATTTTTTATATATGGACTAGAGGCCCGGTGCATGAAATTCATGTGTATGTGTGTGTGTTGGGGGGGGGATCCCTCAGCCCAGTCTACATCCTCTCCACTCCCGGACCTCTCAGGGGATTAACCGGCAGTCGGACATCCCTCTCGCAATCTGGATTCACTGGCTCCTAACCGCTCACCTGCCTGCCTGATCGCCCCTAAGCACTCTGCCTGTCTGCCTGGTCACCCCTAACTGCCCTCCCCTGCCTGCCTGGTTGCCCCTATCTGCCCTCCCCTGCCAGCCTGTCACCCCTAACTGCCCTCCCCTGCCGGCCTGGTCGCCCCTATCCACTTCTGCCTCGGCCCCGCCACCCTGGCTTTGTCTGGAAGATGTGTGGTCTAATTAACGTATTACCCTTTCGTTAGTATAGATATCTTTTGGTATGAGTCTATTTTCAGCCATTATGTTAGGCTCTCAGTGGGACCTTTCTATCTAGAAATTCATGTCTTTCAGTTCTATAAAATTTGAGTTACTTTATTAATGATTTCATCCCTTCCATTTTCTTTGTTCTATCTTTCCAGAGCTCCCATCAGTGGGTCATTGAATCTGTTGAACAGCTCCTCTAATTTTCTTATTTTTTCTTGTCTCTTCCATCTCTTTGCCTATTTGCTCAACGTTATGAGATATGGCCTCATTTTTCTAACACGTCTGAGTTGTTTCTTTATGCTATTATACTTTTAATTTTCAAAAGCTCTTTTCATTATGAATGTTTCTTTTTCATGCACTCTGATTTGATAAATGTAGTAATATTTATTAATATAGGTCTAATGATAATTTTACTTGTCAAAAAAAATTGTACTTGTCTGTCTTGAATTCCTCCTCCTTCTCCCCTATAGTTTATTTCTTCCAAATTGTATTTTATGTATTATTTTTAGTTTATTTCACTTAAGATGTTCCCTCAAATGTGTAGTGATCAAAAAATATGGTAAAAAACAAGCCCTAGCCACTTTGTCTCAGTGGGTAGAGTGTCGGCCTGTGGACTGAAGGGTCCTAGGTTTGATTCCGGTCAAGGGGACATGCCCAGGTTGCAGGCTCGATCCCTAGTAGGGGTGTGTGCAGAAGGCAGTTGATCAATGATTCTCTCTCATCATTGATGTTTCTAACTCTCTCTCCCTCTCCCTTCTGCTTCCTGTATGCTCCACAGTGGAGATGGAGCCCACAACCCAGGCATGTGGCCTGACTGGGAATTGAACCGTGATCTCCTGGTTCATAGATCGACGCTTTACCACTGAACCATGCCAGCTGGGCTATTTACTTTTTGGATACCACAGTTTTATTGTTGTCTTGTGCTGTTTTCCTGTTGTTTTTTTGTCCTGCATAGGTTTTATCACTTTAGTAATTTTGAAGGAGAAAGTGAAAATTAAATTTGTATACTTACTCTGCTATCTCCAGCTATATGTTCTTTCTAGTTTGCCAAATTTTCTCTGGATTTGGGTTATCTGGCTTATGCCTATACAATCATTAAGGAATTGGTCTTTAATAGTGTTATGAACCATAGATTTCAATGTGATCTTTAAGTGTTCAGTGAGAGCCTGACTGCTTTATATAACACAATAAGGAACAAAGATATTTAATTATTTAGTCTGCTTAATTTTTCTTTAAATATTTTCCAGAGTCAGTTTTGGTAGTAAATATTTTTCTTGAAATAGTTCAATTTTATTTATGCTTCAAGTTCATTTTTTAAAATAAATGTAAGATTACTTTAAAATTTCTTCTTTTCCTATAATGATTTCTTCATTGTCAATTAATCAACTAAAGGACTTGTATGCATGCATATAAGCATAACCAATGGACATAAGACACTGGGTGATAGGGGAGGCTAGGGGACTGTCTAGGGCGGGGGGATAAAATGGATACATATGTAATACCCTTTGTAATACTTTAAGCAATAAAAAAAAATACTATAAAATTGTGTTTTTATTGTAAACTGGCTGTTTTTCTTTTTCTTTTAATTTCCCCCCCTAAGCACAGTCCATGCCCAATACCATTCTGCACTAGCTCCAGATGTACAGCAAAGTGGCCAGAAAATCACATAGCCTACAGAATGATCTGCCTGCTGCCCCAAGCATCCACCTGGCACCATACATAGTTATTATAATATTACTGATTACATTTCCAATGTTGTAGTTCTCAATCTCTTCACCTTTTTCACCCATTCCCCCAACTCCCCCAACTGTCAGTCCGTTCTCTGTATCTATGAGTGTGGTTTTTTTTGTTTGTTTGTTGCTTATTTTGTTCCATTACATTCCACATATAAGTGAAATCATATGGTATTTGTCTTTCTCTGACTGGCTTATTTCACTTAGCTTAATACCATTTAGGTCCATTCATGCTGTCACAAAAGGTAAGACTTCATTTTTTTTTTTTTTTTTTTTTTTTTACGGCCAAGCAGTATTTCATTGTATAAATGGACCATAGCTCTTTTATCCACACATCTACTGATGGGCACTTGGGTTGCTTCCATATCTTGGCTATTGTAAATAACGCTGCAGTGAACATACACATGCATATATTCTTTCAAATTAGTGTTTCAGGTTTCTTCAGATAGATACCCAAGGCAGTTCCATTTTTAATTTTTTGAGGAACATCCACAGTGTGGATGTTCCATAGTGGAACATTCCATAGTGGTTGCAACAATCTGCATTCCTACTAACAGTGCACTAGGTTTCCCTTTTCTTCACATCCCAAATATATTTATTTGACAAATAAAAATTCTACATACTCTCTTAAAAACAACAGAATGATTTCCCAAAAGATTTTTCCAGTTCCATTTGTAAATCACTAAACTCAGAATAAAATCTAAGTCTAAAACTGAAAAATATTTTCAATCTCATCTGGTCTAATCTTTTCTTTTACAACAACAAAAAAAATCACAAATCATATAATGATTTAAACACTTTGCTCAATTCACACTTAGAAAGATAAACCTTATTATACATCTGAACTATTATGTGCCTGTCACACGGTCGGTACTTA
This sequence comes from Myotis daubentonii, assembly GCF_963259705.1. Lineage (NCBI taxonomy): Eukaryota > Metazoa > Chordata > Mammalia > Chiroptera > Vespertilionidae > Myotis > Myotis daubentonii. Next base: position 112,609,267 of record NC_081840.1, on the reverse strand, counting down.
ATACTTGTTGAAAATAGCTAAATTTCAAAACTAACTGTTCTGTCAATTACGTTTTTGAAAAGAAGCTAAGTATTTAACTATAGTCAATTAGGAAATAAGTTATATTATCCCTATTAACTTTCAGTGTATACTTTATACCTTATATCCGAATCTGAAGACTTCTCTCTCACTGCCAACTTCGTAATCTCTCCTTGAGACATAGTCTTATGAAGTTTTGTTTCTTCATCAACCGAAGAAAATCGTTGTGATGTCTGTAATAATTACATATGCGGAGACTTTAAAACTAAGTAATATATCATAGCACTATAACTGAAATTCAGGTTATATAATTTTTTGAGAATTACACCTATTAAAAACATACAAAAATACATTAATATTATACAGAGATTTTCTGACATAGAGAAACTATTAAAAACTCTGCCTGGTGTAATCTGAAGTAAAGAAAACTTGAGTCAATGAAAATGCTAAATAAGACCTACCAGCTCATATTTTCTGACAGTTTAACAAAAATATCAAGTGGAACGATAAGAAAAAAGTTAAACCATCTAAAGATATAGACAAGAGATCCAGGATCTGACAAATATAAGATGCTAAGTACAGTCTTTCATAGCTCATTTTTATGGCTTAACTTGCTATTATAGATTTTTATTATATCCAGGAAAGGATTTAAAAGAGCAAGTACACAGAAAGATAAGAAAAAACAAAGGAGCAAAGAATAAAAAAATCATTATTACCACCAACAGTCTAAATTATAAACAACTTATATGGCTATCCAACTGGGACCTGAATTTCAATTGGCAATTACTGTGTCACTTGTTTACAATATGCCTTTTTAAAGGAGTGAATTTCCTGTTACCTATTCAAGTCATTTCCTAATATTTAATTTTTCTAAAATTATAATATCTTTTCCTTAATCCTTTGGTCTGCCTGACTATGGCCTTATCAACAAAAACTATCTTGAGTTGTTAAAATTTAAAGAACAAACTTCTGCTTCTGGCAAAGATGAAGTAACAGGGACCCTTTTTATCTTCTTGCTGAAATAACCAAAAACAGAAACCCAAACAACATGAAACAGCACTTATCAAGATGATGGACAGTTATCCCTGAGAGAGGAGAGAAAAAAAGAAAGTGCGTCCTACAACTGCCCCAGCTTAGTGACTTGTGGTTGTTTTCAAATTGTGTCAGAGAGGGAGAATCCAGGTGAAACTTGGCAGACTCTCTGAACTGAATCCATGAAGCTAAAAGTCCAGAGAGATGAAGGTGACCAAAAGTTAGGAGATTGGAGAGAAGAGGATGCACAGAAAAAGAACTTTGGAGATCTTCAGAGTTTACACATTGAGTATTTAGTAGAGAACTAATCAACACTTCTGTGTCAGAAAACTGCCCAAGACCAGGAAAAGGTCACCTGAAAAGATTAAAGGTAATAGTGCTCATCCAGTGCCTGTGCCCAAGAGTCAGAGTACACAACTTTATGATTCCCAGGGCACTGAATAAAGTACATTGAGAATCTTGCCTCAGTAGTCTAGCCCCGTGGTCGGCAAACTGTGGCTCGCGAGCCACATGTGGCTCTTTGGCCCCTTGAGTGTGGCTCTTCCTAAGCCTTACGAGTACCCTAATTAAGTTAATAACAATGTACTATATAGTTTAAGTTTAAAAAATTTGGCTCTCAAAAGAAATTTTCAATCGTTGTACTGTTGATATTTGGCTCTGTTGACTAATGAGTTTGCCGACCACTGGTAGCCTAAGTACTGCTCTGCTTGAGCCTAACAAATTTTTATTTTATTTAATAAAAATTTGTTAGGCTCAAGCAGAGCAGTACTCAAACTCAAAATTTTTATTTTATTTAATAAAAATTATATATGTTTAAGTTGTGAGAATTTTACTTACATATAAATAGTAAAAAGATAACTACAGTCAAGTTAATTAACATGTCTCCTTTGCTGATGAGAGCACCTGAAATCTACTCTCTTGACAAATTTCCAGTATTCAATACAGTGAGCCTAACAACCCTTAAAAGAAAAACCTAAAAGGACCAAGTTGCTTCCAGAACAAAGCTTTGGAATATTGCTGGAATATAACAGGCTCAAGAATATTAATTAAACATAAATATCCAACAAGACAAAATTCACTAAGTCAGGCATCCAGTAAGAAATAACTAGGCATGCAAATAAGTAAGAATATACACCGAGAATGAGAAGAAAAATACTAACACAAATGTTATCGAGTACTGGTAGTTAGAGAACTGACTAAAGAGAAAGAACATAAAATGGCATGTGATTCAAAATGGCATATTTTTAGAGGCATTATTTCTGAGGTTAAAGAAGATAAAAAGGGGAGGCAGGTGGGCAGCCAGAGGAGCAGCAGCCAAAGCTTTGCGCTAGCCCATAGCCAGGGGCCTCAACAAGGGACATACCAAGATCATGAGCAAGTCAAGGCACAGCCACCACCGTGGATACCTCACGAAGCAAACTAAGTTCGTGTGGGACATGATCTGAGAGGTGTGTGGGCTTTGCCCCCTATGAGTGGCATGCCATGGAACTGCTCAAGGTCTCTAAGGACAAGAGGGCCCTGAAGTTCATCAAGAAAAGGGTGGGGACACACATCTGTGCCAAGAGGAGGAGAGAGGAGCTGAGCAATGCCCTTGCAGCCATGAGGAAGGCAGCAGCCAAGGAGGACTGAGCTCCATCCCCTCTGTGTACAATAAAACCTGTTGGGGAAAAAAATTTTTTAAAAAAAGGAAGAAAGGGGTGCCTTTTAGAGATTGGGTATTAAAGAGGGAACACAGCAGAAGGTAAAAATTTATAACCCAATGCCTGGCCAGAGTGGCTCAGTGGTTGAGCGTCGACCTATGAACCTGGGGGTCACAGTTCAATTTCTGGTTGGGGCATATTTCCGGGTTACGGGCTCGATCCCCAAAGTGGGGCATGCAGGAGGCAGCCGATCAATGATTCTCTCTCATCATCATTAATGTTTCTATCTCTCTCTCCCTCTCCCTTCCTCTCTGAATTCAATAAATATATACATATTTTTTAAATTTATAATCCAGCAAAACAAAAGAAAAGAAAAATAATAGCAGACACACAATGCCTCTGCCATCACAAAAACAAACCCAAAAAGGCTGTATATAAAAGAAACTGAACTTTGCTACAATGGTAGAAGAGAAAGTGCTTGAACTTGTTCTTATAAACTACTCCAAATGTACAAAACCAGTAAGTTAAAACATACAAAATCTACACAAGCTACAGTAAGAAAACCAAAATTCAAACCAAAACAACTCAGTTGGTTAACTCCACATCCCAATGCCCCTTCCTCCGAGAAAAACACACCAAGCTCGAAGCAGAAAACTGTAATTCAAAAATGAATTAAATATCCTCACATGTACGAAATACCAGTAAGAAATGAAAAAACATGTTGAATGAATTCAGAAAAGAAATAAAAAGATAGTGCAATGAAGACTAATTTATAAGATGACTAAGGGAAAAAGGTACAAATGGAAATTTAAAGGGACTAAACAAAGGCAGGAGGATAATCTATATATATGAAAGCCTAATATGCAAATTGTCTCCTTGGGAGTTCAATCGCTCGCTATGACATGCACTGACCACCAGGGGGAGGCGTGGAATGAAGGAAGGCCGTGGCCGGCAACTGGCAGCCAGGGAAGGAAGGCCCTGGCCAGCAGCCTGAAGGCCCCGATAGACCCTGATCGCTGGCCAGGTCTAGCGACCCTACCTGTGAATGAATTTTGTGCACCGGACCTCTAGTAAAGAATATAAGGTGATATAAAGAAGTAAGGAAAAAGGGTCAGAGAGAAGGTGGCTTAAATGGAAGACAGGAAAATAAGAAAAAAACTTATTTATAGTAATTGGAGTTCCTAAACAAGGAAAACAACAAAAATTTAAAACAGTAATCCATTACAACTGTTCATAAATAAGGCAAGACCAGAATTTAAATATTGACAGAGTCCTGCAGGTATATGGAGTAACTGATCTGTAATGATCAACTTGAGGACATATCAGAAACTTTAAATATAAAGAAAAAATTCTGAAAGCCTCCAAGTAAAACAATCAAATAACTTATGAGGGCAAGAAAATTATACTGGCAATAGACTTACCAAGAATAACAAATAGAGAAAGTAAACAATAAAACATCATTTTAAAAAAAATCAGGGAAATTATGTATGGCCAGGATGTCCCTTCAAATATCAAGCCTTTAAAAAGAACTCAAGGAATTCCACATCTATGTGCCCTTCATGAGTAATTTTCATTTAGTCCCTTTAAATTTTCATTTGGATGAGGAAGACCTTCATCCAAACAAGAGATAAATCAGGAAACTTCAGCAAAACATTTAATTTCATTATTCAATATATTTAATAGTATATCTCAGGCAAAAACAAGGATGGGGACTAGGGTAAAAGAATAACATGGAAAATTACATGTTCTGACAAAGTTGAAACCTAAGAAACAAGAGTTGAAGGAAGAGGAAAAGTAGAGAGTAGAGTAACTCATCAATAGTTGGGTCACAGTAGATGAGAATTAAAGAATATTACTCATTAAAAAATTACTGAAGAATAATTGGTTAAAAAGTAGTAAATAAAAGTAGTAAATTAAAAAGTTATATACAAAGGAAAACAACCAATAGAACAAGAACACAATCCTCCCTAAACATCAAAAGAAATTTTTAAAAATAAGAGAAAAAAAACACATGTAACATAACATAGCAAATTTGATGTAGAACAATATAAAATTACTAGAGGCCTGGTGTATGAAATTTATGCATGGATAGGGTCCTTAGGCCTGGCCGGAGATTAGGACCAATCGGGGTCTACTGGCTGCTGGCCAGGGCCTTCCTTCCGGCTGCTGGCCGGGGTCTTCCTTCGTTCCGCGCCACCCCCTGGTGGCCAGCGCACATCATAGCGAGCGATCGAACTCCCGGTCTCCCGACTGAACTCCCGAGGGGACACTTTGCATATTAGCCTTTTATATATAGATAGATAGATAAGAGTTGAAACTGAATTATCAGTTATATTAATAAATAAGAATAGATTGAACTCATCTATCAGGGGAAGAAATTTTTAATTTGGCTCACAAAGCAGGACCAAACTCACAAAAAGATCCAGAATGGCTAAAATAAGGGATGACTAAAAGTATTCTGGACAAATAGAAATAATAAGAAAACAGAGGCTGTGGTATTACTATTGAGAAGAATTCAAGCAAAACGTACTGAATGGGACAAGAGCCACCATTCATAATGAATAAAAGGTGACTTTAACACAACATTCATTGTGTATAAGACAGATCAAGTGTACAAAAAGTAATAAAAATATAGAAGACAACATAATCAATAAGGTAGAGATTATGGACATGTACTAAAATTTTACACTATAAATAGAAAATGCACATGATATATTCACAAAAACTGATCACATAATAAATTTTAAAAGTACTGATTGTTTCATAGGAAAAGTTTATGCAATCTTCAAAGAGCAGAGCCACAATGCTATAAACTATCACTAACTTTCTGGAAGGAATAAAATAAACATATAAATACTCAGTGTATTTAACATTGTGGCTGTTGTGTGGGGGCCACCAATCCAAACCTCTTATGTCATAAACTTTGTTCACTACCGACCAGCTTTCCAACTATTAAGACTACCTCAAAATCACTAGCGTAGGTCCCAAAATCCTATACACACCCTCTTTTGACTTCTCCTTTCTGAGAAATTAGTAAGACCTAATCAAGGTTGATTTTCACTTACTATAAAATAAGTTAATAAACTTAGCCATACTTAATCAGCAGGTTTTTCTAGCTGATTTTGGGGGAGTGGAAAAGAAGGAAAACTTAACACAGATAAGGATTGGAGAGTATCTCAGAGAATAACACACAGAAATAAGAATATAAGAAGCGACAGCAGTTGGGAGGTGGTGAGAAATTTAGTTTTATCATACTGGAGATAAAAAAGACAAATTCTGGAGTGCTATTTTGGAGTCATACCCATAGAAATGATTGCTTTAACTCTGGAGAATAGAAGAAACTATACGGAGAAAACTGTAATGTTACCTAGACCAATCCTATGAATAAGGGATAGAAATTATTTTATTAAACTCACCATTCAGAAGATTGAGAGACTAGAATCCTATACAAAAACCACCTTAAAAATACTGCTTAGCAGAATGTGTCATTCTTCTTGGGTAAAAGCCAATATAGTGGGTATAAGAACTAAGTGAGAGCAGTATACATAGACTAAACAATTATTCAAATGGCAGAGTTATAAGTAGGAATTTAAATAAACACACACACACCAAAGTCTTAAGGAGGGAAACTACTATTCTTGTTTCCACTCCTCCACAACTGGTTAACAACTGTTGAGCAACAATTCATCAACTTAGGAGGTAATGCTTATTAAATTCCCTTTATGTAATTCATTAATAAACTGCCTTTATCCCATTAGATGTTTCACAACTGGAAAGGATAGATGGCTTCTTCCAAGATAGAACTGACACACATTCTAGCAAAAGTCAGTGATAGGATCACTTTGTCTAGTAAAACAAACTACAAAACAATGATGTTTTTAAAAATCTATGTGCCATAGAATAAAGCCCATTTAAAATCCTAAAGATATCTCAATTTTGAAAATTCAGTAGATTCCATTTAGAAACAATTAGTATTCATCTTCACAATATCAGATAACATTAGAACATGGCATATTTTCAAGATAAACAGAAACACTTTAAAACTGTCCCTAACCTTCCCACCCCTAACCCCACCAAATATCTATCAGCATATTCTAGAAAGCAAAGCTTCTTCATGCAAGTATCCACCAGAAGCAACCACCACCACTTGTTCCTAAAATAGTAATGAAACAGAAGGGCAGTGAGAAAGCTGGAGAGGTGACTAACATACTGCAGAGGGTGTTCTATAACTACTGGCATGCAGTGACCGTCAAGCAGGTGAACAGAATCATTGGCAGAGGCTACCAGCTAGAACCCTTAAAGGGGCTGAATGCTCCAAGCAGAAAGCCCAACTTCCTGGTTCATCTAAGTAGAGTTCTTAGTAAGAAAGAATTCTACCACCAAAAAGACTAAGGTTTGTAACAAAGGAAACTCTCAGGAACAAAGCAGCAATTACAAATGATAAGTTCTTCCACAAATAAAATATTTATTTAGGTTTTAGAGAATAAATTAAGCATGCTCCCTATTCACAGTAAAAAAAAATATGTAGGTAGTACTTTTCATTAAAATTAGTTTGCTTCATTACATAATTCATCTTTAACTAATAATCATAAAAAAGTATGTGTTGCTATTTATAACTAAAAAACAAGGGACCTCCAAAATGGAGTTATTTTATTGTACCTAAAGAGAGGGCTTTGGCTCTAATTATATATATTAGTGATATATAAACTGTTACAATCATTTACAATCCTACAGTTTGGCTCAGTGTAATGAATCATTTGTCTAATAAGAGAATTGATAGTGCATTTTTCTGTGTTGTTTTTTCTTTCTTAGAATGTCAATACTGTCATTTTAAAACGGGGTCTATCTACAACGAAAGATAAAGAAAATGAGAATATTCTGGAAATTAGCAAACATTTTAATAAACTCGATCTTTGGCACAAACAGCTTAAAACAGTTCAAAGATAAAATATTTAATGAGTCAAAAGAAGACCATTCTAAAATTTTCCTCCCATAAAAAAGAATGAGATCCAACTTAATTAAGGATACGCATGGTAATAATCTGCATATCACTCCACGTTTACCAGTGTAATGTTTTAATACATAACAGACATACAGGGTCCTTTTATTGTGTATTTTCCAGGTCAATTCCAAAATTAACACTTTATATGCACAAATATATTCACACTTGCCCAACTATAGGGTGTCCATCCAAAATATATACACATACTTTAAATAATTATAAAAGCAGTGTTTATTAAAATACATTTCATTTTCAAAATTGAACTATCAGCTGTTAGTGTGTTTACATATTTTTTTTGGGGGGGGATGTGTATATATACATATCTAATTTTGGTTGAGATCTGATGATAAAGTTATATTCTTCGTTGAAATAAAGCAGTTTTATTCAAGCCTAATTCCAATGTTATAATTTTTTTATTATAACAAACTTATATTACATACAAAACCTCTACTTGGCTAGGTTGGTCTAGGGAGTCATTTTTGGCATTGCTCATTATGTAAAATTTTTAAAAATCCATGTTTATTTTCTATTACTAAAAAATTAGGGAGGGAAAGAAACTTTAAATGCAAAAAAGAAAAAGAGAATACCATTTCAATTAAAAGCTATTGGTTGTCTAACTCTAACACATAACCTAAGTCATTAGATCAGAGAGGGATCAGCAAACTATGGCCAACAGGTGAAATACAGCCCATTGCTGTTTTTGTAAATAGTTTCATTGGAACACAGCCACGTCCAGTTGTTAACTTATTGTCTCTGGCTGTTTTCACTCTGTGGTGGCAGAGTTAAGTAGTTGCAATAAAGACTGCTTGACCCACAGAGTCTAAAATGTTTACCATCTTACCTGTTACAGAAAAAATACTTAAGGGTCCATGTTCCAGACCTTTCAAGACATAATACAGAACATTCCTACATTAAGTTAACCGTAATGCTGCCTAATTTATGATTTGACATAAACTGCTAAAGTGCCTTTTATCTTTGTCCTATTGAAGTTTAGCTTATTTGCTGTGTTCACTGAGGTTTCTCATGTACAAACCATTATACAGGGAAGAAGCTGTGAAGGTTAGCTTTAGATTAGCAAAGACTATGCCCATCAGATTTGCTTGTTGCCTATTTTTCTTATATAAAATTACCATTTCGGAGTCACTGTGAGAGGCCTGACCCAGGATGGGAGCTGGCCCTAGCTCAGAGTGAGAAGGTTGGTCAAGGGAGAGAAGGGGCTCAATGTCATCGTAATCATCTTCCTCTGTATCCCCCTCCCCATCAGCAAAAGTACCTCTAGTCAAGAAATCGGAGCGCGTCCGCGCCATTCGAGCTTTCTTTTTATGGGCCGGTCTGGCAACCTGCTTGACCAAATGATAAAACAAATAACACAACAATGTTTTGTTTTGTTTTTGTGATGATGCCAATGAAAGATATCAGAGAGCTCATGAATTTCTTGAAATATCCCTCCACCCACAATGTACTTTCCACTAGAAGTGACAGAGATAACCAAAAGCAATCCATATACATTACTCTGGACAAAGGATGAGAATGGATGCTAAATTTACATTGTTCTTCTCCATAGCCAAGGAAGTCATCTTTCACTGCCATAATAAGTCACAAAAATCACTTGCATAAATTGCCTTCTTTTTCTTAGCAACTTCTTTTTTGTAAATACCATCTGGGTTTGTAGACACCATTCCCTGCCTAAAGTACACCTCCCTAAGTAAGAACAAACTTAACTCATGGCTTCTTTCTCTATAAACGCTTCAGATTAAATGGGTAGATGAGATGCTATGTCTACAAGAATAATAATTTCCAAAATAGCATGCATTGATTTTGCATAAAATATAGATAGGCAAAATTCCATACTTACCTCTCCTTGACCCGGCCCAGTTAACTTCATAGGTTTCCAAATTGGTTCATCTTGTTTATGGACTTTAGGATTTCCACTGTTTAAGGATTCCCTGTTGACACTTAGAAATAAAAAAGCAGGATTACATTTCAATTCCTGGCAGCAGTCTTCAAGTACAGCATAAAATATACTTCCACAGCCAGGTTGAAGAATTCCAGCAAATTTCATACATATTCAATTCCCCCCAAAAATATCAAAAATTTTCTGATTATCACATTGATACCATTATAAAGAATTTATGGTTTTTTCAAGGTGGGGCGGGATAGGTGTATCTTTCTTGATCCTCCTCCCAGAACCAAACTAGGAATAAAACTAAATTGGGGAACATTCTCCCTGAATTAGCCAACTGAAGACTAGCTGAAGAGGAGACTTTTAAACAACTAAGGGCAAAACCCACCTTGAGACTGCACCTGTACAACAGCTTGTATGATGTGGTCAGGGTTGAGCATCACAGTCTATCAGCCTAAGGGAGATTCCACCCACAAAGGGGACAACAACAATCAAGACCCAATTACCAGAAGAGAGCCCAAAGAACCCACAAAAGGAACATTTCTAGAGCATCCAGCTCAGGAGGTAAAAGAGACTGCACCACTGGATACCACAGGACACTTAACACGTTAAGCGCCAAGCCTGTTTTGTCTTCCCTTCCATTTAGCCTGCGATATCCAATTTCACCAATATGCTGGTGGCCGGAGACTGACATGGTCCAAATGAAAAGTATAATGTCTGTCACCGGTGATTGACATGGTGCTTAACGTGTTAAGGCCACCTCACAAAGCCTGGGAGTCATAGCAGCTATATCTAATACATAGAAACAAACACAAAGAGGCAGCTAAAGTGGGGAGACAAAGAAACAACCCCAAATGAAAGAAAAAAGGACTCTCCAGAAAAAGATCTAAATGAAATAGAGGCAAGCAATTTGTCAGACATAGAGTTCAGAATAAGGATGCTCAAGGGATTTAGTGAGAATTACAAGGAACCTAATGGGAACTATAAGGAACTTAGTGGGAATTACTACATCAGCATAAAAAAGGACACAGAAACCCTGAAGAACCAGAAAGAAATAAAGAATACCTTATCTGACATCAAAATATAAGGAATTAAAAGTAGGCTGGATGGAGCAGAGGACTGAATCAGTGATGTGTAAGGAAAAAAACAACAACCAATAAGAACAACAAAAAGAAAAAGAATTTTAAAAAACAAGGATAGTTTAAGGGAACTTTGGGACAACATGAAACATAATAATATCCGTATCTTAGGGGTACCAGAAGAAGAAGTAAGCAAGGAACAAAAACCTATTTGAAGAAATAATGATAGAAAACTTCCCTAACCTAGTGAAAGAAAAAGTCACACAAGTTCAAGAAGCACAAGAGAGTTCCAATCAAGATGAACACAAAGAGACCCACCACAAGACACATCAAGATTAAAATGGCAAACATTAAAGACAAAGAGAGAATCTTAAAGGCAGCAAAAGAGAAAGTTACCTACAAGGGCATTCGCGTAAGGACATCAGCTAACTTTCCAACAGAAACACTTCAGGCCAGAAGGGACTGGCATGAAGCATTCAAAGTAATGAAAAGCAAGGACCTGAATCCACGACACTATTGAGCAAGGTCATCATTTGAAATTGAAGGCCAAATAAACAGCTTCCCAGCCCCCCCGCCCCCCCCCCCCCAAAAAGGTAAAAGAAGTTCAATACCACAAACCAGCATTGCAAAAAATGTTAAAGGGACTTGTGGACAAAAGGGGCCACATGCTAACCTGACAAGCTCAGGGAAGGCTTGCATAGCAGTCTTGCAAACTCAGAGACCTAAAGTAACCACAAAGGATGGTCTGAAATTAAACTTTAACTAAAAGCAGTTATGGGTAGTTACATCCTAGGCCAGTATATTCACTGACAAGCTCAACCTTTAACTTAACAGCCTATCTGTCTTTTTGCACCTATAATAACATACTCTTGAAATGTCTGGGTAACTTGTAAATTCCCTTTTTCTGGACCTCTTGAGGCACAGTCTAATGTGCCTGGGCACCAGGACAGATACCACAAATTCCTTCATTGTTATCATGTTAATTGTTCCTGCAGCCACCTAAGTATGTGTCTATCATTTTACTTTTTATTCAATCCCAGGGGATCCCCTCCCCCTTGCTTTCTCCTGCCTCTCTAATCTATCACCAATGGATTTCATGTAACCCATCTATGTCTCCTCCTTTGGTTGCAATGTATAAAAATAGATGTAAGACCGCCATTCTCTGAAACATTATCTCAAAATATCTACACTAATAAAAGAGAAACATGGTAATTGGCGTACAACCGCTACCCTTTTCATTGGCTAATCAGCGAGATATGCAAATTAACTGTCAGCCAAGATGGCGGCCGGCAGCCAGGCAGCTTGAAACTAACATGAGGCTCGCTTGCTTCAGTGACGGAGGATCGTTGGAGGAAACCAACGTTCCCCGCCTGCGGCTGCAGGCCTCTGAGCAGGCAGTTTAAGAAACATTGTAACAAATACCGCTGGACTTCAGCCAGCAGATTCGCAACATTGTAAGCAAAGGCCAGAAGCCTACTTTCAGCCGGGAGGCCTAAGAGCTGGAGCCAAGCCTCAAGGTAAAGCTGGCACAGAATTAAAAAAAGAAAAAAAGGAGCAGTTGGGAACTTCAGTCACTCCCAGCCTGAAAACAGCCCTCAGCCCCTCACCCAGACTGGCCAGGCACCCCAGTGGGGACCCCCACCCTGATCCAGAACACCCTTCAGGGCAAACCAGCTGGCCCCACCCATGCACCAGGCCTCTACCCTATATAGTAAAAGGGTAATATGCCCCCCGGCACTGGGATCAGCATGACAGGGGGCAGCGCCCAAACCCCCTGATCGCCCTGCGGCTCTGTGTGTGACAGGGGGCAGGGCCCGAACCCCCTGAGCAGCCCTGCTCTGTGCCTGATAGGGGGGAGCTCCCCAACCCCCCTCCCCCACGGGCCCTGCTGTGTGTGTGATGGGGTAGAGCCATAACCTCCCCATCGGCCCTGCCCTGAGTGTAAGAGTGGCGGCGCCCCAACCCCCTGATGGGCCCTGCTCTGTGTGTGACCGGGGCGGCGCCCCAAACCCCTGATTGGCCCCGCTCTGTGCGTGACAGGGGGTGGCGCCGCAACCTCCCCATCGACCCTGCCTTGAGTGTGACAGGGGACGGTGCCCCAACCCCCCAATTGGCCCTACCCTGAGCGTGACTGAGGATGGCATCACAACCTCCCAATCTGCCCTGCTCTGTGCATGACGGGGCGGTGCCCCAACTCCCCAATTGGCCCTGCTCTGAGCCCGACCAGGGGCTGCACCTAGGGATTGGGCCTGCCCTCTGCCACCCAGGAGCAGGCCTAAGCCAGCAGGTCGTTATCTCCCGAGGGGTCCCAGACTGCGAGAGGGCACAGGCCGGGCTGAGGGACCCCCCTTCCCCACGAGTGCACAAATTATTGTGCACCGGGCCTCTAGTCCTATGTAATAACAGCCTAATATGCAAATCAACTGAACAGCAGAATGACCGGTGGAATGATAGGTCGCTATGACATGCACTGACCACCAGGGGGCAGATGCTCAATGCAGGAGCTGCCCCAGCCTGCAGGCCCCAACCAGCAGCGGTGGTGAGCGGGGGGGGGGATGGTGAGCAGGCAGTGCCAGGCCAGCCAAGGCGGGTGCGAGTGGGAGCCCCAGTCGCCCCACCAGTCGCCCCACAGATCAGCCCTGATCGCCGGCCAGGCCTAGGGACCCTACCTGTGCATGAATTTCATGCACCAGGCCTCTAGTATCTTTAGAAAAATCTATGAAGAGGATTCTGACTTACTCTAAATTGCAGGCTTCTAATCAGGTCATATCTTTGAACTGTATGAAGATTTATAGAACTTCAAGGGATAAATGAATTAAAAAAAAATACTGGCAAACTCTTGCAACTCGGCCACCGACATGCCATCCAGACTGAGGAAGACCTGAAAACTTCGGGGCCACATGAGCCACGGACACAACCACATCGGCAAGCACAGGAAGCACCTGGGGGGAGGGGAGCGCAGTAGTGCTGGTGGCTTGCATCATCACAGGATCAACTTTGACAAATATCACCCAGGTTACTTTGGAAAAGTTGGTGTGAGGCATTACCACTTAAAGAGGAACCAGAGCTTCTGCCCAACTGTCAACCTTGATAAACTGTGGACCCTGGTCAGTGAGCAGACACGGGTAAACGCTGCCAAAAGCAAGACTGGAGCTGCTCCTATCATTGATGTGGTGCAATCGGGCTACTACAAAGTTCTGGGGAAGGGAAAGCTCCCAAAGCAGCCTGTCATCGTGAAGGCCAAGTTCTTCAGCAGAGCTGAGGAGAAGATTAAGGGTGTTGTGGGGCCTGTGTCCTGGTAGCTTGAAGCTACATGGAGGGAAGTTCATTAAAATGTCCAAGTACTTTTGTCTTCTAAAAGAAAAAAATTATACTGGCAAATAATCAGGATAAACAAAAATAACTATGGGACTAAATGAATTGAGAATAATTATTCTTATGACTCTGTTTAAAATATTGTTGATTTTTAAATCTTTTGTTTCCCAAATATAAGGAAAACTAAAAGGCAGACATTCTCATTATAGCAGTGGTTCTCAACTTTCCTAATGCCGTGACCCTTTAATACAGTTCCTCATGTTGTGGTGACCCCCAACCATAAAATATTTTCATTGCTACTTCATAACTGTAATTTTGCTACTGTTATGAATCGTAATGTAAATATCTGATATGCAGGATGTATTTTCATTGTTACAAATTGAACATAATTAAAGCATAGTGATTAATCACAAAAACAATATGTAATTATATGTCTGTTTTCTGGTGGTCTTAGGTGACCCCTGTGAAAGGGACGTTCGACCCCCAAAGGGGTCGCAACCCACAGGTTGAGAACCGCTGCATTATAGGAACTAACAAATTAGTAACATTCATTTCACAGAAGACAAAGATTCAAACACTACGACAACCTGGAGATTTTTGTCCATTGGAAAATACATTTATGTAAGACTCTCTCCAACAGTGTTAAAGGGACCTGACCTTATCAGGTACCTAACCATGAATGGACATTTGCCCCTGTCTCTGACACACGCCTTCATCTCAAGGATGAGAAGCCACCGACTACGGAGGAAGTAGACAGCCATCCCAAGACATCAACAAGGCCTGTATACTCACAAATTGATGCTGCTCAACCTTGTTCATATATCACCTAATTGTTATTAATTAAATGTATATAAAATTTTTTTATACTGCCATTATCTTCCTTATGGTTTCCTAGTGGAAACAATATCTGTCTCCCTAGACCCCTTTCCCTATTAGACATGAAAAATTTAACTTGGGTACCTGCTAATCTTTCCCCTAGCCGTGGGCAAACTACGGCCCGCGGGCCGGATCCAGCCTGTTTGAAATGATAAAACTATTGAAAAAAAAGACCGTACCTTTTATGTAATGATGTTTACTTTGAATTTATATTAGTTCACACAAACACTCCATCCATGCTTTTGTTCCGGCCCTCCGGTCCAGTTTAAGAACCCATTGTGGCCCTCGAGTCAAAAAGTTTGCCCACCCCTGTACTAGACAGTGATATTCTGATTATCACCTATGATAATGAAGTTAATGTTTTGTTGGCCACACACTAGTGGTCTTCTACTATCAATATAAGCTTTGGTGCATTTTTTAGGCTATCTATCTATACTAATAAAAGCCTAGGTGACCGTCATGCCCTCATATCATCACACAATGGCCTCCCCCACGTCGTCACAAGATGGCTGCCCCCACGTCATCACAAGATGGCCAGCAGGGGAGGGCAGTTGTGGGCAATCGGGCCAGCAGGGGAAGGCAGTTGTGAGTGAACAGGCCAGCAGGGGAAGGCAGTTGTGAGTGAACAGGCCAGCAGGGGAAAGTAGTTGGGAGTGAACAGGCCAGCAGGGGAGGCCAGTTGGGGGCAACTGGGCTGGCAGGGGAGGGCAGTTGGGGGCTCCCAGGCCGGCAGAGGAGGGCAGTGGGGGATGATTGGGCCAGCAGGGGAACAGTTAGGTGTTAACCAGGCTGGCAGGGGAGCGGTTAGGGGCAATCAGGCAGGCAGGCAGGAGAGCGGTTAGGAGCCAGCAGTCCCAGATTGTGAGAGGATGTCCCAGATTGGAGAGGGTGCAGGCTGGGCTGAGGGACACCTCTCCAGTCCATGAATTTCGTGCACCAGGCCTCTAGTGTATATATGAAAAGCCAACCACCGTAACAACTGGGTGAGTGGTCGCTATGATGCCCACTGGGGCCAGTGGACCCAGCCCCTCCCCCTGGCTGGCCCCACCTCTGATCAGCCTCTCCTACCTGATTGAGGGCAGGGCGGCTGGTCAAAACCCCTCTGCAGCCCCTCACCCAGGCCAGCCCTGCCCCCCAGCCGGGACTCCCCCACCCCAATGGGGGTGTGGTTGACCTACAAACCGCCTGCAGCCCCTTGCCCAGGCTGGCCCCACACCCCGGAGGGGTCCCCCACCCCAATAGGGGCGTGGCCAGCCTAAAAACTGCCCATGGCCCGTCGCCCAGGCTGGCCCCACCCCCAGTGGGGAACTCTTGCCTGGATCCGGGGCTCCCATCAGGGCTGGCCAGCCAGCCCCCACCGGTGCACCAGGTCTCTATCCTATATAATAAAAGGGAAATATAAATATTGACTTTAAAGGCAGAACAGTCAGACCAACCACTGGACCAGTCACTATGTGGTGCACTGACCACCTCTTGGTTTCTTTCCCCAGCCGGCAGGCTTCGATCACTTGATGGCGAATGGGGAACTGGGGGTGGGTGATGGAGGATGTGGACAGTTCCAGACCAAGGCACCCTGCCCCACCAGTTGCCCTCTACACACAGGGAAACCCGCGGCAGGGGCTGGGCGAGAGGGCAATAACAGCCGACCTCTCAGTCCCTTCCCCCGACCATGAGGCACTGATCACCCTATGGCAGTGGTCGGCAAACTGCGGCCCCTTGAGTGTGGCTCTTCCACAAAATAGCACATGTGGGTGCGCATGTACAGTGCGATTGAAACTTCGTGGCCACACTCAAGGGGCCAAAGAGCCACATGTGGCTCACGAGCCGCAGTTTGCCGACCACTACCCTATGGCGAAAGGGGAACTGGGGGAGGGTGGTGGTGGGGGGAAGGGCCAGCTGTGGGCAGCTGGGAAAGATGGCCCTGATTGCAGGCCAGGCCTAGGGACCATACCTGCACACAAATTTTGTGCGCTGGGCTTCTAGTATCTACACTAATAAAAGAGAAAAATGATAATTGGTGCACGACGCTACCCTTTTCATTGGCTAATCAGGGCTATATGCAAATTAACTGCCAACTAAGATTGGCAGTTAACTGCCAACAAGATGGCGGTTAATTTGCATATGTAGGCACAATGCAGGGAGGCGAAAGGGAAAGCAGGAAGAAGCCCCCTGCCACTGACAGTGATCGGAAACCCAGGGGGGAGCTAAGAGCTGGGGGGCAGGGCAAAGGCGGCCCTGGGGCCGCCTTTGCCCTGCCCCCCAGCCATGATTGGAGAATCAGGTGCCTTTTCTGCCCTGGCCAGTGATGATAGGAAGTAGGGGTGGAGCCAGCGATGGGAGCTGGGCATGGTCGAAGCTGGCAGCCCCAGGAGCTAGGGGTCCCTTGCCTGGGCCTAAAGGGAAGCCCACGATCGCGGGGCCGCTGCAGCTGCAGCCAGAGGCGTTAGGCCTGGGCAGGGGCAGAGCCTGCAACCGCGGGGAGCTGGGGGTCCCCTGCACAGGCCTGACACCTCTGCCGGAGGCCTCAGGCCTGGGCAAGGGGCCGATCCGGTGATTAGTGATCGGAGGGTGATGAGGGTCAACTCCTCTGGCCGAGGCATCAGGCCTGGGCCAGAGGCATCAGGCCTGGGTGGGGGGCGGAGCCAGGGATTGGGGGGATATGATGGTCCCCTTGCCCAGGCCTGAAGCCTGGGTCAGAGGCGTCAGGCTTGGGTGGGGGGTGGAGCAAGCGATCAGAGGGAGATGGGGGTCCCCTGCTCAGGCATGATTCCTGGGCCAGAGGCCTCAGGCCTTGGAGGGGGTGAGAGCCAGTGATTGGGAGGAGATGGGGGTCCCCTGTCCAAGCCTGACACCTCTGGCGGAGGCGTTAGGCCTGGTTAAGGGGCCGATCAGGCGATCGGAGTGTGATGGGGGTCTACGCCTCTGTCAGAGGCGTCAGGCCTGGGCAAGGGGCCGATCCTGCGATTGGAGGGTGATGGGGGTCAACGCCTGAGGGCTCCCAGTATGTGAGAGGGGGCAGGCTGGGCTGAGGGACACTCCCACCCCCCCCCCACACACACCCAGTGCACGAATTTCGTGCACCGGGCCCCTAGTCTATTATAAAGGATCTACCTTGGACAAACCTCTCTAAGAACACCTCCCTAATAATTCCCCTGGTAGAATTATATATAGATCTAATCTAGATGAGTATTTTAGATGAATACTGTCTAAATATAGGAATGGGTAAAATTAATTGCCCAGAAGAAAAATTGGAACTTCTGGATAATAGCAGATACTTATTTCCCCTCAGATCCTTCTTTGTCTAATATTAGACATTTTCTGTTTCTAACCAGTGTTACTGGTTTATTGTTGTTACTTTTATTCCTGGTATGTAAATGTTATACTAGATGCAGAAAAACAAAACTTGACAAACAGCAAAAAAGACTTGGATCATAGTGACTCAAAAATTAAAAATGATCCAGAATACTTTTTAACAAGGACATATAGGATCTGACTGCCTCCCATTTACCTGCCCTTTTTGAATAATAACAATTCGACCTTAAATGCCATCTAAGGTTATGGTCTTGCCCCATCCACAGTGTTCCCCCCTATTCAGCAAGACATGCTGACACTGAGACATTCTAGGAATAAGCCTTCCTAGCACTGTGGGACTCCATTATCCAACCAAAAGATTGGTCATCAATGTATCCTTTGGACTGATTTATAACCAAAAGGGGGATGTGTGGACAAAAGGGGCCACATGCTAACCTGACAAGCTCAGGGTAGGCCTGCATGGTGGTCTTGCAAACTCAGAGACCTAAAGTAACCTACAAAGGATGGTCTGAAATTAAACTTTAACTAAAAGCAGTTATGATGGGTAGTTACATCCTAGGCCAGTATCTTCACTGACAAGGTCAACCTTTAATATCCATATAACCTTTTGCAGCTATAATAACATACCCTTGAAATGTCTAGGTAACTTGTAACTTCCCTTTTTCTGGACCCCTTGCAGCACAATCTAATGTGGCTGGGCGCCAAGACAGATACCACAAATTCCTTCATTGTTATCATGTTAACTGTTCCTACACCCACCTAAGTATGTGTCTACCATTTTACTTTTTATCCAATCCCAGGGTTTCCACGATTTGCTTTCTCCTGCCTTTCTAGTCTATCACTAATGGATCTAATGTAACCCACCTTTGTCCCTTCTTTGATTGCAATGTATAAATATTGATGTAACCTGCCATTCTCCAAAGCATTATCTCAATTCGTTTAGGTTCTGCTTCCTGGCAACTGTCAACAGATTGGCTCAAATAAACTCACAAAAATTCTTTACAGATTTGAATTTTTTTTTATGTTAATAGACTGCTTTTAAAAGAAGACGAAATATAAAGAGAGATACATAGGTATAAAGGAAAAAAATGGCAATGAATAAGTACCTATCAATAAGAACCTAAAATGTAAACAGACTACTTACTCCAATCAAAAGACATAGGGTAGTAAAATGGATAAGAAAACATGACCTATATATATGCTGTCCACAAGACACCCACCTCAGAACAAAACATACAGACAGGAAGTGAAGGGATGGTAAAAAAAATTCCATGCAAGTGGAAATGAAAAAAAAATTGGAGTAGAAATACTTATATCTGATAAAATAGACTACAAAATAAAGGCCATAACAGAGACAAAGAAGGCCACTACACAATACTAAAGGAACTGCTGCAACAAGAGAACATAACCCTTGTAAACATATATACACTCAATATAGGAGCGCATATATAAAACTTTTGGTGGACTTTAAGGGAGAAATTGGCAGTAATACAGTCACAGTAAGGGACTTTAACACCCCACTGTCATCAATGGATAGATCTTCTAGACAAATAATCAACAAGGAAATTGCGACCTTAAATGACACTGGATCAGACGGATTTAACTGATATTTAGAGAACATTTCATCCCAAAGCAGCAGTGTATACATTCTTTAAGTGCTCATAGAACATTCTCAAAAAAAGTCCACATGTTAGGACATAAGAGAAATCTTAACAAATTCAAGAAAATTGAAATCATATTAAGCATCTTCCAGGATCACAATGGCATGAAACTAGAAATCAACTAAAATGAAAACACTCAAAATCATTCCAGCACATGGAGGCTAAACAGCATGCTTTTACACAATCAATGGGTTACCAAGGAGATCAAGGATCAAGGAAGAAATAAAAAATTACTTGGAAATAAATGAAAATGAACACATAATAACCCAAAATCTACGGGATGCACAGAAAGCAGTACTGAGAGGGAAGTTCACTGCATAACAGGCCTACCTCAAAAAGCAAGAAAAATCTGAAATATACAATCTAACCTTACACCTAAAAGAACTAGAACTAGGACAATATGAAAAGCCCAAAGAAAGTACAAGGAAGGAAATAATAAAGATCAGAGAGTAAATAAACCACAGTGTCAAAAAAACAATACAAAAGATCAGAGAAACCAAGATGGCAGAATAGGTAAACACCGGAGATTGCTGCCTTGCACAACCACTTCAAAAATACAACTAAAAGACAGAATGGACATCATCCAGAACCACAGGAAGGCTGGCTGAGTAGAAATTCTACAACTAGAAGGAAAGAGAAAAGCATACCGAGACTCAGAGGAGGTGCAGTGCAGAAGTAAAATACAGAGGTACAGAGGCACATGCAGAGAGGGTTGGCGGCTGAGGACACTGTTGTCTTTTTCAATTGGGAGGGAGTCTCAAGCTCTGAGCTCCAGTTCCGGGTGAGTCTCTAGGGACCCAGACTCATATGGGAGAAACTGGACTGTCTGGTATCGGTCAGAAATCGAGGGCAGCTTTCTCTCGGAGGTGCTAGCAGCAATTGCCGGGACACTGAGAAGCAGGGCCTCTGAGGGCAGGACTGAGAGCAGCCATACTGCTCGCTCCGCCCGCCCTGTTGATCCCCTGGGACCCTGCTCTGCCCAAGCAGTGCAGGAGGCTTTTGCATATGAAAGGCCCGGCCCTTTGTAATCTGAAAATTACTTAACAAACTGCCACTGCCCCAAGGCCCCAGGGCAACTTACACTGCTTTACAGCTGGCTTCTGCTGGGTAGCCTCAGGCAGAGGCTAGATTACCACCTCCTTAGATTCAAGAGCCAGTGTACCCAGTGGTCAGAGTGGGACCATCCAATTACAACTCCTCAGATCCATAAGGGACACACTCAGGGGGCAGACTCAGTGAGCACCAAAGCCCCACTGAAGCAAGTCTTGCACCATAAGGGTGTCTTCAGCACAGAAGTTCTCCCACCGTAGACACAGCTGATTCTCACAGCCAATTGCCCTGGAGATCAAATCCTCCCAGTGTTACCTACAACAATCAAGGCTTAACTACAACAAGACTATGCACAAAGACCACAAGGGGGTGCACCAAGAGGGTCTACCTCAGGTAATTGGGGAGGCTGAGCCACTGGGTCCTATAGGACACTTAGCACAGAAAGCCACTCTATTGACACAGCGAAGCATAAAAAATGCCGAGACAAAGAAAGAGGACACAAATGACAGAAATGGAGGAAAGCAAACTACTGGATATAGAGTTCAAAACCACACTTTTAAGGTTTTTCAAGAATTTTCTAGAAACTGCCGATAAACTTAATGAGACCCTCAAGAAATCTAGTGAGACCCTCGAGGTTGTGATAAAGGATCAACTAGAAATTAAGCATACACTGACTGAAATAAAGTATATTATACAGACTCCCAACAGCAGACCAGAGGGGCACAAGAATCAAGTCAAAGATTTGAAATATGAAGAAGCAAAAAACACCCAACTGGAAAAGCAAAATGAAAAAAAGAATCCAGGGAGAAACCAAGATGGTGGCATAGGTAAACACTGGAGTTTGCTGCCTCGAACAACCACTTCAAAAATACAACTAAAAGACAGAACAGACATAATCCAGAACCACAGGAAGGCTGGCTGAGTGGAAATTCTAAAACTAGAAGGAAAGAGAAAAGCATACCGAGACTCAGAGGAGGCGCAGTACGGAAGTAAAATACTAAGGTGCGGAAGTGCATGCGGAACGGGCTGGCGGCTGAGGGCGTGGCTGTCATTTTCAATCGGGAGGGAGTCTCAGGCTCTGAGCTCCAGTTCCAGGCGAGTCTCTAGGGACCCAGACTCATACAGGAGAAGCGGGACTGTGTGGCATCGGTTGGAACTCGAGGGCAGCTTTCTCTCCGAGGGGCTTGCAGTGATTACCGGGACACTGAGAAGCAGAGCCTCTGAGGGCTGGACTGAGAGCAGCCATAACTGCTAGCCCCACCCTGTTGATCCCTTGGGCCCTGCCCCGCTCAAGCCATGCAGGGAGGCTTTTGCTGGATAGCCTCAGGCAAAGGCTAGATTAGCACCTCCCTAGAGATCCAGGAGCCAGGAAGCCCAGAGGTCAGAGTGGGCCCATCCAGTTTGCAGCTCCGTGGAACCATAAAGGACACACTCAGGGGGCAGACTCAGTGAGCACCAAAGCCCCATTGAAGCAAGTCTTGCCCCGGAGGGGTGTCTCCAGCACAGAAGTTCTCCCACTGCAGATACAGCTGATTCTCACAGCCAATTGGCCTGGAGGTCAATCCCTCCCAGTGTTACCTACAACAATCAAGGCTTAACTACAACAAGACTATGTACATAGCCCACAAGGGCATGCACCAAGAGTGTCTACCTCAGGTAATTGGGGAGGCTGAGCCACTGGGCCCTATAGGACACCTAGTACAGAAAGCCACTTTATCAACACAGTGCAGCATAAAAAAATGCGGAGACAAAGAAAGAGGACACAAATGACAGAAATGGAGGAAAGCAAACTACTGGATATAGAGTTCAAAACCACACTTTTAAGGTTTTTCAAGAATTTTCTAGAAACCGCCGATAAACTTAATGAGACCCTCAAGAAATCTAGTGAGACCCTCGAGGTTGTGATAAAGGACCAACTAGAAATTAAGCATATACTGACTGAAATAACGAATATTATACAGACTCCCAACAGCAGACCAGAGGGGCACAAGAATCAAGTCAAAGATTTGAAATATGAAGAAGCAAAAAACACCCAACAGGAGAAGCAAAATGAAAAAAGAATCCAAAAATATGAAGACAGTGTAAGAAGCCTCTGGGACAGCTTCAAGAGTACCAACATCCAAATTATAGGGGTGCCAGAAGAAGAGAGAGAGCAAGATATTGAAAACCTATTTGAAGAAATAATGACAGAAAACTTCCCCTACCTGGTGAAAGAAATAGACTTACAAGTCCAGGAAGCGCAGAGAACAACAAACAAAAGGAATCCAAAGAGGACCACACCAAGACACATCATAATTAAAATGCCAAGAGCAAAAGACAAAGAGAGAATCTTAAAAGCAGCAAGAGAAAGAAACTCAGTTACCTACAAGGGAGTACCTATACGACTGTCAGCTGATTTCTCAACAGAAACTTTGCAGGCCAGAAGGGACTGGCAAGAAATATTCAAAGTGATGAATAGCAAGAACCTACAACCAAGATT
This sequence comes from Myotis daubentonii, assembly GCF_963259705.1. Lineage (NCBI taxonomy): Eukaryota > Metazoa > Chordata > Mammalia > Chiroptera > Vespertilionidae > Myotis > Myotis daubentonii. Next base: position 112,585,900 of record NC_081840.1, on the reverse strand, counting down.
ACTTTATCCAGCAAAGCTATCATTCAGAATTGAAGGTCAGATAAAGAGCTTCACAGATAAGAAAAAGCTAAAGGAGTTCATCACCACCAAACCAGTATTATATGAAATGCTGAAAGGTATCCTTTAAGAAGAGGAAGAAGAAGAAAAAGGTAAAGATACAAATTATGAACAACAAATACACATCTATCAACAAGTGAATCTGAAAATCAAGTGAAATCAGAACAGAATGAACTGGTGATTATAATAGAATCAGGGGCATAGAAAGGGAGTGGACTGGCTATTCTTGGAAGGGAAAGGGGTGTGGGGGATGCGGGAAGAGACTGGACTAAAATCGTGCACCTATGAATGAGGACAGTGGTCGGGGGGTGAGGGCAGAGGTTGGGAGGGGAACCGGGTGGAGGGGACCAATGGGGGGAAAAAAGAGGAACAACTTTAATAATCTGAATAAAGATTTAATTAAAAAAATAAAAATAAAATGTTAAAAAAACAATACAAAGGATCAATGAAACCAAGAGTTGGTTCTTTGAAAAGATAAACAAGCCCTAATCAGTTTGGCTCAGTGGATAGAGCGTTCAATTCCAGTCAAGGGCATGTACCTTGGTTCCGGGCACATCCCCAGTAGGGGATGTGCAGGAGGCAGCTGATGGATGTTTCTCTCTCATGGATGTTTTACCTCTCTATCCCTCTCCCTTCCCCCCTGTAAAAAAATCAATAAAATATGTTAAAGGAAGGAAGGAAGGAAGGAAGGAAGGAAGGAAGGAAGGAAGGAAGGAAGGAAGGTAGGAAGGAAGGAAGGAAGGAAGGAAGGAAGGAAGGAAGGAAGGAAGGAAAAGACTGATGAACCTTTAGCCAGATAGATTGACCAAGAAACAGAGAGAGGACCCATATAAATAAAATCAGAAATGAAATAATCAAAGTAACAACTGACCACAGAAATACAAAAGATTGTAAGAAAATGCTATGAACAATTATATGTCAACAAATTGGACAACCTGGGCAAAATAAACAAATTCATAGAAACATACAACCTTTAAAACTCAATCAGGAAGAATTAGTAACCTGAAGAGACCAGTAATACCTTATGAAATTGAAGCAGTAATAAAAAAAAAACTCCCAGCAAACAAAAGTCCTGGAACGGACGGCTTCACAGGCAAATTTTACCAAACATTCAAAGAAGAACTAACACCTATCCTTCTCAAACTATTGCAAAAAATTCGAGGGAGACTTTCAAACTCTTTATATGAAGCCAGCATTATCCTAATTCCAAAACCAGATAAAGACCCTACAAATAAAGATAATAATTATAGGCCAATACCCTAGATGACCATAGATCAGGGGTGGGCAAACTTTTTGACTCGAGGGCCACAATGGGTTCTTAAACTGGACGGGAGGGCCGGAACAAAAGCATGGATGGAGTGTTTGTGTGAACTAATATAAATTCAAAGTAAACATCATTACATAAAAGCGTACGGTCTTTTTTTTTTAGTTTTATTCCTTTCAAACAGGCCGGATCCGGCCCGCGGGCCGTAGTTTGCCCACAGCTGCCATAGATGCTAAAATCCTCAACAAAATATTAGCAAAGCGGGTCAAGCGAAAAATTAAAAAGATCATACACATGTCCTGGCCAGTGTGGTTCAGTTAGTTGAGCACTGACCCATGCACCAAAGGGTCTCAGGTTCGATTCCTGGTCGGGGCACATGCCCTGGTTTTGGGGTCCATCCACAGTAGGGGGTATGCAGGAGGCAGCCAATTAATTTTTTCTCTCATACTGATGTTTCTCTCTCTCCCCCATCTCTCTTTCACTCTTACTAAAAGATCCATTGAAAACATAAAGGAAAATGAATAAATAAAAAGATCATACACCATGACCAAGTGGGACTTATACTGGGGATGCTGCTACAATATCCAAAAATCAATAAATGTGATACATCACATAAATAAAAGATAAAAATATGATCAAATCAGTAGATGCATAAAAAGCCCTGGATAAAATCCAGCACCCATTTATGATAAAAAAAACTCTTAGTAAGGTGGGACTAGAGGGATTATACTTCAACATAACAAAGGCCATATATGAAAAACCTATAGCCAATATCATACTCAATGGGCAAAAAATAAATAAAAGCATTTCCATTAAGATCAGGAATAAGACAGATATATCCACTCTCATCACTCTTATTCAACATAGTGCTGGAAGTCTTAGCCATAGCAATCAGACAAGAAGAAGAAAGAAGAGGCATCCAAATTGGAAAGGAGGAAGGAAAACTGTCATTATTCACAGATGACATAATATTGTACATAGAAAAACTAAAGACTCCGCCAAAAAACTACTAGATCTAATAAATGAACTCATCACAGTAGCAGAATACAAAATTAATATCTTGTCCTTTGTCCTATGTAATAATCCCTAAACAATCCTACATAGATGGCAATCTTTCCTAGGTAATGGCATTTCAGAAATCTCCCTTTTTGACTATGTATGATCAAGCCTAGCAATCCTAACTTCTCCTAAAAGATTCCCTTTTGGTCATTATAATTTCTTTTACCACAGTTGTACCTATTGGTCTTTGATTAGTTCTCCAAAGAGAGCAATAATTACTAGAGGCTTTTTTGTTTAAATTTCAGAGAGGGTGAGAGAGATAGAAATATCAATAATGAGAGAGAATCATCGATCGGCTGCCTCCTGCAACGCCCCCCACCGGAGACTGAGCCCGCAACCCTGGCATGTACCCTGACTGGAATAGAACTGTAACCTCCTGGTTCATAGGCTTACGCTCAACCACTCAGCAATACTGGCCGGGCACTAGAACATTTGATAGCATTTGACCACCCTAACTTTTAAACCCATGGCATTTCCTTTAGATTCCATTTCTTTTTGTTCTTCCTCATGAACCAGATGAAGACCATCATGTACTTATCACCACTATGAAACCCAATGCTGATTCCTAATCATGAAACTCAGGTTTTAGTCCCAGCTATTTAATGTGACCTTAAGTCATTTCACTTCTGGAGGCACCAGTGAGCTCATCTATAATATGTGAGAACTGGACTAGATAAATTTAAAAACATCAACATTTATAATTCTATAAAATGCTAAGGTTTCTAGTATTACTTATAGAATGAGAGACTTGAAATATACATTTTACTTAAGCTTTTACATAAACAATCTAATATATAATCATTTTGAAGATAAGCAGTTCTTACTTAGGTAAAGCAAACTAGATCAAGAAGACTACAGATAGTTTATCTTGAAAAATTGATTTAAAAAAATAATTCACAAAAAAGTAATTCACAAGGATGATTAATGATTAATCAGCAAAAAGATTATGACTCACTTTACTGTGATACTCGCTTTGCTCAGTGGTCTGGAATTGAACCCTCAGTATCTCTGAGGTATGTCTGCAAAATTCTCCAAAAAGTTTCCCATTTATACATGAAAATAAATAAACATTTCACTTACAGGGAAATACTCATATTTTCCTTTGGTGTGAAGAAAATGGCCATAGTAGTTCCATCTCTGGGAGGGTCATTAGATTTGTGGCTCTTAGGCTGAGTTGGCCTAAAGTGTTCTCTTTTTGAAATGCCATTATTATTGAATTTACAGGCTACATTCAGTTGGTTGCACATTCTGTCTGTCTTGGATAATTCATTGACAGTAATAGATTGGCATGGGCCCCCTTTTCTTTCAAAGAACAGGGTGGCAGGTCGATCCTTCAGGGGAAAGTGAGCAGAGGGACTGTCTTTTAGGGCAAGAGCTGCATCTTTTACAGTTACTGATGGATGCCCTAGTACATCAGATTCTTTCTTATTTGGGGTATTCGGAATGAGGAGAGAGGATGGCCTCTCTACTCTTTGTTTTGATTGATAGAAAGATGATACTGGAAAAGACTCCCCAATTCTTTGTTTTTCAATTGTCTTGAAGGTTTTACGCTCCCTCTCTAAAATATCTGTTTGCTGTCTAATCTGTTCCATCATCTCTTTTTCATTCTGCTGCTGCAACTGTTTTTGCCTTTCTTCCTTCTCAGTGTTCAGCTTTTCCAACTTCTTAAGCACAGTATTAGAAGAATCTGTACTCAAAGCAACAACTTGATTTTCTCCTGAGTAGCGATACTTTCTAGTTTTCCTGTTAATATCCAAAGTAAGAGCTGGAATTGTTTCTTTACTTTCCATTAATTTGTTTCTCTGGATACTTGTGTCTAGTTGGGAACTTGTTTTCAGTGGGTCTTGTTGAGGAATATAAAAAAATGTAGGCAAACTACTGGAAACAAAGGAGTCTCTCAGTTGTGGCTTACAGGTAATAGATTCAGAACTGCAAACCAATTTTTCCTTCATAGTCCCATTCTTCAAATGCATTGAGTCAGAGGATGCTCCCTTTTGACTCAATGTATAGTTAGTCTCACTTGAGGTACTTCGGGCATTGGCCTGTGAATCAAATTTTTGACTGCTAGATATCTTACGTGATAGAAACTGCAAGTCTCTTTCATCTAACATTACAGACTCTAGTTTGCTCTTTTGGCTTTCCTCGCAGCTCAGAAGTTCCAAGCTTTCTTGAGAGCTTTCACTATCAGGTGTACCCTGTAAAGACTGAAGGCCCTCAGGCATCAGTTCTGTAGACCATCGGCGTTCTTCTGAAGGAGACACACCACCAAGAGAACGAACTTTTAGCAATTCTAAGCTAAATATAGCTTGTTCTAGTTCTCTCATTCTTCGACTTTCTCTTTTGGCCCGACCTACTTTTTTCTGGTGGAGATCCTCCAAGGACTTGGGTCTCTCTCTTATAATCACATCTTCCTGCAAGTCCACACCACTCTGGCTTCTGGCTCTCTCCTGTCGCTTGTTTGGGGAATCCTTCAAGCAGTCCACTGAACTAATTCGATTACTCTCTATCACAGATTTACATTCCTCTATGGCTTTTACTCTATTGTCAAAAGAACAATCCTCCCATTCTGAAGGGTCTGAACCCTGAATTTTCAGAGCTCCATGTGGCTCAATATTCATCAATCCAAGTTCTAGTTTTGTTTCTCTTAGCCTTTGTTCTTTTAAAGCTTTAAATCTATATGAAAATAGAAAAAAAAAAAAAAGGAGGTTATTACTGGAGAAAATACATTTACTGAGAATTTGAGAAAAAAAAGAAGAAAATTTTAATATACCTAAGTATTTTTCAAACTAACTTCAAAGCACATTTCATAATCCTATTTTGATGAGTGAGATTATATATCATTAAGTGCATTATTTGTAATTAGGCATTTTACTAAAAAAAAATTATAAAACCAGAAGTAAGCTCTCCTTTAACAATATCCTTATTTTAACATAAACCTTAAACATAAAATTAAAGTTTCTAAAAGTAAAAACAGTTGAATGCCAATTTTTAAAGATTCAACCTAATGTAAAAGTTAACTCAGCAGTTATAACCACAGACCATGTAGGTTTTCAGTCCACTTTAATTCAATAAACACTTATTTAGCTTCTCTTATAGACGACACAATGTAGATTAAAATTGCTAGGAGTATCACAGTTTAGTGGAGAAGACAAATTACACAAAACCAATTCTAACACAAGTTAGGCAAGTGTTAGAACAAAAGTATAAATAATGTACTTGAACAGAGAGAATTATTATAACAACAAAGATTACCTTTGTCTTGCTCTGAATCCTCTACATATTGACTGCAAACGGATAATTTTGTTCCTTTGTTCTTGATACTTCTTATTTTCCCTGTAGCCTTTCCATCTTGCCTGTATACAAATAGCAGCCATGTGCCTCCACCTATAGCACTCCCTCCATCTCTGCTGGATGATGATGGTTGCAGTTCGGAGCTCCAAATACCGCTGCCTCTCTAAGTGAGCACGCCAGGAAGCCTGGAGAAGAGTAGCTGCACTAGCCATAACTAGAGCATCCTTTTGCACAGCTGCATCTCTGACTTGCTTTTGATTTAGGTAATTCCGCCAGAATCGCTGTGGGGAAGACAAAATAATAGAAACTGTTGTCATATCTTATACCACATTTTCACAGAAAAAGGAAAAAAGAATAAATTTCTTATGTCATAATTAGAGGGTAAGTGGCTAAACAGCTAAATTGTGGGTGATTTTAAAAAGTTTTCTTTTCTAGATATGCTTAGTTAAAGCAAGTATTTTAGATAATAAAACCTCAATAAAGTTAATTATAGAACTTAATTTAAAATTTTGATGCTTTCATGTCCTACGAATTAATTTAAACAAGTTATAAATTATTCGCATACTACAATTTGCCTATATTAATTGGGTTCAAGGTCAATATGTACACATTTCAAAAATTAAGATAAGAAGATATTCTTGTACAAACAGAAAAGGTCCTGTGGAAACAGCTATTGTATACATCGATGAGAAAGAAAGTAAAACAGGTAAATGTGAAACAAGGTACCTATAAACCAAGATGAGTACCTAACAACAATGTATTTATAACACGCAAATGTCACTCAGAAAACTATTAAATACTAAAGGCCCAGTGCACGAAATTTGTGCACGGGGGGGGGGGGTCCCTCAGCCCAGCCTGCACCCTCTCCAATCTGGGACTCTTCGAGGGATGTCTGACTGTCCATTGTGAGAGAGACATCCCTCTCACAATCCAGGACTGCTGGCTCCCAACCGCTCGCCTGCCTGCCTGATTACCCCTAACCACTTCTGCCTGCCAGTCTGATCACCCCTAACCACTCCCCTGCCGGCCTAATCACCCCTCACCACTCCCCTGCCAGCTCAGTCTACCCCAACTGCCCTCCCCTGCTGGCCTGATCGCCCCCAACTGCCCTCCTCTGCAGGCCATCTTGTGGCCACATGGGGGCGGCCATCTTTGATCACATGGGGGCGGCCATCTTGTGTGTTGGGAGTGATGGTCAATTTGCATACTGGTTGTGACTAATTAGCATATCCCTCTCTTATTATTGTGTTGGAGTGATGGTCAATCTGCATACTGGTCATGACTAATTAGTATATCTGGTTGCAGCTAATTAGTATATCTGGGCTAATTTGCATACCCCTCTCTTATTATATAGAATAACTATGTAACAAAAATTAAGGCACATAATTCCTTTGCCCTGATCATACCTCACAAGCCATTATAACTATAAATTCAATTTAATTTAAATTCAACTCCATCGATATTTATTAATAGTCTGTTATTATATGGCAAGTAATCTTTTCAGTGCTATCAACATTTCAAAAATGTGTAGAACACATTCTCACCTCTGAGGAAGTTTATATTCTTATTTATATGTTTCATAGTAAAATAATTCTGGTTACTAAAACAAAGGCCAAATAAACTAGCCAATCTCATGCAAGAAATCTTTTGTCTCCCACCTGAATGATAACTGATGCCTGTCTCAGATGGAGAAAATGCTGCCTGCACAGCAAGACCCTAAACCATCGTTGTAACAATATTATTCTGCGGAGCACCTCTTGGTGAAGCAGATCCTGTAGGTGCTGTCGTTCCTGCTCCTTTAGGAACACCTACCAAAAAGAAGATGAGAAATACAGTTTAAGAAGAAACGAGAAATTTGTTTCATGAATCATCCCTTCTGTAATTAGCCTTTCTAGAGAAGAGCAAATACAGTGGCAGATTAATAAAAGCAGTACTGATAAATATTTCTACAATTTATCCAAAGTGGTCATTCTCAAAATGAAAATAAAACATTAGGATATAGAAGGGGAAATGGGAAGGTGCACATGTGTACAAAAATTCCAGTGCAAGATATTATGATACACTAGAGGCCTGGTGCACAGATTCGTGGAAAGGAAATTAATTAGAAGGTGGCCCGCGGGGCGGGACTGGGTGAAAGGGGCCAGACATGCCCTGGAGCCAACCTCCCATAGTCCCTCCCTGGCCGACCACACCTGGGGTGGCGCCGGGGCTTGCAGGGCATCTGCCAAGTGAGCAGGGTCCCTCCAGCAGGTGGGGTCCCTCAGCCTGGCCTGTAGGGATTGGGCTGAAACCGGCAATCCGACACCCCCTAAGGCAGCAGTTCTCAACCTGTGGGTCGCGACCCCTTTTGGGGTCAAACGACCCTTTCACAGGGGTCACCTAAGACCATCGGAAAACACATATATAATTACATATTGTTTTTGTGATTAATCACTATGCTTTAATTATGTTCAATTTGTAACAATGAAATTGGGGATCACCACAACATGAGGAACTGTATTAAAGGGTCATGGCATTAGGAAGGTTGAGAACCACTGCCCTAAGGGGTCCGGGAGTGCAAGAGGGCACTCTGCAAAGTCGCTGTCATTCAGCAGCTCCTGTGTTGAGCATCTGCCCACTGGTGGTCAGTGTGCATCATATCTACCGGCCGGTCGCTTAGCCTTTTACATATACACTGAGTGGCCAGATTATTATGGCCACCCCATCAGTACTTCATTGGGCCACCTTTTGCCTTCAGTACTGCGGCTATTCTTCTTGGCATTGACTCCATGAGATGTTGAAAGGTGATGCAAGGAATCTGACACCATGCCTGATAAATAGCACTGTCCAGTTCTGTGAGATTTGATGGTTGTGGGACCAGCTGTCTGATGGCTCTTTTAACTTCGTCCCACAAATGCTCAACTGAATCAAGATCTGGTGATTGTGGGGGCCACCTAAGCAAGGTAAAGTCTCCCTCATGTTCTTGAAACCACTCCTGCATAATACGAGCACCATGGCATGGTGCATTGTCTTGTTGGCAGAAGCCATCTCCATGGGGATATGCCATCAACATGATAGGATGAACTTAATCAGCAACGATACTTAGGTATGTTGTGCTATTGGGACGTTTATAATGGTCTGGCCCTCTAGCAACTTCAGCGCGAAATTATAGCTAATTTGCCTACAAGCGTCAGGTGGTCATAATAATCTGGCCACTCAATGTATATAGATTATTCCCTTGGGAAATTCACCACCATCATGAGCCAATGTACTGCTGGCAGTATGTCCTATGTCTATTGATTTTTTTTTTTTAAGAGAGATGAAGGGAAAGAGAGAGAGAAACATTGATGTGAGAGAGAAACATCAATTGGTTGTCTCCCACACATGCCCTAACTGGGGATCAAACCTGCAACCTGAGTATGTGCCCTGACCAAGAATCAAACCCACCACCTTTCTGTGTACAGGATAATGCTCCACACAACTGAGCCACACAAGCCAGGTTGTCATATTTTTCAAGGATGTTGGAGTAGGGGGAAACAAGTTGAGAACCACAAATCTTCAAGTTTGATCATAAGATGAATAAACCAACAATAAGTCTTTTAGAAACCCAGTAGGCATAAAAGGCTTCTTGCTGCCCAAAGCTATTTATCAGTTTATTTATTTACTCCTTCATTCCATTAAAAAAAAAATCTAGGGGGATACAAAGATAACTTAGACATGGTCCCTTAGAAAATAGGATTTGCAGTCACCTTAAAGAGCAGGTAGATATTAAAAATTGTATACATTTAAGGTATATGTTTTGATGTATGTATACACTGTGAAATGATTACCACAATCAAACTAATTAACATATGCATCACCTCCCATTTTTGATAAAAATAAAAAAATATTTTTAAAAAGAGCACCAGCCCTGGCCAGAGGCTCAGTCAGTCAGTTGGAGGATTCAATTCTCAGTCAGGACACAAACCTAGGTTGTGGGTTCAATCTCCGATCGGGGCACCCAGGAGGCAAGTGATCAATGTTTCTCTCTCACATTGATACACTAGAGGCCTGGTATCTTTCTCTTTAAAATCAATAAAAACATATCCTTGGGTGAAAATTAAAACATAAAATAAGTTGCCTTTAAAAAGAGCACATAGATATTAGATAACAAAACAAGGAGTTGGAAATAACGATAAAGGCACATATAGGGACAATGAAATACCTAATCTTTATAATGAAGGAATTAAATAGTGTAAAATCACAATATGAAGGTTCTTAAAAAGGAGAAAGATGTTTGAATCTAATGAGAAGGTTATCAGGGGATTATTACTGAGCAGGAAGTCAAATTAAAGAAAGAAATATATTAAGATGATTTTCATAAAATGGGTAGATTTCAACAGAATAACAAACAGACTGGAACTAGACGAGGGATCTGTTTACTGTAAGAGAAATATATGTGAAAGGTAAAGAAACAAACCTACTATGGACGCAGTAGCATTAGAGAAAAAGGCAGAGATGTGAGAATCATTTGTTAAACAAAAAAAGAAACAATTTTGTAAAAGGATTAAAGTAAAGGGTAAGCCAAATATGACTATGGTTTCTAGCCTAAGAAACTAGAAGAAGAATGACAGAAAAGAGTAGTTGACAAATTAAGGATAATAGGGAAATCAGGATAAGGTGACTTTGGGCAAGTAGAGTTGGAGATTACAGTAGAGCACTAGGGGAGATGATTTTTAGGCAGTTAACATTATAGGTAGAATTAGAGAATTGGCCAGAAGCTCTTTAAATTGACTGTATTATTAAGTAAAAAAATCGTGGCCTACTCAATTTCCTTATGACATCTGGAAAACTATGTTTTTGTTATCTTGCTTTTTTGTTACTCCTCACCTGGGGATATTTTTCTATATATTTTTAGAGAGAGTGGAGGGGAGGGAGAGAGACACACAGAGAGAAACATCAATGTGAGAGAGACACATCGATTGGCTGCCAACCACACCACGGCTGGGGATCAAGTTTGCAACCTGGGTATGTGCCCTTGAATGGAATTGAACCTGGGACCTTTCAATCTGCAGGCTGATGCTCTATCAACTGAGCCAAACTGGCTAGGGCTAGAAAATTATGTTTTTTACAAAACATTATCATAGGCAAAGATTCTCATTATTATTTAAACACAAAAATACACTCAATTTTGACAATATATATTTACCATAGATTTTCCAACTTGATAATTATTTGGATTAATATTTATTTTCCTGAAGAAATCCTGAATGTAAAATTTAGATGGAATAATATTTCGAGGAAGAAGTACATGGAAGTGGCTCACAAAATCCTGAAAAAAATGAAAAGAAAATGTTATAAGGCCACAAAAGAATGACATGAAAATGTTATAAAGCTACAAGATCCTAAACTTTAGCTAACTATCCTTTTATTGATCCATTTCTCATTCTTTTCAATATGGTGAAACCAAGGAAGTACTTGTTAACAAAGTATTACCGAAGGTTAACTTATCAAATGGAAGGAGGTGTAGTGAGTTCAACAGAGTATTTTGTTATCAAAGGGAAGCGGGAAAAGAAACGAAGAGCAGAAACTAATCATCCCTTTTGAGAAAGCTGTACTAAAAAACAAAGAAAAAGTTATATAACAATCATCAGAAACTTTTAGCAAAATTTAGAAAAATAAGCAAAGTACAGTTATTACAGAATATAATTGAGAATGAAGCTTTCCCTCCAAGTAACAATATAACTTGCTCAGCTGCTGGAAAGCTTCAATATACTTTTTCTACCCAGAGCAGCAACTGATGAGAATAAGCATGAGTCTTGCTGGCAGCTTCCTATAAAAGAAAATCCTGCTGAGAAAACTCTAGCAAAAATCAAATGGAATCTTTTCTTTTGAACTAGACAGTTCTGATTGAATTATTTTAGTGTGAAGACTTGTAATACATGTGAAGAATTGCTATGCTGCGAGTAAATTTAGTATTTACTCATAAGAGTATGAAGAAGTGCTATGCTATGAGTACATTAAGTGTGAAGCAATCAGTGTGAAGAACTGCTATGTTATGAGTAAATTTAGTATTAGGAAACATTCAGATCAAATGAGAATAGCCAAGTACTGGATTCTCTTAAAACACAAGCTTAATAAGATTGGTGCCATTCAATGGAAGTGAGTACTCATTACCTGGTTAATTCTGTGTACAGAAGATGGAATGGAAAGGAAGAATTAAGAGAAATAAGCCCCAAATAAAAAATATGCAAGACAGGAAGAATTTACTTGATATGCATATATACTTAAAGATCACTGTAAAAGTATAACCTGGAAAGAGTATTTGCAGCTGTATCCTGATTGGCGAATTCGAACTGTCTCCAGCATCCCAGTATACCGAAGCTGCCTAAGTACCAAGGCATCATTGAACCTTAATGGCAGCTAAAACAAAGCAATAGAAAAAAAACATCAACCTAGAAGAATAGATCTCCAAATTAATGTTTGTCTTACAAATATGAATAACTTTTGAATATCTAGGAACTGACTTGAAGCTTGTCTGGTTAAGATATAGTGAAGTGACAGGACAATCTTCCTTCCCCAGCTGGTAGCTTCAAAAAAGTTCTGACTGCCTGACCCTAAGGAATATGAGGAACCACGTTTCCAGACTTCTCTAGCTGTAGTTCAAAAGGAGTCAATATAAAATACATAACAAAACTAACCTACTTACATGTAGTCAAGAGTGTCTGCATTTTTGTTTTTAATTATGATTGTATCTAAAATCTCACTCAGAAACTACCTGCCCTACTTTACCAGTTACCTTGGTTAACCGAGAGCTGACAGATTCTTCTTCTAATGACTAGTACAAGGTTAAGAGTAGTTTATTTCCCTAAATACTTTTGCTGATAATATTGGTATGACACATTGAAAAACAAAAAATTCCTCCAGTACCTGACAACTGATTTCATTGTAAAGGCATTGATAGGGAAGCAGCTAGTAGTCACAATGCCCTGAAACTCCAAGGTATCTCTGTAGGCACATTTTCAGACATTCAAAACAATATGCATTTGGAGCTTCTGATATTTCTCCATATTCATTCTAAATACTATTTTCAATGATTCCCTAAAGCAATTCTAAACATTTTCCTTCAGACAGATGGGGCATACCAGCTGTCAAGGAAATAAAGTCAATGGGCAACTTATGTTAAATAATAATATAATAATAGTTGACATTTATTTAGTACTTATTCTATACCCTGAACTACTTCATTAATTGAACTCTTTGTATAGCAAGGTCTCATTTAATAACAGGGACTCAAACTTCTATTTAACTATAAATAAAATCATTTCTTTTTTAGCCACTATAAAAGAATAATGACATTTACTAACCACTTAGTATGGGCTGGGAACACTCTTAGTATATTACCAGTATTAACTCACACATACTCACAAAACACTATGAGGTCCTACAAATACAATATATTCTTACATGGATGAAAATATTTAAACTACAGAAAGGATAACTTGTCTAAGGTCACAAAGCTTGTATATAACTAAGTTAGAGACTACTTCTTAAGAATTACGAAAGCTGAACATAATTCCTACACAGTTTAGCTGTTCAGGCTGGGAACTATTTTTTCCTATGAAGAACATAATGAAAGATGACAAATGTTTACACTTTTTAGATATATTTTGCAAATTCCTAATTAGGGGATCTGTCACAGAAAATAGAAAGGAATCAAGAATGCCCATATCTTCCCTATTTTACAAAGATAAGAATCTCTAAACATGAAAAATGCCTGGCATGTTCTTTAAGAGTGACAATGTATATCCAAACAAGAGGGATTAATCTCCGGGTAATACAAGTTGCATAAAACTTTTATTATAGAATTTCAAGAGGAATTTGCTTCTCAAAATCCTTGTAGATATTAAATCAATACCATGTAAATACCTTACAAGCAAGTAGGTGTAAACACAAGAAAAATATCCATAGAAACTATAGAATGCTGTTTTCCTTAAAAAATATTATAGACTAGAGGCCCGGTGCACAAAAATTTGTGCACTTGGGGGGTCCCTCAGCCCAGCCTGTGCCGTCTCACAGTCTGGGACCCCTCGGGGGATGTCCACCTGCTGGCTTAAGTCCGCTCCCAGGGGGATTGGGCCTAAGCTGCCAGTCAGACATCCCTCTGGCAGCCTGGGAGCCCTTGGGGGATGTTCACTTGCCAGCAGGGAGCAGGCCTAAGCTCCAACTGGATATCCTTAGTGCTGCTGAGGAGGCGGGAGAGGCTCCCGCCACCACCACTGTGTTGGCAGCCGTCAGCCTGGCTTGTGGCTGAGCAGAGCTCCCCCTGTGGGAGCGCACAGACCACCAGGGAGCAGCTCCTACATTAAGCATCTGTCCCCTGGTGGTCAGTGTGTGTCATAGAGACCAGTCATTCCCAGTGGTGCTGCTGGTAGGGTCAATTTGCATATTACCCTTTTATTATATAGATATAGAATAGAGACCTGGTACATGGGTGGAGGCCAGCTGGTTTGCCCTGAAGGGTGTCCTGGATCAGGGTAGGGGTCCCGCTGGGGTGCCTGGCCAGCCTGGGTATGGGGCTGATGGCTGTTTGCAGGCTGGTCAAGCCCCCCAGCGAGGACCCTCACCCCATTGGGGGAGGCCGCCTGGGTGAGGGGCTGAAGGCTGTTTTCAAGCTGGCCACACCCCCTTCAGGGTGGAGGTTCCCGCTGGGGTGCCTGGCCAGCCTGGGTGAGGGGCTGAGGGCTGTTTGCAGGCTGGCCACACCGCCTTCAGGGTGGAGGTTCCCGCTGGGGTGCCTGGCAAGCCTGGGTGAGGGGCTGATGGTTGTTTTCAGGCTGGCCACAGCCCCTTCAGGGTGGAGGTTCCCGCTGGGGTGCCTGGCCAGTCTGGGTGAGTGGCTGATGGCTGTTTGCAGGCTGGCCACAGCCCCTTCGGGGTGGGGGTCCCTACTGGGGTGCCTGGCCAGCCTGGGTGAGGGGCTGATGGCTGTTTGCAGGCTGGCCACAGCCCCTTCGGGGTGGGGGTCCCTACTGGGGTGCCTGGCCAGCCTGGGTGAGGGGCTGATGGCTGTTTGCAGGCTGGCCACAGCCCCTTCAGTGAAGGGGGCCCTACTGGGAGGCATGGCCATCTTGGGTGAGGGGCTGAGGGCCGTTTTCAGGTGTGCCACGGCCATAGGCTGGAAGCAGGTATCTGGGATTTATTTATCTTCTATAATTGAAACTTTGTAGCCTTGAGCGGAGCTCAGGGCCTGCAGGGCAGGTGGGAAGCTTGGCTTCCTCCATTGCTGGGGGCAACCCAAGCCTCCTGCTCACTCCAGCTCCATGGCCGCCACCATCTTAGTTGGGTTAATTTGAATACTCGCTCCTGATTGGTGGGTGGGCGTAGCTTGTGGGTGTGGGTTGTGGGTGTAGTGGAGGTATGGTCAATTTGCATGTTTCTCTTTTATTAGATTAGATTGCTCTTTCTATCCAATTGCTCTTCTTAGAAAGAATTTAAAGCTTGGTTTGAAGTAAGCTGAGCGAGTTCTCATGTACGGACATTTTTACCTTTTCTGCATTAGAGCGAATGCATTTTACAAAATATGGTTCTGCTTGACCAAGTGTCTCCATCAGCTTGTTTAATGAGGCCTGTGATAGAAAACAATAATATAATGAGAATTTTCTTCCATCCCACATTGGGAGCAATTTATAAATATAAACAATAATGTTGTTAAAATATGCAAAAATGAGTGGTATACAAAGAAATAGGTTTATTTCTGAAAAGCCAAATGACCATTACAGCCTGGCTTTTTAGTCACATCAACCATATCCCATTCAGGTTATCTTGCCAATCATTTTGACTTTTCAGTATCAATCTGAAGGAAACAGATTCCTCTTTGTTAAAAGTAAAATAGGAACTAACCTGAAACTGAGCACTGATGCTGGGAGGTTTCTTCTTCTTGTGCAAATGAAGAAGGGATTTGGTAATGCGATCCTGCAGAGTCAGTCTTGTCAGGTGCTTTAAAGAATTTACCTCCAGCAAGTGCTAAAAAGAAACAGGGTAGAGGGGGAGATCAAATTCTTCTTAAATTAATCTAAGAATAGGGAACACAAAATTGTCAGCCCATTTTCATCATTTCCTGTGTATAATGACTATGGTGAATATGGGAGATTGACATTCAACATCCATCTTACCTTCCTCCGGCTTTCCTGCAGAAGCTTTCCAGCTAAAAAGAAAACTACTTTTCCCAAATTCTCTTTCATCTCAGGTTCAGAAAGTGATTTAAGTTCAACAATTGAATTTCCACACATGAAACTGGGAAAGTATAATGAGACAGAGGCTTTGGCTAGTAGCTTCTGTTTCTGCTGGCAAGCGTGTACATAATAAGTGCTTCAGTTTTCTGGCCAGGTACTACTCTTTTGAGTGCTGAGAGACAGAGTGTATTGTCACTGCAACTCAAATAAAGGCACTTGAGCCCTGGAGCCAATAGTTTTAGCAGCTTCTCCAGCAGCTACAACTTTCTGATTGCAGCTCAGGTCAGTTCTGCATTGTTATTTTACTAGTCTGAAACTAACACTTCTAGCGCTTTTCTAAGTGCCTCTCTGAATTAAGTCCCTTTCTATATAAAAATGTCTACAATAATTACTGTTATCTGCAACAGAATCCTAACTCACAGAGATAAATTAAATTCAATCCCAGGGCTATATCAGATATGCCATGAACACACAAAAGAGAAACTCCCTATTAACAGTCATCCTGATGTGCTAATTATTAATCTTAAGATCCAAATTACACATAAGCAATTAAAGAATGTAAAATAAAATATTAATAAAGTATGTGGGAGCTTTTTTAGCCCATCAAAAAATATAGGGTGTATCAAAAAATGTATACACACTTTGAATAATTATTAATTCCAATGGGTTAAATCTGAAAAGAAACATCAATTGAGCTATCAGCTGTTAAAGTGTATATATTTTTGGGGGAGACACCTTATATATGGCAGTGACTGTTAATGAAAAGAATATATCTATACAAATGTGCAACTAATAATGTTGCAGGCTCAACCCCCAGCAGGGGGTGTGCAGGAGGCAGTGTATCATTGATGTTCCACTCTCACATCAATGTTTCTTTCTCTCTCCCTCTCCCTTCCTCTCTTTCTAAAAAATCAGTGAAAGTAAGGAAAATTTTTAAAATATAAATGTTGTCAATATAAGCATTAAAAAACAATAACTTTCAAGCGAGAAAAATGTTTCCAACAAGTATAATGACTGTAAGAAAGTATATAAGAACTGTAAGAAATCCTATAAAAATTCACAAAGTATAAATGACAACATTATGACAATCATTCAATTTCACTTGTAAGAAAAGAAACAATTTCTTTTAAAGATATTTTCTGCATATCAGATTGGCAAACATAATAAAGACTTACAAAACCCAACATTCATGCAGATGTGGGGAAATAGGCTTATATATGCACTGTTCTTAGGAATGCAAATCAGTATAACCTTCCTGATAAGCAATGTCATTCTCAGGTATTTATTTAAGGAGAATGTCAGATAAGATCTGAATGCTATCTCTGACAATGTACTTCAAAAAATAATAAAAAATTATGAACAGAGATATGCATTTATATGGAACTTTTTTCATAAAGTATGTTTCATCCGCACAACTGAGTACTATCATAGATCATAAAACAGAGGGAAAGGGGGGAGGGGGGAAGGGAGGAAGAAAGGGGTAAAGAAAAGGGTAAAAGGGGACCAAATGGTGATGGAAGGAAACTTTACTTGGGATGGTGAGCACACAATACAATACACAAATGATGTATTATAGAATGATACACCTGAAACCTATATAAATTTATTAGCCAATGTCACCCCAATAAATTCAATTTTTTTAAAAACCTGTATTTCCTGACATGGAGAAATATTTGCAAATACTACTGACAAAAAATACCATGTAAAACAATAACATATATGTATTTGCTTGGAATACTCTGAAGCCAGATCTTCACATGGCTTGATTTTTCTTGGCATTCAACTTCTAGCTTAAATTCCCAAAACATTCTCATGAAGTTCTTGCTTAACTACCCCAAAGTCAACATGTCATTTCATTTTCCTCTTTGCACATATCATCTGGTTATCTTTTCATATATTTATTTACATTTTCTTCACTAGAAGATAAACTAAAGGAAAGCAAAGACTAGACTGTTCATCCCTGTACCCCTAATGCCTGTGTTCTGGTGCAGAGTAGGTATTCAAAAACTATTAGTTTTGATGAATGAATGGATGGATGGTTAGCAACTAATGATTTTTGAGCATTGTTTCCTTAGCAACTGGAGGTCAGACTTCTGCCCATAAAATCACCATGCTCAGATCAATCAAAAACTATTCAGATTACTACAGATCAGGCTCTGTTCTAAGTGTCTGGAATACAGTACATTTAAGTGCAGGGAAACAGGCTACAAGGGCATTATAAAATAAACTAGGGGCCCGGTGCACGAAATTCGTGCACTGGGTGTGTGTGTAGGGGGGGGGGGTCGGGGGGAGTGTCCCTCAGCCCAGCCTGCCCCCTCTCACATACTGGGAGCCCTCAGGCGTTGACCCCCATCACCCTCCAATCGCAGGATCGGCCCCTTGCCCAGGACTGACGCCTCTGACAGAGGCGTAGACCCCCATCACCCTCCGATCGCCTGATCGGCCCCTTGCCCAGGCCTGACGCCTCTGCCAGAGGTGTCAGGCTTGGACAGGGGACCCCCATCTCCTCCCGATCACTGGCTCTGACCCCCGCCCAGGCCTGAGGCCTCTGGCCCAGGAATCATACCTGGGGAGGGGACCCCCATCTCCCTCTGATCGCTTGCTCCATCCCCCGCCCAAGCCTGACACCTCTGACCCAGGCTTCAGGCCTGGGCAAGGGGACCATCATATTCCCCCAATCCCTGGCTCCGCCCCCCAACCAGGCCTGAGGCCTCGGCCAGAGGAGTTGACCCTCATCACCCTCCAATCACCAATCACCGGATCGGCCCCTTGACCAGGCCTGAGGCCTCCGGCAGAGGTGTCAGGCCTGGGCAGGGGACCCCCAGCTCCCCGCGTTGCAGGCTCTACCCCTGCCCAGGCCTAACGCCTCTGGCCTAGGCGTCCCGCACGGGCAGCGGGGACCCACAGTGGCAGCAGCCCCGCGACCGTGGGCTCCGCTTTAGGCCCAGGCAAGGGACCCCTAGCTCCTGGGACTGCCAGCTTCGACCGTGCCCAGCTCCCATCGCTGGCTCCACCCCTACTTCCTGCTATCACTGGCCAGGGCGGCAAAGGCTCCTGATTCTCCAATCATGGCTGGGGGGCAGGGCAAAGGCGGCCCCAGGGCCGCCTTTGCCCTGCCCCCCAGCTCTTAGCTCCCCCCTGGGTTTCCGATCACTGTCAGTGGCAGGGGGCTTCTTCCTGCTTTCCCTTTCGCCTCCCTGCATTGTGCCTACATATGCAAATTAACCGCCATCTTGTTGGCAGTTAACTGCCAATCTTAGTTGGCAGTTAATTTGCATATAGCCCTGATTAGCCAATGAAAAGGGTAGCGTCATACGCCAATTACCATTTTTCTCTTTTATTAGTGTAGATGATAACTTGAGGGTTATTAAGATTTATAAAGAAGATAAAATAGGACAAGTAAATAATGGGGAGACAAGGCAAAACAGAACAAGGTAGAAGGCAAGAGACTAAGGGGACAAGAGAGAGATGAATCCAGTTAAGTGACAGCTGCAATAGTCCAGCATGATGTGACAGAAACCACAAACTAGAATGCAGAACAGAGATCTAGTGGGGGAAAAAATATCGAGTTAATTTCTTTCTTAGATCTTCCATTCATTATCTACTTTATTCCTTTCTTAATTCCATTTTCATTGTTTGATTTATTCAGCTTAATTAATCAGTTATTTTTTAAAAACCTATTATTTAGTGCTTGCTGTACAAGGTGTAGAAACAAACATTAAAAAGATACTGCTCGGGTTGCGTTGTGGTATAGTGGTGAGCATAGCAGCCTTCCAAAAAGATACTGCTTAGACATTATTTACAATAGCCAAGATATAAAAGGAATCCAAATGCCCATCAACAGACAAATGGATAAAGAAGAGTTGGTACATATATACAATGGAATGTTACTTAGCCATAAAAAAAAATTAAATCTTGTCATTTGTGACAACTTGGATAGATCTAGAGCAGTGATGGCAAACCTTTTGAGCTCGGTGTGTCAGCATTTTGAAAAACCCTAACTTAACTCTGGTGCCGTGTCACATATAGAAATTTTTTGATATTTGCAACCATAGTAAAACAAAGACTTATATTGATATTTATTTTATATAATTAAATGCCATTTAACAAAGAAAAATCAACCAAAAAAATGAGTTCGCGTGTCACCTCTGACACGCATGTCATAGGTTCGCCATCACTGATCTAGAGGGTATTATGTTAAGTGAAATAAGTCAGACATAGAAAGTCAAATACAGTATGATTTCACTTATATATAGAATCTAAGAAAACCAAAACAAAATAAAGTAATAAACAAAACAGAAACAAACTCTAGAACATTCTGATGGTTGCCAAAAGGTGGGTGGGGGAATATATGAAAAAAATAAGGGATTAAGATAAATAAATTACCAGTTATAATTACAGTCACAGGGATGTAAAGTACAGCATAGGGAATATCATCAGTAATATTGTAATAACTATTTATTATGCCAGAAGGGTACTAGACTTATCAGGATAATCACTTCGTAAGATATATAAATTACTTCGTAAGGTATCTAATCACTGTGTTGTATAGCTGAAACTAACATAATATTGTATGTCAACTGTAATTGAAATTAAATTAATTTATAAAAAGAAGATACTGCTCATGTTAAAGAAGACTAAAATTAACTTCATGTCTTGAGCCTGAGTGACTAAAAATTTAATAAGGAAATGACATACTAAAATCACTCTGGGCACCAAGAAAGAAAGATGAGCAGAATGTACAACAAAGTAGAAATGTACAACAGAGCAACTGTCAGTAAAAAATTGGAAATTAAAAGTGAGGTCATGTTAGAAAAGTAGATTTAGCAGAAGTGACAGTTTCAAGGTCTGAGCAGAAAAAAATTCTAAGAGGGAAAAGGGAAAGTACTATCTGTAATAATACTTGAGAACAAGAGCTATACTGAATCTGATGAGGAGGAAGAATTAATGGCCACCTTCTGGGGGCCACAATAACTCACCAACTAGATTCCAATAATCTGTACAAGCACGGCCTTCACTTTGGAGAACCTAGTCTGTTATAGCTTCCAAATGGCCAAGGGCATGGAATTCCTTGCTTCCAGAAAATGTATTCATCAGGACATGGCTGCTCAGAACATCCTTCTAACTAATGACGACATTGTGAAGACCTGTGACTTTGGTTTGGCCAGAGACATCTACAAAGACCCTGACTATATCTAGAATAGAGATGCAAGACTCTCAAGTGGATGGCGCCTAAAGCCATTTTTTACAAGGCTTAAGCTACCCAGAGTGATGTGTGGTCATTTGACATTTTGATGTGGGAAATGTTCTCTCCAGAATGTAGTCATACCCTCTGAATGAACTTGTGTCCACTGGCGGAACAACATCTCACCCAAGACTCCAGCACCAGCCAGGTCTGGCCCCACCACCTGAGGCCAGAGGCATGCAAAAGCACAAAAGGTTTGAATCTGAAAGCAGCTCAGCCTGCCCTGCTGAGCATCCAGGGGCCTGAGAAATGAGGGACTGAGCTGGACTGCAGGTGCCTGTCCCCTGGTCTCTCTCCCTGCCCACCCAATCAGGAAGCCTTGAAGGAAGTCAGTCAAGTAAGAAGCCTGTCCAGTTGGAAGATCAGAAAAAAAAGCTATTGTTGAGGTTTAATCTGAAACCATTCATTCATTTAATCATATCTTAGTAATACCCACCTCACAGAGTGTTGTGAGAATTAAAGAAGATGAAAAAGGAGACAAAAAAAAGAAAGTACTATCAAAAGAGAACTGAGTGGGGAGAAACCAAGATGGCGGCATAGGAAAACACTGGAGATTGCTGCCTTGCACAACCACTTCAAAAATACAACTAAAAGACAGAATGGACATCATCCAGAACCACAGGAAGGCTGGCTGAGTGGAAATTCTACAACGAGAAGGAAAGAGAAAAGCATACCGAGACTCAGAGGATGTGCAGTGCGGAAGTAAAATACAGAAGTACAGAGGCACATGCAGAGAGGGTTGGCAGATAAGGACATGGTTGTCTTTCAATTGGGAGGGAGTCTCAAGCTCTGAGGTCCAGTTCCGGGTGAGTCTCTGGGGACCCAGACTCATATGGGAGAAACTGGACTGTCTGGTATCGGTCAGAACTCGAGGGCAGCTTTCTCTCGGAGGTGCTAGCAGCAATTGCCGGGACACTGAGAAGCAGGGCCTCTGAGGGCAGGACTGAGAGCAGCCATACTGCTCGCTCCGCCCGCCCTGTTGATCCCCTGGGACCCTGCTCTGCCCAAGCAGTGCAGGAGGCTTTTGCATATGAAAAGCCTGGCCCTTTGCAATCTGATAATTACCTAACAAACTGCAGCTGGCCCAAGGCCCCAGGGCAACTTGCATTGTGTCACAGCTGGCTCCTGCTGGATAGCCTCAGGCAGAGGCTAGATTAGCACCTCCTTAGAGATCCAGGAGCCAATATGTCTGGTGGTCAGAGTGGGACCATCCAGATTGCAGCTCCGTGGAACCATAAAGGACACACTCAGGGGGCAGACTCAGTGAGCACCGAAGCCCCATTGAAGCAAGTCTTGCCCCGGAGGGGTGTCCCCAGCACAGAAGTTCTCCCACTGCAGATACAGCTGATTCTCACAGCCAATTGGCCTGGAGGTCAATCCCTCCCAGTATTACCTACAACAATCAAGGCTTAACTACAACAAGACTATGTACATAGCCCACAAGGGCATGCACCAAGAGTGTCTACCTCAGGTAATTGGGGAGGCTGAGCCACTGGGCCCTATAGGACACCTAGTACAGAAAGCCACTTTATCAACACAGTGCAGCATAAAAAAATGCGGAGACAAAGAAAGAGGACACAAATGACAGAAATGGAGGAAAGCAAACTACTGGATATAGAGTACAAAACCACACTTTTAAGGTTTTTCAAGAATTTTCTAGAAACCGCCGATAAACTTAATGAGACCCTCAAGAAATCTAGTGAGACCCTCGAGGTTGTGATAAAGGACCAACTAGAAATTAAGCATATACTGACTGAAATAACGAATATTATACAGACTCCCAACAGCAGACCAGAGGGTCACAAGAATCAAGTCAAAGATTTGAAATACGAAGAAGCAAAAAACACCCAACAGGAGAAGCAAAATGAAAAAAGAATCCAAAAATATGAAGACAGTGTAAGAAGCCTCTGGGACAGCTTCAAGAGTACCAACATCCAAATTATAGGGGTGCCAGAAGAAGAGAGAGAGCAAGATATTGAAAACCTATTTGAAGAAATAATGACAGAAAACTTCCCCTACCTGGTGAAAGAAATAGACTTACAAGTCCAGGAAGCGCAGAGAACAACAAACAAAAGGAATCCAAAGAGGACCACACCAAGACACATCATAATTAAAATGCCAAGAGCAAAAGACAAAGAGAGAATCTTAAAAGCAGCAAGAGAAAGAAACTCAGTTACCTACAAGGGAATACCCATACGACTGTCAGCTGATTTCTCAACAGAAACTTTGCAGGCCAGAAGGGACTGGCAAGAAATATTCAAAGTGATGAATAGCAAGAACCTACAACCAAGATTACTTTATATCATTCAGAATTGAAGGTCAGATAAAGAGCTTCACAGATGAGCAAAAGCTAAAGGAGTTCATCACCACTAAACCAGTATTATATGAAATGCTGAAAGGTATCCTTTAAGAAGAAGAAGAAGAAGATGGTAAAGATACAAACTATGAACAACAAATACACATCTATCAACAGGTAAATCTAAAAATCAAGTGAATAAATAATCTGATGAACAGAAAAAAAAAAGAGAGAGAACTGAGTGGAAATAAATTCTAAGAGAGAAAAAGGAAAGTACAATCAAAACAGAACTATACAAATGGCCAAGAGACAAATGAAAAAAATTTTCAAAGTCACTAATCATCAGAGAAATGCAAATTAAAACCACAGTGGGATATCACCTCACACGTGTCAGAATGGCTATCATGAAAAATCAATAAACAACAAGTGCTGGCGAGGATGTGGAGAAAAGAGAACACTAGTTTACTGCTGGTGGGAATGCAGACTGGTGCAGCCACTATGGAAAACAGTATGGAATTTCCGCAAACAATTAAAAATGAAACTTCTATTTGACCCAGTGATCCCACTTCTGGGAATAAATCCTAATGACCCCAAAACACCAATCAAAATGAACATATGTACCCCTATGTTCAAAGCAGTGTTATTTATAATAGCTAAGATTTGGAAACAGCCCAAGTGCCCATCATTAGATGAATAGAAAGCTGTGGGACATTTACATTATGGAATACTATGCAGTTGTTAGAAAGAGGGATCTCTTGTCCTTTGGGGCAGCATGGATGGACCTGGAAAATATTATGCTAAGTGAAATAAGCCAATCTGAGAAGGAGAAATATCACATAATATAACTTATTTATGGAATCTAATGAACAAAATGAATTGACCAACATAAAGCAGGGAGGCATGGAACAGACTGACATACCTCAATGTGAGGTTTGGGGGACAAGAAGAGAGAAACCGAAGAACTTATATATTTACTAGAGGCCTGGTGTACGAATTGTGCACCAGTGGGGTCCCTTGGCCTGGCCTGCAGGATTGGGCCGAAACTGGCTCTCTGACATCCCCGAGAGGTCCCGGATTACGAGAGGGCGCAAGCCAGGCCAAGGGACCCCACCGGTGCATGATTGAGGCTGGGGAGGGACACGGGAGGTTGGCCAGCTAGGGAGGGATCACAAGAGGGCTCCAGGGCATGTCTGGCCATCTTGCTCAGTCCCAATGAGCTGGACCCCCATAGAAAGCTAACCTACTGGTCAGAGCATCTGCCCCCTCATGGTCAGTGCATGTCATAGCAACTGGTCGACTAGTCGACTGTCTGCACCCTGGTGGTCAGTGCATGTCATAGCGAGTGGTTGAGCATCCTTAGCATGTCATTAGCATATTACACTTTGATTGGTTAAACTGATGACCAGACACTTAGCATATGAGGCTTTTATTATATAGGATATGTATAGTCCATGGATATGGCCAATAGGGTCATGGAGACCTGGGGCATGGGGGGATGGGGGTTTGGGGAGAGGGAAGTGGGAAATATTTGTAATACTATCAACAATAAAAAATATATTTAAGAAAAGAGAACTATAGTAACAGAGAGCTAGGGCCTTTTGAAAGTTGCATTTTTTAAATATTTGCTGATGTTTAACTGTTTGGGATTGTAGTAAAAATAAAGCATTCTAAAGACTACCAATCTCAATAAAATGAGAGGTGCCTTAATACAAGTGATTGAATCTTATTTCCACTAGCTATAAAAGTTGTACAGATGCATGCAAAAATGCTTCATAAAGCAAGGTATGAAAGAGTCTATAGGATTTCACCAAGGCCCAAATCCTGCCCACTATTTTTTATATAATTTATACGCTTGAAAAAAATTAAAATAATACTTAAGGACATGTGAAAATTATATGAAACTGAAACTTCAGTGTCCATAAATAAAGTTTTATTGGAATACAGTCACACTCATTCAATTATGTATTGTCGAGAAAAACCAAGATGGCGGCATAGGTTAACGCCAGAGATTGCTGTCTCGAACAACCACTTCAAAAAACAACTAAAAGATGGAATGGACATCATCCAGAACCACAGGAAGGCTGGCTGAGTGGAAATTCTACAACTAGGAGGAAAGAGAATATCATACCCAGACTCAGAGGAGGCGCAGTGCTGGAGTGAAGTGCTGAGATCCCCAGGGACCCGCCCCGCCCAAGCCCTGCGCAGAGCCATTTGCCGAATAGCCTCAGGCAAACACTAGATTAGCACCGCCCTAGAGATCCAGCACAGAAGCTCTCCCACTGCAGACACAGCGGACTCTCATAGCCAGTTAGCCTGGAGGTCAAATCACCCCCGGTATTGCTGACAACAATCAAGGCTTAACTACAACAAGACTGCGCACAAAGACCACTAGGGTGTGCACCAAGAAAGCATAAAAAATGCGGAGACAAAGAAACAGGACAAAACTGTCAATGGAGGATATTGAGTTCAGAACCACACTTTTAAGGTCTCTCAAGAACTGTCTAGAAGCCGCCGATAAATGTAGTGAGATCCTCAAGAAATCTAATGAGACCCTCGATGTTATGATAAAGAACCAACTAGAAATTAAGCATACACGGACTGAAATAACGAATACTATACAGACTTCCAACAGCAGACCAGAGGAGCGCAAGAATCAAGGCAAAGATTTGAAATACGAAGAAGCAAAAAACACCCAACAGGAAAAGCAAAATGAAAAAAGAATCCAAAAATACGAAGATAGTGTAAGGAGCCTCTGGGACAGCTTCAAGCGTACCAACATCAGAATTATAGGGGTGCCAGAAGAAGAGAGAGAGCAAGATATTGAAAATCTATTTGAAGAAATAATGACAGAAAACTTCCCCCACCTGGTGAAAGAAATAGACTTACAGGTCCAGGAAACGCAGAGAACCCCAAACAAAAGGAATCCAAAGAGGACCACACCAAGACACATCATAATTAAAATGCCAAGAGCAAAAGACAAAGAGAGAATCTTAAAAGCAGCAAGAGAAAGAAACTCAGTTACCTACAAGGGAGTACCCATAGGACTGTCAGCTGATTTCTCAACAGAAACTTGGCAGGCCAGAAGGGAATGGCAAGAAATATTCAAAGTGATGAATACCAAGAACCTACAACCAAGATTACTTTATCCAGCAAAGCTATCATTCAGAACTGAAGGTCAGATAAAGAGCTTCACAGATAAGGAAAAGCTAAAGGAGTTCATCACCACCAAACCAGCATTATATGAAATGCTGAAAGGTATCCTTTAAGAAGAGGAAGAAGAAGAAAAAGGTAAAGATACAAATTA
The DNA here is from genome assembly GCF_963259705.1 of Myotis daubentonii. Lineage (NCBI taxonomy): Eukaryota > Metazoa > Chordata > Mammalia > Chiroptera > Vespertilionidae > Myotis > Myotis daubentonii. The sequence goes on along the minus strand of NC_081840.1, from coordinate 112,559,191 downwards.
TGAACAACAAACATACATCTATCAACAAGTGAATCTAAGAATCAAGTGAATAAATAATCTGGTGATCATAATAGAATCAGGGACATAGAAAGGGAATGGACTGACTATTCTTGGGGGGTAAAGGGGTGTGGGAGATGCGGGAAGAGACTGGACAAAAATCGTGCACCTATGGATGAGGACAGTGGGTGGGGAGTAAGGTCGGAGGGTGGGGCGGGAACTGGGAGTAGGGGAGTTATGGGGGGAAAAAAGGAACAAATGTAATAATCTGAACAATAAAGATTTAATTTAAAAAAATTATGTATTGTCTATAGCTGCATTTGTGCTACATAGCAAAGCTATTCAGTTAGAACAGAGACCATAGGTCTGTAAGCCTATATGGACCTTTACAGAAAAACTTAACTAACTAATGCTAATGATAATAAGAATTAGGCAAGGTCTAATTAGAAATTATTTAAAAATCAAGTAAAATTCAGATTTTTATATTAACCTGGCTCAAAGAGAAATAAAAAGATCTCATGTAAACAGGCAATTACTCAATAAATTACTCATTTTATTCAGAGGTTTTTCAAATACTAGGAAAAAAGATATAGCACAAATAAATCTACCTGAATCATCAAGCTTGGCCATTTTATAACATCCAATCTTACTTCTAAAATGGATTTAACTGAATGCATATAGTCCCTATTTTGGGTATAAATAAGGTATCTCTTGTCTTTGATTTCTAAAGATTATTTGCATGAGTAATAAAAATATAATTATGAAATAGGACACCAATGGTTAAAAGATTTTTCATAATACCCACCTTTGGAAGGCCAGGCTTGAATTTGAAGTTTCTGTTTCTCCTAAAGAGACAAATCATACACAGAAAAAAAAAAACTATTGTAAAGATGAATGATTTCAAGGTCTCAAATGAAACAACAGGTTATATACCCATTTCCATGACACAGATCATTTATATGAAAATGCTGTCTGATTCAACTAAGCAGGTACCTTTAGGAAGGAATGATAGCAAAATGACAACAAGGAAAGAGATGCCTGCTCTGTAATATAGGTATAAATAGACTTATGCCTGATAATCAATAACATAATGTTATATAGTTAAAGCTTAAGTTTCATTTTCTTTTGGATGTTAATAGGTCTCTAATTTCTAATGACTACAGAAGTTTTGCTTACATTTTAATGAATTTTTTAAATGTACTTTTCACTAAAACTTGCGGTTTTCCACTTTGGGAAATTAAAAATTCTCTTCTCCTTTTTTTTCTTATTCATAATTCAAAAGCATACTTACATCAAGACCATTATTTTTTATTATGGCCACAGAAGGGAAGAAAATACAAGCTAATAATGATGAACGTGGGTTGGGGAGTCATAAAGACCTGGGCTTGAATCTAAGCTCTTTCTCCTACGAAGGTATGATTTTAACCTCTCAAGCCTTGGTTTCATTACATGGTAATGTAAAATAAAAATGATAATACCACCTACCTCTGAGTTATTGTGAGAATTAAATTAGTTAATTCATAATTCTGGATTATAGCAAGATTCACATAAATTGAAATATGACACTGTCAAACAATAATTTAGGGATTAAGGAATCCAATTTAGTCACACCTCCAACTAGTGGTCCAAAACTATGCTTTGGAAGTATCTGGAATATGTTGATATAGGTAGCTAAAAACTTTTAAGTAATCTACCATGCATGGTGTATCTATGTCCTCAAACCAATTGGATAAGTGTTATGTATCTATCACTCTATGTGGTACCATTCACCATTTCATAGAGAATTTTCCTGCCCAATCTGTTAGGACTGCCAGAATTGAAGGACAATTGCTGTTAAAGACCAGGAATCTTAAAAAGGGCTAATAGTGTTTTCTCTCTCTCGGTGTAAGGTCCTTCAAAGAGCAATAAAGAATCATCTCTATAATGAGTATATATTCAACCATGATTCTCCTGGTGAGATGAAAACAAACAAACAAAAACATACCAGCTTAATAATACATAAGATTGAGAGCTCTAAATGTTGAGTATTTTTAAATCTTGCTTTAACTCAAAATTCTACTCATGAAGTAGTATCTCCATCACACTCCCTCTTTTGTCACCCAGGATTTTAAACCTGTCACATAAAGTAATCCACATCACTAATTAATACTAACGTGAGAATTCCATGGGCTCTTTCCAATAGTTTGCTGCTAGCTGAGTTAGCAAATATCCCATCTTTGTCAAGCAAGGATGTGTTACTTGATAGTCTGCTCTGGTGAATCCCAGTTCTTCCATTCCAGGCAATATCAAATGTATCACTGTAAAAATTAAATATAGTACAATTTGCTTTAGTTAATTAAAACATCTCTAACACTCTAAACTGCTTTAAAAAGTAAAATGAAACTTTAAACATAAAGTTTTAATTTAGACAAAATGCTAAACAAGCAGCAAGTTTTTTTTTTTTTTATCAGAGAGATTATCAATCAATTTAAAATAATTTTTTATTCATTCAACACAAAAAATTTTCTATGGATTCTAGCATATTTACATGCAAGTGTGCATGTAGATGACCACATCATACAGCTGTCTTTAAATATATTGTAACCGTTTAACAATCAGTATATAATATAATGTAAAGGCGTTTGTCTTTGTTAGATTTTATAACTTTCAAATGCTACTGAAGGAATTTCCAATTCTAACAGGCCATCCCATTGTGGAATATTTCATTTCCTCCTGGGAGGTCTCACTATTACACACATGTCCACTAGGGCTGAACACTATTCTAGGCACTGAAGATATAGGAATGAACAAAACAAATAAAATTATCAGTGATTACAATAAAAAGAGTTAACAGGGGGATTTCCAGGTAGACAGCAAATTGCATTCATATTGAATTCCTCCAGCAACCCATAAAAGCATTAATAACTTTTAAAGAAATACTTAAGAGAATACACTAATACACAACCCTAACACATTTTTGAAATATGGAAAGCAGATGTAGAGAGTAAATAGCTTTTTCAGTAGTAAACCTTAAATTGGTTGTGGGAAAAGTTAATAAGCATCTCTATTTACTCTGCAGGACTCCCCAAAGGCTCTGAAACTGGAAGTAGCAAGTATCTTTGGAAGTGGTGAAAATGTAGGTTAAAAATGGGAGCCCTAGTTGAAAGTCAGGTTAAGAAGCACTTAAAAATCCATGAAACCGGATGACCATCCCTCACTTACATAAGCAAGAGGATGAAAGAGAAAACCATGCACAATGGAGGATGGGTATGTTATATAGAAGTCAAAGGAAATACTGAAAACAGAGGTCTCAGTTTGTTACCCAGCTGGCTCCAGAATGCTGGCATCTGGGCTTCAGTTGACCCCTCAACAACACAAATTTGAACTGCACAGGTCCACACATTTTTTCAAAAAATACTGTAAATGTATTTTTTTCTTAATAACATTTTCTTAACATTTATTTTTCTCTAGCTTACTTTCTTGTAAGAATAGTCATAATACATGTAACATATAAAAGCTGTGTTAAAAGACTATGTTAGCAGTAGTTAAGTTTTTAGAAAGTCAAAAGTTATATGTGTAACTTTTAGTGCACAGGAGGGTCGGTGCCCCTAACCCCTGTGTTGTTCAAAGGTCAACTGTATAGTCTCCAGGCAGAAAATTAGAATAAACTTTTGGGTGAAATCTGACTATGCCAAGAGGAAAGACCCAAAGATACTGGTAAGTTCCAGAGACTACTCAAAGATTCAAATTAGCGTTTCAGTATCTCAATCCTAAATATGAACAGTTGACCAAGGCTCACTAGACATCTGAAGGAAGTCCCTCGCATGAAACATAAAGATCAAAACAATCATGACATAAATAGCTTGAAGGAAAAAGACTAGACAGAGAAAAGAAAAGAATTTTTAAAGCTATCATTATTATCTTTAGAGAGGTGAGAGAAAATATTCCATGTATAAAATAAGAACAAGATGCTATAAAAAGCATAGAAAAGATAAAATTAGTAACAAAAAATGTATGAAAATTAAAATATGACACTAATGAAAATGCAGTAGAATATACTTTCACACATTCAAAAATATTTATTGAGCACCAACTAGTGTCAAGTATTTTTCCAGTAGTGGGCATATACCAATTAACATACTAAAAGTTCTACCCTCATGAGGATTAAATTCAGGTGGAAAAAGACAAATAATAAACACATGACAAAATATATTGTACTAGGGGCCCGGTGCACGAAATTTGTGCACTGGGTGTGTGTGGGGGGGGGGAGAGTGTCCCTCAGCCCAGCCTGCCCCCTCTCACATACTGGGAGCCCTCAGGCATTGACCCCCATCACCCTCCGATCGCCTGATCGGTCCCTTGCCCAGGCCTAACGCCTCCAACAGAGGTGTCAGGCTTGGACAGGGGACCCCCATATCCCCCTGATCACTGGCTCTGGCCCCCGCCCAGGCCTGAGGCCTCTGGCCCAGGAATCATGCCTGGGCAGGGGACCCCCATCTCCCTCTGATCGCTTGCTCCACCCCTCGCCCAAGCCTGACGCCTCTGACCCAGGCTTCAGGCCTGGGCAAGGGGACCATCATATCCCCCCAATCCCCGGCTCCGCCCCCCGCCCAGGCCTGATGCCTCGGCCAGAGGAGTTGACCCTCATCACCCTCTGATCACCAATCACCAGATCGGCCCCTTGACCAGGCCTGAGGCCTCCGGCAGAGGTGTCAGGCCTGGGCAGGGGACCCCCAGCTCCCCGCGGTTGCAGGCTCCGCCCCTGCCCAGGCCTAATGCTTCTGGCCTAGGCGTCCGGCCCGGGCAGCGGGGACCCACAGCTGCAGCGGCCCCGCGATCCTGGGCTTCGCTTTAGGCCCAGGCAAGGGACCCCTAGCTCCCGGGACTGCCAGCTTTGACCGTGCCCAGCTCCCATCGCTGGCTCCACCCCTACTTCCTGCTATCACTGGCCAGGGCGGAAAAGGCACCTGATTCTCCAATCACGGCTGGGGGGCAGGGCAAAGGCGGCCCCAGGGCCGCCTTTGCCCTGCCCCCCAGCTCTTAAATCCCCCCTGGGTTTCTGATCACTGTCAGTGGCAGGGGGCTTCTTCCTGCTTTCCCTTTCGCCTCCCTGCATTGTGCCTACATATGCAAATTAGCCACCATCTTGTTGGCAGTTAACTGCCAATCTTAGTTGGCATTTAACTGCCAATCGTAGTTGGCAGTTAATTTGCATATAGCCCTGATTAGCCAATGAAAACGGTATCGCCGTACGCCAATTACCATTTTTCTCTTTTATTAGTGTAGATGCCGCATAACAAGCACTAAGGGGAAATTTTAACAGAAAAGAGTATTTTTTTAAAATGTGAGAATGATAGTCTTTTTAATAAGGTAGTTAGCATCAATAAGGTTCCATTTACACAGAGATGTAAACGAGATTTTTTTTAAAAAATCAAGCAGTTATCTGGGAGAAGAGTATTCCATGTAGAGAGAAGAAAAAACACAAAGTTCCAGAGGCAGAAATGTTGCTAAGGAGTCTGAAATATACTAAGAAGTCAGCCAGATCATTTATTTTAACCTATAAGCTTAATCAGGTCAGTGTTTTGCTCAAAATCATCCTGTGTCAGACAATAGGGTGCTGAAGGCCTGGGGTGAGGCAGGGAGTTGGGGGGAGGAGGGCTGGAAGGGAGTCAATGGGGGGAAAAGGGGACATATGTAATACTTTCAACAATAAAGAATTATTTTTAAAAAAATCATCCTGTGTTTTTCTCATTCCCATTAAAAGCCAAAAATTCTTATCCTATATAATAAAAGAGAAACATGATTGACCGTCCCTCCGCTACACTCACCAGCCAATCACGAGTGAGTATGCAAATTAACCCAACAAAGATGGTGGGTTAATTTGCATGCACAGGTGCTGGCGGAGAGTGGAGTGGCTTGGGGAACTTGGCTCCTCAAACCACCAGATGGAGAGCATCGAGGGAGACCTGGAGGCTTGGAGGACTTGGCAGAGTGGGAGGCCATGGTATGGAGACAGAGCAGGAAGGAAAAAACAAGAGCACAGGGAGCACCAGGAATGCTGGGAATTGTAGTTTAGTGGCAGATGGATCTCCTAGACCAGTGGTGGCAAACCTTTCGAGCTCAGCGTGTCAGCATTTTGAAAAACCCTAACCTAACTCTGGTGCCGCGTCACATATAGAAAGTTTTTATATTTGCAACAATAGTATAAAAAAGATTTATATTTTTGACATTTATTTTATATATTTAAATGCCATTTAACAAAGAAAAATCAACCAAAAAAATGAGTTCGTGTGTCACCTCTGACATGCGTGTCATAGGTTCACCATCACTGTCCTAGACACTAGAGCAGTGGTTCTCAACCTTGGCTGCACATTAGAATCACCTGGGAATCTTTTTAAAATCCTGATTTCTGGGCCTCATCCTCCAGAAATTCTGTTTCTTTGTTACTAATGTTGTGGCCCCACCCCATAACAAAGAAACAGAATTTCTGGAGGATGAGGCCCAGAAATCAGGATTTTAAAAAGATTCCCAGGTGATTCCAATGTGCAGCCAAGGTTGAGAACCGCTGCACTAGAGCAAAGTGAGCCTGGAGCAAGTTACTGTTGCAGTGGGGGATGGAGGGAAACCAAAGGTGAGAGACATAAGTAAAAGCAGAGTGTCTAGGAAAAAATGAAAGGGAAGATATCCTAAAACTTCCAGGAAATCTCCAATGAAGCAAAGAAAAAGAAAAATGCCTCTATTATTCTGTGAGCAACAAACCAAACTGAGTTGGGGTCTCAGACAATTCACTCATATGATTGCAAAGACAGACAGAAACTGCCAGATTGGAGAGGGCTCCCCTGAGGGCTCCCAAATTGGAGAGGGTGCAGGTTGGGCTAAGGGACCCTCACACCCACCAGTGCACAAATGTTGTGCACCGGGCCGCTAGTATAATATAAAAAGTATATGTAACATGGCCTCCTCCTCCAATTTTATCTCCTATCACTCTTCCCCAGCTTATTCTACCTCAGCCTTGCTGATAATACTCCCCAAATTGATCTACAGATTCAACATAACCTTATCAAAACCCCAGCTGCCTTTTTTTAACAAACTGACAAGCTGATCCTAAAATGCATATGGAAATGAAAAGAACCCAAAATAGCCAAAATGATGTTTACAGAATACACCAAAGCTGGAAGAATTATAGTTCCTGATGTGTAAGCACACACAAAGCTGCAGTAATCAAGATAACATGGTACTGGCATAAGGTCAGTGGAATAGAATTGAGAACCCAGAAATAAATGCTATAAGTTATAGTCAACTGAGTTTTGAAAAGGTGTTAATAATTCAATGGAGGAAGAACAGTATTTTCTTTTTTAAAATATGTTTTTATTTATTTGAGAGAGAGAGAGAGAGAGAGAGAGAGAGAGAGAGAGATGATGATGAAAATCATCGATCAGCTGCCTCCTGCATGACCCCTACTAGACATCAAACCCACAACCCGGGCATGTGCACTGACCAGGAATTGAACCATGGATCTTCTGGTTCATTGGTCAATGCTCAACCACTGAAACACACCAGCCAGGCAAGAACAGTATTTTCAACAAGTGGTGTTGAGATAACTGGATATCCACAGGCAAAAGAATGAATTTGGACTTCTATCTTATAACAGATACAAAAAATAAACTCAAAATGGATCATACATCTAAATTTAAGAGTTAAAATTATAAAATTCTTAGGAAAAAACATAACCCTTGTGACATGGGCTTAGGTAAAAATTTCTTAAATATGACAAAAAAGGATAGCCAAAAAAATACATAAATTAGACTTCATCAAAATAAAAAACTTTTCCACTTCAAAACACTACCATAAAAAAGTGAAAGGACAATTAACTCTCAGACTGAGAGAAAATACTTCCAAATCATATACCTAATAAGGGAACTACGTCCGGAATATATAAATATATCACTCAAAAATACTAAGAGAACCTTATTTAAAAATAGGAAAATTACTCAGAAATAAAAGGAATGAACTACCTGACAGACTAAGCACTGTGTTTAGAGAAAAAAGTTAACCTCAAAAAATTATTAAGAAGGTTAGGATGTATAACCCCAAAAAATATGCTACTTTGGCATAAGGATTATTTTTAGCTGAAAGGAACTGAGAATCAATACATAACAGGAAGAGTTAGTTCTCTGCCCTCAAAAGCAAGGCATAAATTCCCCTTTGTGAAGGTGTCCCTCTCTCCCTTACAAGGAAAAGGAGAGCAACTCTTCTCATCAGAGTCATAAAACAGACAATGAGATGAATTTGCATAAACAAACCTTATGAAAATAACTTCCATTAGCTTCCCCAAATATTTCCAGGTCATTTCATTCCCTAAAACCAAAATAACCTTTTCTTTCTTAACAGAATATAAGACCCCAAGTATAACTGCTTCTAGATTTGCTTTTCTATGAATACTGATGCACATAAAATATTAATAAAAAATTATAAAAATCTATACATGAAGTAAAACTACAAAAAAACTACAGATACACATATATGCATATTTTGAATGGTGAATAAACTGTAGTTCAGTTAACATGAATGTACTAATATAAATTTCCTGGGTTTGATAACGTACTACTATTACATAAGATGTCACTTAAGGGAAACTGAATGAAGAGTACATGAGACTCAATGAACTATTTTTTTTCCCTTTGTACTATTTTTGAAACATCCTGCTTTGAAAAATAGAACATAACCTTAAAAATTATTTTCCTATTAGTTCCTTATTTAAACTCTCTAATACTTTTCTTGAGTAGCCAAGTCAGTATCTTTAAATTTTTATAACAAATTTAGTTCTGTTCTTCTGGTTAAGCTTTTCATTAAGAGGGACAGAAGATAAGACAATAATCAAACATTTTAATTACAAAAATTTTCAGCACTATAAAATATTAGTAACAACCCAGATAACCAATAATTAGAAATAGGTGAAATAGACTTTGTTATACCCACTCAATGGAAGTCTATGAGGGCATTAAAAATCATGTTGCAGAATAATATTTAATGGCATAAAAAGATGTTTGCATGTATTATTAATTTATATAAAATATGATTGTATTATCACAGTTTTGTTTAGGACAATTATATTTATACTTGGAAAGAAGAATACATACCAAAAAGAAATGATCTTTAATGGGCAAAGTAGGTACTTATACAGAAAACATATGAATTATCAAAGATGATAAATCACCAATCCTATCTAATAAAAGAGAAACATGGTAATTAGCTGTACCTCTGCTACCCTTCCCATTGGCTAATCAGGGCATATGCAAATTAACTGCCAGCCAAGATGGCGGCCGGCAGCCAGGCAGCTTAAAGGGAACATGAGGCTTGCTTGCTTCAGTGACAGAGGACTCCAACATTCGCCGCCTGCCGCTGCCGGCCTCAGAGCTTGCAGTTTGAAACATTGTTACAAATATTGAAGCTAAACAAAACCCCAGAAACCTGCTTTCAGCCAGCTGGGATCTCAGAGCTGGAGTTGAAACAGTGTTTCAATTATAGAACCCAAACAAAGCAGATACCTGCTTTCAGCAGCTGAAACCTAAGAGCTGGAGCCAAGGCTCAGAGCGAAAGCTGGCCCAGAATAAAAAAAGAAAAAAGAAAAAAAGGAGTGGTTGGGAGCTTCAGTCACCTGCCAGCCTGAAAACAGCCGTCAGCCCCTCACCCAGACTGGCCAGGCACCCCAGTGGGGACCCCCACACTGAAGGGAGTGTGACCAGCTGCAAACAGCCATCATCCCCTCACCCAGGCTGGCCAGGCACCCCAGTGGGGACCCCCACCTTGATCCAGGACACCCTTCAGGGCAAACCAGCTGGCCCCCACCCATGTACCAGGCCTCTATTCTATATAGTAAAAGGGTAATATGCCTCCCAGCACCGGGATCAGCGTGACAGGGGGCAGCGCCCAAACCCCCTGATCGCCCTGCGGCTTTGTGTGTGACAGGGGGCGGGGCCACAACCTCCCTATCCGCTGCTCTGGTCGTGACAGGGGAAAGCGCCCCAACCCCTTGATCAGGCCTGCTCTGTGCCTGATAGTGGGGAGCTCCCTAAGCCCCCCCCCCAGCGGCTCTGTGTGTGACAGGGTGCGCCGCCCCAACCCCCTTATCTGCCCTGCTGTGTGTGTGACAGGGGGCGGTGCCCCAACTCCCCTATCGGCCCTACTCTGTGAGTGACGGGGGGAGCTCCCCAATCCCCTGATCAACCCTGCTCTGTGCATGACAGGGTACGGAGCCCCAACCCCCCTGATGGGCCCTGCTCTTTGAGTGACAGGGGGCAGTGCCCCAACCCCCTGATGGACCCTTCTCTGTGTGTGACAGGGGGTGGCGCTGCAACCTCCCTATCGACCCTGCCTTGAGTGTGACAGGGGGCGGTGCCCCAACCCCCAAATCGGCCCTACCCTGAGCGTGACTGAGGGTGGCATCGCAACCTCACGATCCGCCCTGCTCTGGGCATGACAGGGGGCGGCGCCCCAACTCCCCTATCGGCCCTGCTCTGAGCCCGATCATGGGCTGCACCTAGGGATTGGGCCTGCCCTCTGCCACCCGGGAGCAGGCCTAAGCCAGCAGGTCATTATCTCCCGAGGAGTCCCAGACTGCGAGAGGGCACAGGCCGGGCTGAGGGACCCCCCTGCCCACCGATTGCACAAATTTTTGTGCACCGGGCCTCTAGTCCTATATAATAAAAGCCTAATATGCAAACGGTCCCCTCAGGTGTTCATTTGACCAAGAGACCAGGAGTTCAACCGCTCCCTATGACATGCACTGACCACCAGGGGAAGACATGGAACATTGAGGGTTGGGGACACACTGTGACCTCTCGCCAGTTCCCTGGGGGTGGGAATGATGGAGACAGAGGTGTGGTGAGAATGCGGAGTGTCCGCCGAGCTCACTCTCACTCTCTCTGCTACCCTTCCCCAGGATGCCAGGGCTCGGGCACTAGGAAAGCCCCGCACTCATGTGCCGGGAACCCACAAGAAGCCTGCTCCACACATACGTGGCCTTTTCTGGGTGAGCCAGGCTGCAGTCGCCGGGACCGCAGGGGCTGGTCAGGATCCCCATGGGTTTGCACAGGAGCTGGTCTGCAAGGCCGGCCAGGAGAGAGTGTGCTGCACCCTGGCCCACAGCATCTGGCTGCGCTCACAACATCTCCGTGTGGGGACTCGGGTGCCGTGACTCAGGCGGAGAGGGGTGTGCAGGAATCCGGGGGCCCAGGTGCCAGAGGTCAGCTGGGACCTGCCCTTCCACACCAGACACTTGCGCTTCGATTGCTGGTCAAGCCTAGGGAGTGCACCCATGCACGAATTTCATGCACTGGGCCTCTAGTAAGTACATAAGATGCTGTACATCATTAAGCATTAGGGAAATGCAAATCAAAAATACAATGAGCTACTACTTCATACTCACTAAGGTAGCTAAAATAAAAAAGACAGGCAAAAACAAATATTGGCAAGGATGTGGAAAAACTGGAACTCTTTATCCAGTTACAAGTGGGAATATAAAATGTCGCAGTCACTTTGGAAAATAGTTTGGCAATTTCTTAAAATGTTAAACAGAACAGTCACCATGTGACCCTTTACTAGGTATGCACTCAAAAGAATTGAAAGTATATGTCCACACAAAAACTTGTATATGAATGTTTAGAGCAGCATTATTCATAAAAAAGTGGAAATAATCTAAGTGTTTATCAACTGATGAATGCATAAGTAAAATATCCATACAAGAGAATATTATGCAGCCATAAAAAGGAATTAAGTACCTGTACTAGAACATGCTACAACATGGGTTATCCTTGAAAACATTATGCTCAGTGAAACACGTTTCACACAAAAGACCACATATTATAAGACTCCATTTATATGACATTTCCCGAACAAGCAAATCTATAGCTATAAAAAGTGGATTCATATTTACCTATAGTTGGAATGGAAAAGAGAAATGAGTAAGTAGGAAGCTTTTTTTTAGATGTAATAAAAATGCTCTAAATAAGATTTCGGAATGGTTGGTCAACTCTGAAACACACCAAACCCAACTGAATTGTATACTTTAAATAGGTGAAATTTTGTGGTATGCAAAATATCCTATCTAATAATAGACAAACATGGTATTTGACCATACCTCCGCTACACTTCCCATTGGCTAATTAGCAGGATATGCAAATTAACTGCCAACAAAGATGGTGGCCGGCAGCCACACAGCTGAAGCGAACATGAGGCTTGCTTGCTCCAGTGATGGAGGAAGCCAAGGTTCCCCGCCTGCCGCAGCCCAGCTCTGAGCTCCGGAAGCAACAATGTTTCAATTATAGAAGCTAAACAAATCCCAGATACCTGCTTTCAGCCAGCCGGGGCCTCAGAGCTTAGAGCGCCAATGATGGCAACAGAGTTTCAATTATAGAAGCTAAACAAACCCAGATACCTACTTTCAGCCAGCCAAGGCCTCAGAGCTGGAGCCGGGCCTCAGAGTTGGAGCTGGCTCTCAGCTCCAGTGACAGCTATAGAAGGTAAATAAACCCCAGAATAAAAAAAAAAAGAAAAAAAGGAGAGGTTGGGAGCTTCAGTCACCCGCCAGCCTGAAAACGGCCCTTTGTCCCTCACCCAGACTGGCCAGGCACCCCAGTGGGGACCCCCGCCATGAACGGGGTGTGACCAGCTGCAAACAGCCATCATCCCCTCATCCAGGCTAGCCAGGCACCCAAGCGGGACCCCCACCCTGATCCGGATCACTCTTCAGGGCAAACCTGCCGGCCCCCACCCTATATCCTATATAGTAAAAGGGTAATATGCAAACTGACCCTAACAGCAGAAAGACTGAGAATGACTGGTCACTATGACACACACTGACCACCAGGGGGCAGACGCTCAATGCAGGAGCTGCTCTCTGGTGGTCAGTGCACTCTCACGGGGGGAGCTCTGCTCAGCCACAAGCCATGTTGATGGCTGCCAATACAGCAGTGGTGGTGGGAGTCTCTCCTGCCTCCTCAGCAGCGCTAAGGATGTCTGAATGCAGCTTAGGTCTGCTCCCCGCTGGCAAATGGACATCACCCGAGGGCTGCCGGGCTGCCAGAGGGATGTCTGATTGCCATCTTAGGCCCAATCCCGCGGGGAACGGGCCTAAGCCAGCAAGTGGTCACTCCCGAGGGGTCCCAGACTGCGAAAGGGCACAGGCCGGGCTGAGGGGCCCCCCTACCCCCGAGTGCACAAATTTTTGTGCACCGGGCCTCTAGTCTATATATATAAAAGTCTAAGCAACCAGCTGACCAGCCAACTGGCCAGTAGCTATGATGCGCACTGGCCACCAGGGGGCAGACGCTCAACACAGGAGCTGCCTAGCATCAGCAACTTTATAGAGTGCCCTCTTCCACTCTGGGACCCCTCAGGGGATGTCAGACTGCTGGTTTCAACCGATTCCTGCAGGCTGGGCCAGGGGACCATGCATCGGGCCTGTAGTATCTCAATAAAGCTATTTAAAACAAGGGCTCAAAAATCAGGAATGCTGTAACTAAAATGCAATGTAGCAATGTCTTCTAACTTCTGAGGAAAATAATTCCAACCAAGAGTTCTATAAACAGCCAAATTACCAATCAAGTGTGAGGTAATATTTAGTTATGCAAGGGAGCAACTGGAGGATCGACGGTTTAATTTCTGGTCAAGAAGTCAGGGACATGCACCTGGGTTGCAGGTTCAATCCCCATCTCTGGTCAGGGCATATGGGGGAGGCAACCAACCAATTATATATATGGACAAAGTAGACACATCTCACATCTATGTTTCTCTCCACTCCCATCTCACATAGATGTTTCTCTCTCCTGCCCTCCCCAACCCTTTCCACTCTCTCTAAAAATCAATGGAAAAAATATCTATCTTTATATCTCTCTCTGTTCTCTCCCCCCTCTCTCTTCTACCCTAAGAAATGAATAGAAAAAATATATCCTCAGGTGAGGATTAACAGCAACAACAACAAACGTAAAAAGCTAAGCTACAAATTGGGAGAATATATTTATAACATGTTACTTAAGTGGGATCAGTACGTAAGATTTATTTTTAAAACTTTTTAAAAATATGGGCAAACAAAGAACATTTTATATAAAAATATGTTCAGCATCATTAATAAGCAAGAAAATGAAAATTATAACTACAATAAGATACCATTTTATAACTAGATTGTCAAAATTTAAGAAGTCTGACAATAAGTTATGTTGACAAGGAATGAAGCAAAGGGAATTTTTAGCTGCCACTGTTAGTGTACATTGGTATAACTATCCTGAAAAACAATTTTGGATTATCTTATAAAATATGCACACATCCTAATGAACTAGCAGTTCCACTACTAGGTATATATCTCACAGATTTAATAATAGGTTAACAAGAAGATATGTTTGAGCATGTTTAAAGCAGCAACACCAAATCCCGCTGACAGGATTAACGAATAAATCAATTATGGTATATTCATACCATGTAATTTTTTATTGTGCTACAATATTCATAACTTAAAATTTACCATTTTAATACTTTTATTTATTTTTATTGATATGTAATTGACATATATTATATTAGTATCAGGTGTACAACATAATGACTCAAAATTTTTTATATTGCTAAATGATCACCACAATAAGTCCAGTTAACAGCTATCACTACACATAGCTACGTTTTGTTTTTTTCTGTAATGAGAACTTTTGCTTTTTAATCCTCATCTGAGGGTATGTTTGGCAGCCTCCAGGAGGTGCCCCCAACCGGGGATAGAACCCCAAACCACGGTATGTGTCCTGACTGGGAATCAAACCCAATACCTTTTGTTGTATAGGATGATGCTCCAACCAACTAATCTACCTGGCGAGGGCTGTGATGAGAACTTTTTCTACTCTCTTAGCAATTTTCAAATATATAATACAGTATTACTATCATCACCATGCTGTACATTATATCCCCATGACTTATTTATATTATAATTGGAAGTTTGTACCTTTTAACCACCTTTCACCCATTTTGTCAATCCCCTACCACCTTGCCTCTGGCAAACACCAATCTGTTCTCTGTCCACTTAAGCCATTTTAAATGTACAATACAGTGCCATTGAATACATTCACATTGTTGTACAACCATCACCACCTTCTATCTTCAGAATTTTTTATCAACCCAAATTAAAGTTCTGTATACAATACATATTAACTCCCTATTCCCCCAAGATCATAAATTTCTATTTAAATATTTGTGTAGCAAAATGTACATAGCATAAAATTTACTAATTTAAACCATTTATAAGTGTACAATTCAGTTGCATTAGGTACATTATTGTTGTGTAAACACCATTCTCCATCTCTAGCACTTTTAGATAAACTGAAACTTTGTACCCATTAAACAATAACTGCCCATTCCCCCCACTATCATATAGTATTATATAGCAACTAAAAAGAACAAATTACATATTGTAAGATGAATGAATTTTAGATGCATACTGTTGAGAGGGAAAAAAAAGTCAAAGAAGACTACATATTAGTATTTCTGTAAAACTCAAAAACTATCAAAGCCAAACAATATATTGCTTAGAAAAATACATCCTATCTATACTAATAAAAGGGTAATATGCTAATTAGACTGGGAGACTTTCTGGGAAACCTTTCGGATGTCTTCCGAACAAAGCCATGGTGGCAAGGCCGAGGCAGAGGTGGTTAGGGGCAATCAGGCCAGCAGTGGGGGGTAGCTGGGGGGTAGTTCTGATCTTGGGTGGAGGGATAGGGCAATCAAGCAGGCAGGCAGGTGAGCAGTTAGGAGCCAGCGGTCCCGAATTGCAAGAGGGATGTCCCAGATTGAAGAGGATGCAGGCCGGGCTGAGGGACACCCTGCCCCGTGCATGAATTTCCAACACCGGGCCACTAATCCTATATAATAAAAGGCTAATATGCAAATCGACCAAACGCCAGAACGACTGGTCACTATGACACGCACTGACCACCAGGGGGCCCCCCTGGTGATCAGTGAGCTCCCACAGGAGGAGCGTTGCTCAGCCAGAAGCCGGGTTTGTGGCTGGCGAGTGGAGCAGCGGTGGCTGGAGCCTCTCCAGCCTCAGTGGCAGCACTATGTATGTCCCTTGAGGGCTCCTGGACTGCGAGAGGGCACAGGCTGAGCTGAGGGTTCCCCCCTCCCCCAGTGCACAAATTTTCATGCACCGGGCCTCTAGTATATAACAAAAGGCTAATATGCAAATATACCAGTCGCTATGACGCGCACTGACCACCAGGGGGCAGACACTTAACACAAAAGCTACCCATTGTTGATTAGTGTGCTCAGCCAGAAGCCAGGCTCATGGCTGGTGAGTGCAGCAGCAGTGGCGGGAGCCTCTCCTGCCTCTGCGGCAGCACTAAGTATATCTGACTGACAGCTTGGGCACACTCCCTGTGGTAAGCCATCAGTTGGACATTCCCTGAGGGCTTCTGGACTATAAGAGGGCGTAGGCCAGGATGAGGGACCGCCCCCCCCCCAAGTGCACGAATTTTGTGCACTAGGCCTCTAGTTTATTATAAAACTAACATTTTTAGAGTACAATAATGATAAACATAAAATTCTGGAGGACAGTTACCTGTGGGATGTGAGGAAGGGAAATGATCACAAAGTAAAATAAAAGTGGCTACAGTAGTATTAATGATCTTCTGGTTCTGATCTTGGGTGGAGGGATTATTTTGTTGGTATGCTTCCTAATGTACATGTGTTTTGTGTAGTCTCTTCTATCAAATGCTACATTAATGTACAAAGACAATAGGAGCTTCCCATAAAACAGGTACAGTAAACACTTCATATGTACCATTTAAAATCCTCAGTTTACTGCTCCTGCCAACAGTACTATGATGGGTTAACTACATACTTTATATAGTTTTAAAGAGATGCTATAATAGCACCTGGTTTCAGGCTCCTTTTATATGATGTAGGCTTCTCCTCTGCACTTACTAGTATATAAATCTCTTTGGGATAAGATTTTACTCCTTTCTTTTGCAGGCAAACAAATGGTCCTGAGACACAAATTATTCAGCTTATCAACTGGTCCCACGGGGATGAGTAAGCAGTAGCCAACTCACTAATGCATTCTTTTTTATTTTTTCCCATTACAGACAGTCCTCGGGTTATGTTGGACTCGACATATGTTGTTTCGTGATTACGTCGCCATCTCCCATTTATTTATAAAAAAGAAAAATTTCTGTCATTTCAACGTATGTACATATGTGCTTTATGTTTTTTATTATTTATTTACCACAAGTAAAGGTCAGGAATTGTTATCTTTCTTTTAAATTTGTTTTACTATTTCACTTCATTACTGCTGTGTATGTGCTCCATGGTGAGTGACGTAAGTGCTTATGTAGGTGGGTTCCGACTTACAGTGAAAATCGTATTACGTCGCAGGAACAAATCTCCAATGTAACCCAAAGGCCTACTGTAGTTCCAACGTTTATTTTCCTCTTAGGCAGTTTACACTGCCTCTAAAAAATCCAGAGAAGCCTAAGCTTTTCTTTTGCTTTAATTTCAGTTTTTAATTACAAATTACATTCAATATTATTTTGTATTAATTTCAGGTGTATAGCATAGTAGTTACACAATCATATACTTCACAAAGTGTTCCCCTAATATTCCCAATACCAACTTGGCACCATTCATAGTTATCACAATATTACTGATTATATTCCCTATGCTGTACTTTATGTGCCCATGACTATTCTTTAACTACCAATTTATACTTCTTAATCCCTTCCCTTCACCTTTTCCACCCATCCTCCCAAATCCCCTCCCCTCTGGCAATCAACAGTCTGTTCTCTATATCTGTTTCTGTTTTGTTCATTTATCTTGTTCTTTAGATTCTAAATGTAAGTGAAATCACATGGTATTTGTCTTTCTCTGACTTATTTCACTCAGTAAAATACCCTCTAAGGCTATCCATGCTGTTGGTAAGATTTTATTATTTTTTACAGCTGAGTAGTATTCCATTGTGTAAATGTACCACAACTTTTTTATCCACCCATCTATAGACGGGCATTTGGGCTGCTTCTGTATCTTCGCTATCCTATATGATAAAGAGCTAATATGCAAATGGACATCACGCCTTCACACCGGGGGTGGGGGACCTGAGGCCGCACCTCCTGCCCAGCGCCAGGCTGGGGGACCTGAGGCTGTGTCTCCTGCCCGGCAGGGCTTGACGGGGACCTGAGGCTGTGCCTGCCCCCTGCCCAGTGAGGCTTGACGGGGGACCTGAGGCTGTGCCCCCCACCTGGCAGGGCTTGACAGGGGACCTGAGGCTGTGCCCTTGCACGGTGCCCAGCTGGGGGACCCGAGGCTGTGCCCCCCCACCCTGAAGGGGGTGGGGCCAGCTGGGTCTGGGACTCACACGATTTTGAGGCACACATGGGTGGATAGGGACTTGACTCTGGGTCTCGTGGCACACCCCAGACTCTGACAAGAGGGTGATTTTCATATACATTTTACTAATTTTCTTTCATCTCTGACACTTCTATTATAGAGAAAGGGAAAATAGCAATATTAAAATATTTCCTCTAATTCTCTTTTAACCCTTTGAGTGCCAACCAATATCCTAGGAACTATGCTAAAATTGCCAAGGCATTTTTGCTGATTTTACAGCAGTTTAGGAAAAAAATTATGAATCGCAAGTAAATGAAGTTACATATTCAAAAACTTAAGGAAACCTTTACTACATTGACATATTTAGCAATATCATCATCACTAATAAAAGCAGACTTAGAACTGGACGCCATTTTGAAGCTTTGATAGTGCTCCTGGCACTTTTGGCAAAAGACAGGAGGAGCGCAATCGCGCTCCCAGGTACTCTAGGGGCTAATGTGCACAAATTTCATGCACCAGGCCACTAGTTATAAATAATGCTGCAATGAGCATAGGGGTGCATATATTCTTTCCAATTAGTATTTATTTTGGGCTTCTTCAGACATATTCCCAGAAGTGGAATTGCTAGGTCATAAGGCATTTCCACTTTCTTAATTTTTTGAGGCTATTCCATACTGTTTTCCATAGTGGCTGCACCAATCTGCATTCCCACCATCAGTGCACGGGGTTCCCTTTTCTCCATCTCCTGACCAACACTTGTCATTTGTTGACTTCTTGATGGTAGCCGCTCTGAGAGGTGTGAGGTTTACCTCACTGTCGTTTTAATTTGCATCTCTCTGATAATTAGTGATGTTGAGCATCTTTTCATGTCTGTTGGCCATCTGTGTGTCTTCTCATTAATGCATTCTTGATTGGGTTTCCCATCCTTCCCTATTTTACTCCTATAAGCCCACCCTGTGGGGAAGCACGGGACAGGAGTTGGCTGAAGGCGGCAGCCCCTGCCTTGACTTTTCCAAACAAGTACAAACCCCCGAGTGTTTACTGGAATCTTTCTGATAAGTCTTCAGACGTCCTTGCTTAAAGGACACTGCAGACACATGCATCTTCTCAAGGAAACTTACCTACTGATAGTATCTAATAGTTAATTTTAGTTCAAGCTGTTGTTACAATAAAAGCCTAAGGAGGCAGGAAAACGGAGTTGTTTGGTTTCTTTAGCCCTCTCTTTCACATAAACATGTGTCACAGTAATCATTCACCCATTGCTCAGGGTCTGCTGGCCCTGGCACCATCCCTGCTCTTTAGGATAACATCTACACTAATAACAGAGAAACATGGTAATTGGCATATGACCACTACCCTTTTCATTGGCTAATCAGCGAGATATGCAAATTAACTGTCAGCCAAGATGGCGGCCGGCAGCCAGGCAGCTTGAAACTAACATGAGGCTTCCTTGCCTCAGTGACGGAGGAAACCAATGTTCCCCGTCTGCGGTTCCAGGCCTCTGAGCCTGCAGTTTCAAACATTGTAACAAATACCCTGGACTTCAGCCAGCTGGATCGCAACATTGTATGCAAAGGCCAGAAACCTAAGAGCTGGAGCCAAGCCTAAAGCTAAAGCAGGCCCAGAATAAAAAAAAATTAAAAAAAGGAAAAAAGGAGCAGTTGGGAGCTTCAGTAACCCCCACCCTGAAAACAGCCCTCAGCCCCTCACCCAGACTGGCCAGGCACCCCAGTGGGGACCCCCACCCTGAAGGGTGTGTGAACAGCTGCAAACAGCCATCATTCCCTCACCCAGGCTGGCCAGGCACCCCAGTGGGGACCCCCACCCTGAAGGATGTGTGACCAGCTGCAAACAGCCATCATCCCCTCACACAGGCTGGCCAGGCACCCCAGTGGGGAAACCCACCCTGCTCCAGGACACCCTTCAGGGCAAACTAGGAGCCCCCACCTGTGCACCAGGCCTCTACCCTATATAGTAAAAGGGTAATATGCCTCCCGGCACCGGGATCAGCGGAGCTGAGAGGCCTCCCGGCACCGGGATCAGCGTGACAGCGGGCAGCACCCAAACCCCCTGATCGCCCTGCGGCTCTGTGTGTGACAGGGTGTGGCGCCCCAAGCCCCCCACCCCCCACGGGCCCTGCTCTCTGTGTGACGGGGTAGAGCCATAACCTCCCCATCGGCCCTGCCCTGAGTGTGAGAGTGGCGGCGCCCCAACCCCCTGATCGGCCCTGCTCTGTGGGTGATAGAGGGCGGTGCCGCAACACCCCCCCCCCGCCCCCCCACGGGCCCTGCTCTGTGTGTGATGGGGTAGAGCCATAACCTCCCCATTGGCCCTGCCCTGAGTGTGACAGTGGCGGCGCCCCAACCCTCTGATTGGCCCTGCTCTGTGGGTGATAGAGGGTGGCGCCCCAACCCCCGATCCACCCTGCTCTGTGTGTGACAGGGGGCAGTGCCCCAACTCCCCTATCGTCCTACTCTCTGAGTGACAGCGGGGAGCTCCTCAACCCCCTGATCGGCCCTGCTCTGTGCGTGACAGGGAGGATGGGCCCTGCTCTGTGTGCGACAGGGGGGAGCTCCCCAACCCCCTGATGGGCCCTGCTCTGTGTGTGACAGGGGGTGGCGCCGCAACCTCCCCATCGACCCTACCTTGAGTGTGACAGGGGGCGGTGCCCCAACCTCCCAACCGGCCCTACCCTGAGCGTGACTGAGGATGGCATTGCAACGGCATTGCAACCTCCCAATCCGCCCTGCTCTGTGCATGACAGGGGACGGCACCCCAACTCCCCAATCGGCCCTATCTGAGCCCGACCAGGGGCTGCACCTAGGGATTGGGCCTGCCCTCTGCCACCCGGGAGCAGGCCTAAGCCAGCAGGTCGTTATCTCCCGAGAGGTCCCAGACTGCTAGAGGGCACAGGCCAGGCTGAGGGACCCCATCTCCCCCCCGAGTGCACAAATTTTTGTGCACCGGGCCTCTAGTCCTTAAATAAACTACTTAGTCTCTACTTAAGGGAAACCTGTAATAAGCCTCGATGGCATACTAAATTGGGGCATACTAAGCCCCCAAGCTGAAATACCACTAAAATGATAAATAAAAATGTCATACATTTACAAGAAAAAGAGTAGGAAGAAAGACTATATAAAACACAAAAAGCAGCCCAGCTGGCATGGCTCAATCCTTGAGCATCAACCTCAATATATGGGAATCACAGGAAAGGAGGGCATATATGTGTATGTGTGATTGAGGAGACACACACACACACACACACACACACACACACACCATATATACATGTGTGTGTGTGTGTGTGTGTGTGTGTGTGTGTGTGTGTGTGTGTAGAAGCTAGGGTTGGGAGTATGAGAGAGACTAACACAACAAAATGCATGCGGATTTCACTGAGAATTCTGGAAAGGTTCAGGTATTAGAGATAACTGGTACCACTGCAATGGTGGTGCTGAGTGAGGCCAAAACTAAGAAAATATTTAAAATAAATATTTTATTGAAAGTATTTAAAATATGCTAACCCCTCCCCAGCTGGTGTGGCTCAGTGGTTGAGCATCAACCCATGAACTTACCCTACTGATAGTATCTAATAGTTAATTTTAGTTCAAGCTGTTGTTACAATAAAAGCCTAAGAAGGGAGGCAAATGGGGCTGTTTGGTTTCTATAGCCAGGCAATCCTTTAGCCCTCTCTATCAAATAAAAATGTGTCACAGTAATCATTCACCCATTGCTCAGGGTCTGCTGGTCAGCCCTGGCACCATCAACCCCCAGTTTGATTCCCAGTCAGGGCATATGCCCGGGCTGTGGGCTCGATTCCCTATAGCAGGTTTGCAGGAACAGCTAATCAATGTCTCTATTTCACTATTTCTCTATCTCTCCCTTCCTCTTTATCTAAAATAATAAAAACATTTTTAAAAGAATTATCCTATCTAATAAAAGAGAACCCAGTTAATTGGTGTACGACCACTACCCTTCCCATTGGCTAATCAGGGCAATATGCAAATTAACTGCCAGCCAAGATGGCGACCGGCAGTCAGGCAGCTTGAAACTAACATGAGGCTTGCTTGCTTCAGTGACGGAGGACTCCAACGTTCCCCGCCTGTCGCTGCAGGCCTCTGAGCTGCAACTCTAAGCTACTATGTAACAAATATAGAAGCTAAACAAACCCCCAGAAACCTGTTTTAGTCCCGGGCTTCAGCCAGCAGGATTGCAACATTGTAAGCAAAGGCCAGAAACCTACTTTCAGCAGCAGAGGCCTAAGAGCTGGAGCCAAGCCTCAAAGGTAAAGCAGGCCCAGAATAAAAAAAACGAAAAAAGCAAAAAAGGAGCCGTTGGGAGCTTCAGTCACCCCCAGCCTGAAAACAGCCCTCAGCCCCTCACCCACACTGGCCAGGCACCCCAGAGGGGACCCCACCCTAAAGGGTGTGTGACCAGCTGCAAACAGCCATCATTCCCTCACCCAGGCTGGCCAGGCACCCCAGTGGGGACCCCCACCCTGATCCAGGACCCACCCGTGCACCAGGCCTCTACCCTATATAGTAAAAGGGTAATATGCCTCCCAGCACCAGGATCAGCGGAGCCGCGAGGCCTCCAGGTACCGGGATCAGTGTGAGAGGGGGCAGCGCCCAAACCCCCTGATGGCCCTGCGGCTCTGTGTGTGACGGGGGGGGGGGGGGGGGGGGAGGGGCACAACCTCCTTACCCACCCTGCTCTGTTCCTGACAGGGGAAGGCGCCCCAACCCCCGATGAGCCCTGCTCTGTGCCTGATAGGGGGAGCTCCCCGACCCCCTGATTGCCCTGCGGCTCTGTGTGTGACAGGGTGCTGCGCCCCAACCCCCTGATCGGCCCTGCCTTGTGTGTGACAGGGTGCGGCGCCCCAACCTCCTGATTGGCCCTGCTCTGTGGGTGATAGAGGGCGGCGCCCCAACCCCCCCCCCCTCACGGTCCCTGCTCTGTGTGTGACAGGGTAGAGCCATAACCTCCCCATCGGCCCTGCCCTGAGTGTGAGAGTGGAGGCGCCCCAACCCCCTGATCAGCCCTGCTCTGTGGGTGATAGAGGGCGGCGCCCCAACCCCCTGATGGGCCCTGCTCTGTGTGTGACATGGGGTAGCGCCCCAACCCCCTGATTGGCCCTGCTCTGTGAGTGACAGGGTACAGAGCCCCAACCCCCCTGATGGGCCCTGCTCTTTGCGTGACAGGTGGTGGCGCCGCAAACTCCCCATCGACCCTGCCTTGAGTGTGACAGGGGGCGGTGCCCCAACCCCCAAATTGGCCCTACCCTGAGCATGACTGAGGGTGGCAACGCAACCTCTCAATCTGCCCTGCTCTGTGCATGACAGGGGGCGGCACCCCAACTCCCCAATCTGCCCTATCTGAGCCCGACCAGGGGCTGCACCTAGGGATTGGGCCTGCCCTCTGCCACCCGGGAGCAGGCCTAAGCCAGCAGGTCGTTATCTCCCGAGGGGTCCCAGACTGCGAGAGGGCACAGGCCGGTCTGAGGGACCCCCCCGAGTGCACAAATTTTTGAGCACCGGGCCTCTAGTGTAAAATAAATAAAGTTAAGCCCTTACCCTATATAGTTAAGTAACATTCCCTTCCTCATACCTATAAAAGATGGAAATTTTAATTTATTGAGAAGCTAGAAGCATCGGATCTCAGCAGAAGTCAGGGACATTAAGCATAGCAAAAGGTAAAGGTGAGGTCACATTGAAAAGAGAAGGAATTAGGAGGCAGTTCAAGTTGGCAGCATAAGAAGATCCTGAACTCACTTCATCTCACAGACACAACAAATCTATAGTTACATATGGAACAATTCTCCCTGAAAAAGTCCTTACAACTAAATAATCAGATCCTCTACAATAAAGGATAAAAGGACCACATTGACACTGAAAGGGATGACAGAGACATGGTCTGCCCAAAAACCCACATCCAGCATAGCAAAACACATTGGGAAGGAATCTCATAAACATGGAGTTCCTCCCTAAAGAGACAGTGGACTGTGCCCCACATCTGTCATCCCAACCCTTGGAACCTGCACTGGAGAGATGAGCCCCCAAAATGTTGGCCTTTAAAAACCAACAGGGCTATTACTAGGAGAACGATAGGCAAGGATGTAGAGAAAAAGGAAGCTTTGTACACTGTTGGTGGGGATATAAATGGGTGTAACCACTATAAAAAAACAGTAAGTGTTCCTAAAAAAATTAAAAATAGAACTATCATATGATTGAGCAATTCCACTCCTATTTATCCAAAGAAACTGAAAACAGTAATTTGATAAGATATGTGCACCCTTATCACAACATTCATCACAACATTTTTTTTTGCATGTTTCTGGCCAATTTTCCCAACACCATTTACTGAAGAGACTGTCTTGACTCCATTGTATGCTCTTGCCTCCTTTGTCAAATATTAATTGAGCATAATGGCTTGGGTCAATTTCTGGGTTCTTGGTTGTTCCACTGGTCTATATGTCTGTTCTTGTGCCAATTACAAGCAGTTTTGAGAACCATGGCTTGGTAATATAGCTTGATGTCTGGTATTTTGATCCTCCCAACTTTGTTCTTCTTTCTCAGTATTGCTGTGGCTATTTCAGGTCTTTTTTATTCCAGATAAATTTTTGGAGAGTTTGTTCAAGATCTTTGAAATATGCTTTTGGTATTTTAATGGGGATTGCATTGAATCTGTAGATTGCTTTGGGTAGTATGGACATTTTAATGATGTTGATTTTACCAATCAAAGAACATGGTATGTTCTTGCATTTGTTTATGTCTTCCTTTATCTCTTTTTTCAATGTCCTGTAATTTTCAGAATACAGATATTTTACATTCTTAGTGAAGCTTATTCCTAGGTATCTTAATTTTTTTTTTTTTTTTGGTGCAATGGTAAATGGGATTTTTTTTTCTTCTCGTTCTGTGAGTTCATTATTGGTGTATAAAAAGGCCATAGAGCCCTGACCAGTTTGGCTCAGGGGATAGAGCATCGGCCTGCGGACTGAAGGGTCCTGGGTTCAATTCCGGTCAAGGGCATGTACCTTGGTTGTGGGCACATCCCCAGTAGGGAGTGTGCAGGAAGCAGCTAAATCCATGTTTCTATCTCATCAATGTTTCAAACTCTCTACCCCTCTTCTCCCTTCCTCTCTGTAAAAAAATCAATAAAATATATATATATATATATATATACACACTAGGGGCCCGGTGCACGAAATTCGTGCACTGGGTGTGTGTGTTGGGGGGAGTGTCCCTCAGCCCAGCCTGCCCCCTCTCACATACTGGGAGCCCTCAGGTGTTGACCCCCATCACCCTCTAATCGCAGGATCGGCCCCTTGCCCAGGCCTGACGCCTCCGCCAGAGGCGTCAGGCCTGGGCAGGGGACCCCCATCTCCCCCCGATCACTGGTTCTGCCCCCAGCCCAGGCCTGAGGCCTCTGGCCCAGGAATCATGCCTGGGCAGGGGACCCCCATCTCCCTCTGATCGCTTGCTCCACCCCCCGCCCAAGCCTGATGCCTCTGACCCAGGCTTCAGGCCTAGTCAAGGGGACCATCATATCCCCCCAATCCCCGGCTCCGCCCCCCCACCCAGGCCTGACGCCTCGGCCAGAGGAGTTGACCCTCATCACCCTCCGATCACCAATCACCGGATCGGCCCCTTGACCAGGCCTGAGGCCTCTGGCAGAGGTGTCAGGCCTGGGCAGGGGACCCCTAGCTCCCCGTGGTTGCAGGCTCCGCCCCTGCCTAGGCCTAACACCTCTGGCTGAGGCGTCCCGCACGGGCAGCGGGGACCCGCAGCTGCAGTGGCCCCACGATCGTGGGCTTCGCTTTAGGCCCAGGCAAGGGACCCCTAGCTCCCGGGACTGCCAGCTTCGACCGTGTCCAGCTCCCATCGCTGGCTCCACCCCTACTTCCTGCTATCACTGGCCAGGGCGGCAAAGGCGCCTGATTCTCTGATCATGGCTGGGGGGCAGGGCAAAGGCGGCCCCAGGGCCGCCTTTGCCCTGCCCCCCAGCTCTTAGCTCCCCCCTGGGTTTCCAATCACTGTCAGTGGCAGGGGGCTTCTTCCTGCTTTCCCTTTCACCTCCCTGCATTGTGCCTACATATGCAAATTAACCGCCATCTTGTTGGCAGTTAACTGCCAATCTTAGTTGGCAGTTAATTTGCATATAGCCCTGATTAGCCAATGAAAAGGGTATCGTCGTATGCCAATTACCATTTTTCTCTTTTATTAGATAGGATATATATATATTTTTTTTTTTAAAAAGGCCATAGATTTCTGGGTGTTAATTTTGTATCCTGCTACATTGCCAAATTCATTTATTAGGTCTAGCAGTTTTTGCATGGAGTCTTTGGGGTTTTCTATGTATATTATCATGTCATTGGTGAATAAGGACAGTTTTACTTCTTCTTTTCCAATTTGGATGCCTTTTATTTCTTCTTCTTGTCTGATCGATATGGCTAGAACTTCCAGTACTATTTCGAACAGAAGTGGTGAAAGTTGGCATCCTTTTCTTGTTCCTGTTCTTAGGGGAAATAAGTTTAGTTTTTGCCCATTGAGTATGATGTTGGCTGTAGGTTTGTCATATAAGGCTTTTATTATGTTGAGGTATGATCCCTCTATTTCCATTTTGCTCAGACTTTTTATCAAGAAAGGTTGTTGGATTTTTGTCAAATGCTTTTTCTGCATCGATTGACATGATTGTGATTTTTGTCTCTCAGTTTGTTCATGTCATGTATCACATTTATTGATTTGCAGATATTGTACCATCCTTGCATCCCCGGAATAAACCCCACTTGGTTATGGTGTATTATCTTTCTAATGTACTGCTGAATCCGATTTGCTAGAATTTTGTTAAGGATTTTCGCATCTATGTTCATCAAGGATATAGGCCTGTAGTTCTTTTTTTGTGGTGCCTTTATCTGGTTTTGGGATTAGGGTAATGCTGGCTTCATAGAAAGAGCTTGGAAGTATGCCTTCCTCTTGAATTTTTTGGAATAGTCTAAGGAGGATAGGTGTTAGTTCTTCTTTGAATGCTTGGTAGAACTCCCCTGTAAAGCTGTCCAGACCAGGACTTTTGTTTGCTGGAAGATTTTTAATCAATGTTTCAATTTCTTTATAAGTTAATGGCCTATTCAGGTTTTTTTTTGATTCTTCTTGAGTTTTGGGAGCTTGTATTTTTCTAGGAATATGACCATTTCATCTAGGTTGTCCATTTTGTTGGAATAGAGTTGATCATAGTATTTTTTCATAATCATTAGTATTTCTGTGGGATTGGTTGTTGCTTCACCTCTTTCATTTCTGATTTTGTTTATTTGGGTCCTCTCTCGTTGCTTCTTGGTGAGCATGATTAGAGGTTCATAAATCTTGTTTATACTTTCACAGACCCAGCTCTTGGTTTTGTTGATCTTTTGTATTGTTTTGTTTTTTTAAAAAATATATTTTATTGATTTTTTACAGGGAGGAAGGGAGAGGGATAGAGAGTTTGAAACATCAATGAGAGAGAAACATCGATCAGCTGCCTCCTGCACAACCCCCCAGTGGGGATGTGCCCGCAACCAAGGTACATGCTCTTGACTGGAATCGAACCTGGGACCCTTCAGTCCATAGGCCGATACTCTATCCACTGAGCCAAACTGGTCAGGGCTTGTATTTTTTTTTTTATCTCAATGTCGTTTATCTCTGCTTTGATCTTTATTTCCTTCCTTCTACTTACTCTGGGCTTTTCTTGTTGCACTCTAACTCTTTGAGTTGTAGGGTTAGATAATTTATTACCTTATTTTCTTGTTTTTTGAGATAGGCCTGTAGAGCTCTGAACTTCCCTCTCAAGACTGCTTTCACTGTGTCCCATAGATTTTGGATTGTTGTGTTTTCATTGTCATTTGTTGCCATGATGCTTTTTATTTCTTCTGTGATATCTTTGGTAACCCAATCATTGTTTAATAGCATGCTATTTAGCCTCCAGGTGTTTGATTTTTTTTATTGCTTTTGTTGTAGTTGATTTCTAGTTTTATGCTATTGTGATCTGAGAAGATGCTTGATATGATTTCTATCTTGAATTTGAAGAGAATTTGCCTGTGTCCAAATATGTGATTTATCTTTGAAAATAAGCCAGGTGCACTTGAGAAGAATGTATATTCTGTGACTTTGGGGTGAAACGTTCTGAAAATGTCAATTCCATCTGATCTAGTGAGTCATTTAGGATTGCTGTTTCTTTGCTGATTTTTTGTTTAGAGGATTTATCCAGTGGTGTTAGTGGGGTATTAAAGTCCCCTACTATGACTTTATTGCTGTCAATCTCACCCTTGATGTCCTCCAAAAGTTTTTTTTTATATATTTGGGTGCTCCTGTATTGGGTGCATATACTGGTATGTTTACCAGAGTTATATCTTCTTGTTGAATTGCTACCTTTAATATTATGAAGTGGCCTTCCTTAACTCTTGTTATGGCCTTCACTTTGAGGTTTGTCAGATATAAGTATTGTTACCCCAGCATTTCTTTCATTTCCATTAGCTTGAAAACGTTTTTCCGTCCCTTCACCATCATTCTGAGTGAGTCCTTTGTTCTGAGATTGGTTTCCTGTAGACAGCAGATATATGAGTCATGTTTTCTTATCCACTCAGCTACCCTATGTCTTTTGATTGGGGTATTTAATCTATTTGCATTTAAAGTTATTATTGACTAAAGGCCCGTTGCAGGAAAATTCGTGCAATAGACCTTCTTTCCCCTGGCTGCCAGCACCAGTTTTCCTCTGGCACCCGGGACCCAGACCTTCACTCTGGCCACTGCCTTCCATCTTCGCTCTGGACACAGTCTTCGCTGTGGCTGGAGCCTTCAGTCTTTGCTCCTTGCTCCAGCCAGAGTCTTCAGTCTCCAGCCAGAGCTGCTACTGTAGCTCCTTCCACCCCCCACCCTCCCCTTCATTGCTTGATCGCTGCTTCGCCTGCAACCTCACCGATGGGCTCCTGGGTGCTGGGGGGATGCCTTGCCTGCGGCCTGGCTTTCCAGCGGCTCCTGGGGTCGCACACAGGGGCCTGGATGGCGGCCCCTGGTGTCCCGCCCTGCCTGCAGTATGCAAATTAGCCGCCATCTTTGTTGGTGGTTAATTTGCATATCATGCTGATCAGCCAAAGGCGATGGTAGTGAAGGTATGGTTAATTACCATGTTTGTCTATTATTAAATAGGATAGGTATTTGTCGCCATTTTTATTCTTTATGCCTGTCTTCCTTCTTCCCTTCCTATTTCTTCTTTTGATAGCAGACCTTTTAGCGTTTTTTGCATTGCTGGTTTGGTGATAATAAACTCAATTACGTCTTTCTTTTGTCTGTGAAGCTCCTGATTTCTCCCTCAATTTTAGTTGATAGCCTTGCTGGGTACAGTATTCTTGGATTCAGACCCTTGCTTTGCATGACTTCGTATATTTTATTCCATTCACTTCTGGCCTGATGTCTTTCTGTTGAGCAGTTGATAGTCTGATGGGAGATCCTTTGTAGGTAACTTTCTCTCTCTCTCTGGCAGCCTTTAGCATTCTTACTTTGTCGTTGGTATTTGCCAATTTAATTATACTGTCTTAGTGTCGGTCTTTTGGGGTTCATCTTGTTTGGGACTCTTTGAGCTTCTTGGACTTGTGTCAGTTTTTTCTTCCAAATATCAGGGAAGTTACCTGTCATTATTTCTTCAAACAGGTTTTCTATTCCTCACTCAATTTCCTCTCCTTCTGGTTCCCCTATTATGCAGATGTTGTTTTATTACATGTTGTCCCAAAGTTCCCTTAGGCACTCCTCCTGGTTAAGTTGTTTTTTTTAAATATATTTTATTGATTTTTTACAGAGAGGAAAGGAGAGGGATAGAGAGTTAGAAACATTGATGAGAGAGAAACATCAATCAGCTGCCTCCTGCACACCCCCAACTGGGGATGTGCCCGCAACCAAGGTACACACCCTTGACCGGAATCGAACCTGGGACCCTTCAGTCCACAGGCCGACGCTCTACCCACTGAGCCAAACCAGTTTGGGCAAGTTTTTTTTTTTTAGATGCTGCTCTGCTTGGGTATTTTTTCCTAGCTCACTGATGTGGTCCTCTGTTTCTTCTAGTCTACTGTTGATGCTTTCTATTGAGTTATTTATTGCAGCGATGTCATTTTTCACTTCTTCTTTGTTCTTCATTTCCTGTTGGTTCTTACACATATTGTTGAATTTGTCTTCCATCGTTTTTGGTGACTTTATGTCCATTGCTCTGAATTCTTTCTCTGATATATTGCTTGCCTCTATTTCATTTACTTCCTTTTCTAGTGATGCCTTCTTTTCTTTTGTATGCAGGCTGTTTCTTTGTCTCCCTATGATAGCTCATCTCAGGGTGTCTGGTTATGTAGCTCTCTCTCTCCTCCATTGACACTCTAGATGATATCTGACCTTTCTGTCCGTGGAGTGCCTCACCAGACCAGAATGTATTTTTTGAAAGAGCTTGATCCAAGACTCCATTGTCAAGTCCAAAGTGGCTTCTCCACTTCCTGCCAATACATGATGACTAGGTCTTGCAGCTCTTCTGGAGTCATTTCCATTCCTTTTTCAGCAAACTCAACCCTTTTAAGTTCCCTACTTTTTTTTTTTAATGTATAGAGCGTAATGTCACAAGAAAGGCATAGTATTCTGCCACCTGTGAGGAGTAAGCCCAAGTTGCTGTTGGATGTGTTGTACACTGAGAAGCCATTCTTCAGGCGCTCTGCTCTCTCCACAACCAATTAACTTTCCTTCTTTTTTTAAAAAAATATATTTTATTGATTTTTTACAGAGAGTAAGGGAGAGAGATAGAGAGTTAGAAACATCAATGAGAGAGAAGAGGAAGGGAAAGAGATACAGAGTTCAAAACATCGATGAGAGAGGAACATCGATCACCTGCCTCCTGCACACCCCCTACTGGGGATGTGCCCGCAACCCAGGCACATACCCCGGACAAGAATCAAACCTGGGACCTTTCAGTCCACAGGCCAACGCTCTATCCACTGAGCCAAACTGGTTCAGGCTAACTTTCCTTCTTAATAAAGGTTCACATCAATGTATATCCACCACAACCATCCATTCCAAACCATCATTTCTTGCCGGAACTACTAGTCTCCCTGTATCTAGAAATCATTCTCCATAAGTCAACCAGAAAGATTCTTCTGAAATGTCAGTCCCCTGCTTAACAGCATTAAATTCTAATCATAACTGCCCTACATGAAATAGTCTATACCAGTTTTCTTTCTGGAGTCAATACTCAACACTTCTCGCTTCATACTCACATTCTTGTAATTCTTTATTTGTGTCATTCTTTCTCTCCCCACCTCCCTCAATTATCACCCCTCCCTTTTTTCCCCGAACCTTTATACAGGTTGCTCCTCTGCCTGGAGTATGTCACAGCTCTCTTCAGAGAGCTTACTCTTACTCTCCTCTTGGAGAATAGTTTAAAAGATTATTTTTCTGAAAAAACCTTTCTGATATATCTACCCCTACATCCAATTCTTTACAAATGCCATCAACATAAAAATTAAACTGCCTGGCTGGCATAGGTCAGTGGTTGAGCATCAACCTATGAACCAGGAGGTCACAGTTCGATTCCCATTCAGGGCACATACCCGAGTTGCAGGCTCAATCCCCAATGTGGGGCATGCAGTAGGCAGCTGATCAATAATTCTATCTCATCATTGACATTTCCATCTCTCTTTCCCTCTCCTTTCTTCTCTGAAATCAATAATAAAATATATTTTTTAAAAAATTAAACTAAGCAGTCCCTTTATGTGTTATTTCTTCGATCATTTCACTTACCACACCTATCTTACAAAATAGTTGATTCTCTAGTTTCTACCCAAGACTAAGTACTTGTTAAATAAACAAGTGGTCTGCCAGAACTGTAGGTGTATTTTTCTTAATTTATCTGTTTAGGAATGGATATAAAAAGCAAATTATGCCTGAGTAAAAACAGCCAGTAATTTTTATAACAAATAAAGGACCAACAAACTATGTAAAAACACAAAAAAGACTTCTGAAATGACTACACAATACATAACATTTTAAATTTATAGTAAAATAAAAGTATTATTTCATACTTTTAATTTGCTATTATTATATGACTAGAAGCCCTGTGCACAAAAATTTGTGCACTTGGGGGTCCCTCAGCCCAGCCTGTGCCCTCTCGCAGTCTGGGACCCCTCGGGAGATAACGACCTGCTGACTTAGGCCTGCTCCCGGGTGGCAGAGGGCAGGCCCAATCCCTAGGTGCAGCCCCTGGTCAGGCTCAGAGCAGGGCTGATTGGGGAGCTGGGGCGCCACCCCCTGTCATGCACAGAGCAGGGTGGATCGGGAGGTTGCGATGCCACCCTCAGTCACGCTCAGGGTAGGGCCGATTGGGGGGTTGGGAGACCGCGCCCTGTCACACAAAAGGCAGGGTTGATGGGGAGGTTGCGGGCCCTCCCCCTGTCACTCACAGAGAAGGGTCCATCAGGGGGTTGGGGCGCTGCCCCCTGTCACTCACAGAGCAGGGCCCATCAGGGGAGTTGGGGCTCCGTACCCTGTCACACACAGAACAGGGTCGATCAGGGGGTTGGGGCGCCGCACACTTTCACACACAGAGCCGCAGGGTGATTAGGGTGTTAGGGAGCTCCCCACTATCAGGCACAGAGCAGGGCAGATCAGGGGGTTGGGATGCCTTCCCATCACGAACAGAGCAGGGCGGATACAGAGGTTGTGGCCCCGCCCACTGTCACACACAGAGCCGCAGGGCGATCAGGGGGTTTGGGTACTGCCCCCTGTCACGCTGATCCCGGTGCTGGGAGGCCTCACGGCTCCGCTGATCCCGGTGCTGAGAAGCATATTACCCTTTTACTATATAGGATAGTGGCCAGGTGCACAGGTGGGGGCCAGCTGGTTTGCCCTGAAGGGTGTCCTGGATCAGGGTGGGGGTCCCCACTGGGGTGCCTGGCCAGTCTGGGTGAGGGGCTGAGGTCTGTTTTCAGGCTGGCGGGTGACTGACTCTCCCAACCGCTCCTTTTTTTCTTTTTTCTTTTGGGCCAGCTTTAGCTCTGAGGCTTGGCTACAGCTCTTAGGCCTCGGCTGCTGAAAGCAGGTTTCTGGTTTGGTTGGGTTCTATAATCGAAACACTGTTTCAACTCCAGCTCTGAGATCCCGGCTGGCTGAAAGCAGGTTTCTGGGGTTTTGTTTAGCTTCTATATATGTAACAATGTTTCAAACTGCAAGCTCAGAGGCCAGTAAGGCAGGCGGGGAACGTTGGTTTCCTCCGTCACTGAAGCAAGCAAGCCTCATGTTCGCTTCAAGCTGCCTGGCTGCCGGCCACCATCTTGGCTGGCAGTTAATTTGCATATCGCCCTGATTAGCCAATGGGAAGGGTAGCAGAGGTACGGCTAATTACCATGTTTCTCTTTTATTGCATAGGCTTTAGTAATCACATACACCTCTTTACACTAATATCCAAGTTTTCTATTTTTCCTAGAAAATATGGGAAACGAAATAGATACTAGGACATGAAGAATTCAATGTGATTTATATCAATTCTAATAGAACTTTGAAATCCAGTCATCTTTAAAAATGTTAAATATGATTTCTAAAACAATGGTATTAATAATTTGACATTTTTAACAAAACTTTATCAGAAGTACTTACAATAGAATATCTCAGATGATACACATTTGTCCAGATCAAGAGGAAAAGTTTAATTTCAACATCAATAATGCTTTAGACAGCGAGTTTTTAGTTGTATTAAGAATAGAAATCAGGATGCACAACATGCTACAGTTAACTTTTACAGGATAATTCTATCTCAGTCATCAAATATGTGGATATCAATATAGCAAAGTCCTAAAGATTGGTGCCATAACCTAAGAGTTTTTTGTTTTTGTTTTTTTATTTATTGCTTAAAGTATTACAAACGGTATTACATATGTGTCCATTTTTTCCCCCCGCCCTAGACAGTCCCCTAGCCTCCCCTATCCCCCAGTGTCTTATGTCCATTGGTTATGCTTATATGCATGCATACAAGTCCTTTAGTTGATCTCTTACCTCCCTACCTCCTGCCCCCCAACCCTCCCCGGCCTTCCCGCTGCAGTTTGACAATCTGTTTGAGGCAGCTCTGCCTCTGTATCTATTATTGTTCAAAAGTTTATAATGGTCTCTATTATCCATGAATGAGTGAGATCATGTGGTATTTTTCCTTCATTGACTGGCTTATTTCACTTAGCATAATGCTCTCCAGTTCCATCCATGACGTTGCAAATGGTAAGAGTTCCTTACCTAAGAGTTTTAATGAGAGTTATTCCTGTTCCTTAATGCCTTGGTATTTGCATGGTAGTACAATAGGTACCATTTAATTATGAAACCTACCATATACTTCTACAATGTACAAAATTCATTATGTATTTGTTGATAATAAATTCTAATGACACACACTTTTGTTTCCTTCTAGATAACAACTTTCCAAAGGCATTGTTTTTGTCAATATAAGATGGTATATTTTAGTCTTCACACATTCTGCTCTGAAACTATTCACTCACAAGAGCTATTTCCACCTAGGAATATATGTGTCTTTGGCTACTAGTGCAGTCTTTTTATGCATAATAAGAGTCATAATAGCAGTGTCCCTAGAACATTTACAATCTTTGCTTTGTGATATGTAATCAGTGGCTCTGTACTTTTTCACAAATCATAGTTTGATATAAAGACATTTGTTTCCAGTTTATACTCACTTACCAAAAATAACAATTGCCCTTTCAACATTAATGAAAGTTTTATCTCTCACTTGAGGAATATTTGCACTAACTAAAAACTGTTTTACTGTTTACATTTCATTGGTTTTATACAGACTATATCAATTCTTAGTCCTAGATCACCACCAAATTGGACAGTCCACCCTTTTATCATTTAAGAGTCACTTATGAGAAGCATTACATAGAAAAGATCCAAAAGACCCCACTTAATAGACATAGCTAATGATTTTATAGTTGATCTTATTTTCTAAGTATCTAATACCCTGTCTTCTCCCTCTTCTCACCTATTTTCTCTAAATATGTATAAATATGTATAAAATAAATTCACCAATATAATAAATACAATCTGGAAGAATCCTCTTGTTAAGAACGCTAGCTGACCTTTTCCTGATAACATTGCTTCAATGCCACATATATCTTTCTTTATTGTATACAACAGAAAAGAATCAAGCTGATGTAATATAATTTCCTCTGAAGAAGGGTCTCAAATGAATTTATATACATATATTTACAAAATTAACTTATCATTTCATGAGTGCCTAAATTCAGTTAATTGCTTGAGTCCAGACCAACTCAATCAGTCTAAAGTATTAGACCAGCGGTTCTCAACTTGTGGGTCGTGAACCCTTTGGCAGTCGAAAGACCCTTTCACAGGGGTCGCCTAAGACCATCCTGCACATCAGATATTTACATTACGATTCATAACAGTAGCAACATTACAGTTATGAAGTAGCAACGAAAATAATTTTATGGTTGGGTCACAACATGAGGAACTGTATTTAAAGGGCCAGAAGGTTGAGAACCACTGTATTAGACTATCCCAACTGATATATAAAAAACAGAAATCCATATAGATCACTCCAGGTATCCAAAATTGGAAGTATAAAGAAAAAAAAGCTGGGAATTAAGAGAGTCATAAGCATTAAATTGCTTTGGGAAATGGGGTAAGTCACTGTAACCTTTTATTTTTTAAAACATATATATTTTTAAAATATATTTTTATTGATTTCAGAGAGGGAGAAAGAATTAGAAACATCAATGATGAGAGAGAATCACTGATTGGCTGCCTCCTTCTAGGGATTGAGCCCGCAACCCGGGCATGTGCCCTTGACCAGAATCGAACCTGGGATCCTTCAGTCCACAGGCCGATGCTCTATCCACTGAGCCAAACCAGGCAAGGACTAAATATATTTTTAATGATTTCAGAGAGGAAGGGAAAGGGAAAGAGAGATAGAAACATCAATGATGAGAGAGACTCATTGATCAGCTGCCTCCTGCATGACCCACACTAGGAATTGAGCCCATAACCCAGGCATGTGCCTTGACCGGGAATCGAACCAGGACTTCCTGGTTCATAGGTCATAAGTTGACACTCAACCACTGAGCGACACCAGCTGGGCTCTTTTTTTTAATCCAAATCAACAAAACAGGTTCGTCAACTCAGAGATCTCTAATGACCAGGGTTAGAATACAGGCACACCTCATTTTATTGCACTTTGATTTACTGCACTTTGCAGATATTGCATTTATTACAAATTAACGGTAAGTCCCTCCATCAGCAAAAAATACTATGACTTGCTGAAGGCACAGATGATGGTTAGCATGTTTTAGCAATAAAGTAATTTTAAATTAAGACATGTATATTGCTTTTTCAGACATACGACAACTGCACACTTAAAAGACTAAGTTCAGTGTAAATATAACTTTTATATGCACTGGGAGATCAAAAAATTCATGTGACTCATTCTATTGCAATATTTGCTTTATTGCGATGGTCTGGAACCAACCCCACAATGTACACCTGTACTATCAAGACTGAATTGAAGGTACACAGGTCAACAGATTAAAGATCTAATTTGTTCTTGGGTGAAACTTAACATGAA
Source organism: Myotis daubentonii (assembly GCF_963259705.1). Lineage (NCBI taxonomy): Eukaryota > Metazoa > Chordata > Mammalia > Chiroptera > Vespertilionidae > Myotis > Myotis daubentonii. The sequence continues at coordinate 112,522,231 of NC_081840.1, read as the reverse complement.
ACTATAGTGGTGAATCTCATCATTAGTCAAGTATTACTGTTAAGAAAACAAGATGCATAACTGTAAAGATAGTAAATCATTCAAATTGTTGGCATTGAAGGTAAATAGAGTTGAGATTGGATACTTGGGCTGTAACAGCTCTAGCATTTGAGACGAGTGAATCTAGACTTCTTTTAACAAACAACAAAGAGTTATAAAAACGTTATTGAGCAGGGAAGTGACAATATACATTAAAATATATAGTAAGGCAAAATAGGAAAAGTGATCATAGCGTTATACCTTAACTTTAATGACAGGACAGCTCTATCTATCTATCTCTATCTCTCTCTGTTTCTCTCTCCCCCGACCCTCTCTTCCACCCTGTCTAAAAAATCAATGGAAAAAATATATGCTCAGGTGAGGATTAACAGCAACAACAACAAAAGTAAACAGCTACGCTATAAATTGGAAGAATATATTTGGAACATGTTACTTAAGTGGCATCAGTACATAAGATTTATTTTAAGAACTTTTTAAGAATATGTGCAAACAAAGAACAGGCAATATACACACACACACACACACACACACACACACACACACACACACACACACACTAGAGGCCCGGTGCACAAAAATTAGTGAACTCGGGGGGAGGGGGGGGTCCCTCAGCCCGGCCTGTGCCCTCTCGCAGTCTGGGACCCCTCAGGAGATAACGACCTGCTGGCTTAGGCCTGCTGCCAGGTGGCAGACGGCAGGCCCAATCCCTAGGTGCAGCCCCTGGTCGGGCTCAGAGCAGGGCCGATTGGGGAGTGGGGCACCACCCCCTGTCATGCACAGAGCAGGGCGGATTGGGAGGTTGCCATGCCACCCTCAGTCACACTCAGGGTAGGGCATATTGGGGGGGTTGGGGCACCGCCCCCTGTCACACTAAAGGCAGGGTCGATGGGGAGGTTGCGGCACCACCCCGTCACGCACAGAGCAGGGTCAATCAGGGGGTTGGGGCGCTGGCCCCTGTCACACACAGAGCAGGGCCCTATAGGGGGATTGGGGCTCCATACCCTGTCACGCACAGAGCAGGGCCAATCAGGGGGTTGGGGAGCTCCCCCGTCACGCACAGAGCAGGGCCGATCAGGGGGTTGAGGAGCTCCCCGCTGTCACTCAAAGAGTAGGGCCGATAGGGGAGTTGGGGCACTGCCCCCTGTCACACACAGAGCAGGGCGGATCGGGGGTTGGGGCGCCACCCTCTATCACCCACAGAGCAAGGCCGTTCAGGGGGTTGGGGCGCCGCCACTGTCACACTCAGGGCAGGGCTGATGGGGAGGTTATGGCTCTACCCCGTCACACACAGAGCAGGGCCCGTGGAGGGGAGGGGGGGGTTGTGGCGCCGCCCTCTATCACCCACAGAGCAGGGCCAATCAGGGGGTTTGGGCACTGCCACTCTCACACTCAGGGCAGGGCCGATGGAGAGGGTGTGGCTCTACCCCGTCACACACAGAGCAGGGCCCGTGGGGGGGGGGGGAGGTTTGGGGCACCACACCCTGTCACACACAGAGCCGCAGGGTGATCAGGGGGTTGAGGAGCTCCCCCTATCAGGCACAGAGCAGGGCTGATCAGGGGGTTGGGGCACCTTCCCCTGTCACAATCAGAGCAGGGCGGATAGGGAGGTTGTGGCCCTGCCCCCTGTCACACACAGAGCCACAGGGCAATCAGGGGGTTTGGGCGCTGCCCTGTAACGCTGATCTCGGTGCCGGGAATCCTCGCAGCTCCACTGATCCCGGTGCTGGGAGGCATATTACCCTTTTACTATATAGGATAGAGGCCTGGTGCACGGGTGGGGGCTGGCTGGTTTGCCCTGAAGGGTGTCCTGGATCAGGGTGGGGGTCCCCACTGGGGTGCCTGGCCAGTCTGGCTGAGGGCTGAGGGCTGTTTTAAGGCTGGCTGGTGACTGAAGCTCCCAACTGCTCCTTTTTTTCTTTTTTTTTATTCTGGGCCAGCTTTAGCTCTGGCTCCAGCTCTGAGGCCTCTGCTGCTGAAAGCAGGTATCTGGTTTATTTGGGTTCTATAATTGAAACACTATATCAACTCCAGCTCTGAGATCCCAGCTGGCTGAAAGCAGGTTTCTGAGGTTTTGTTTAGCTTCTATATTTGTAACAATGTTTCAAACTGCAAGCTCAGAGGCCGGCAAGGCAGGCGGGGAACGTTGGTTTCCTCCGTCACTGAAGCAAGCAAGCCTCATGTTCGCTTCAAGCTGCCTGGCTGCCGGCCACCATCTTGGCTGGCAGTTAATTTGCATATTGCTCTGATTAGCCAATGGGAAGGGTAGCGGATGTACGGCTAATTACCATGTTTCTCTTTTATTAGATAGGATATACACACACACGCACACACACACATATATAAATATATTTCTTTATTGATTTCATAGAGGAAGGCAGGGAAAGAGAGAGAGACAGAAACATCAATGATAAGAGAGAATCATTGATTGGCTGCCTCCTGCAAGCGCCCTACTGAGGATCAAGCCTACAAACCAGGCATGTGCCCTTGGCTGAAATCGAACCTGCGACCCTTCAGTCCACAGGCCTACACTCTATCCACTGAGCCAAACCGGGTAGGGAAGAACAGGCATTTTACACAAAAATATATTCAGCATCATTAATAAGCAAGAAAATGAAAATTATAACTACAATAAGATACAATTTTATAACTACATCCTTATTACCAGGAAGCTCAATTTACTTGATGATGTTTAAAATGTAGAAAGCAGACTCTAGATCAGCCGTGGGCAAACTACGGCCCGTGGGCCGGATCCGGCCCGTTTGAAATGAATAAAACTAAAAAAAAAAAGACCGTACCCTTTTATGTAATGATGTTTACTTTGAATTTATATTAGTTCACACAAACACTCCATCCATGCTTTTGTTCCGGCCCTCCGGTCCAGTTTAAGAACCCATTGTGGCCCTCAAGTCAAAAAGTTTGCCCACCCCTGCTCTAGATATACACTAAATACACATATTTTAGAGAAAACAGGTGATAGAACAATGTGCTCATATAAAGTACAATCTTTTGAAAACAGCATGTATAAAGAACAAAGTAACTTTATTTACAAACTGTGAAAATTATACTTTTTATTTTCAAAATTTACTCAAGAATTCTTCATTGCCGAAACTGGTTTGGCTCAGTGGATAGAGCGTCGGCCTGCGGACTGAAAGGTCCCAGGTTCGATTCCGGTCAAGGGCATGCGGGCACATCCCCAGTGGGAGATGTGCAGGAGGCAGCTGATCGATGTTTCTCTCTCATCGATGTTTCTAACTCTTTATCTCTCTCCCTTCCTCTCTGCAAAAAATCAATAAAAAATATATTTTAAAAAAAAGTATTCTTCATTAAAAATGGTTAAAAAGTAAGCTCTGATTATCACACTGAGCAACAAAAGGTATTCAATGGTTTGATATAAACCATACTCAATTATTACTTACCAATAAGATTTCTCCACAAAGAGCAGCAGAATAACCCTTAAAATTTGCAAAAGACATAAAATGCAAGAAGGGACTCAGAAATAAAAACATAAGTGGTTATTTTAAATTATTCTGGGAAAACTTGTTTTTAATTGTACAACCATTTTACCAGAGGCAATTTTGTTAACTCTAACCTTAGTAACAAATTACATCATTTATAAAAGAGTTAAAAAATATAAAGCAAACTAGGCCTGATTTTCATTATATTTTTAAAGCCACAAAAGTATAAGAATTCTAGTTATTTTTTCTATACTTCCTTGAAAACAAAAGCCAAACATACTTACTGTTGGTTTTTTTCATTTAAAGTATTTATGCCCTGGAGGTCAGAAAGAGGTGTCCTAGGATTTTTCCGGGTTACACCTAGCATATAAAAAGCAAAAATTTTCAAATCAGTGCTAAGAAAAACTAAACATGAAGTAATATTTCCAAGGAAAAATGAAATGAATATACTTTGATAGTAAATATTTGCTAAATATGTCAGAAATAGCTAAATAATAATATGAAGCAAGTCCCATGATTGTTACTTACAAATCTGACTTGACCAACAGTGAACCCAATTTTTTCAGCAATAAGTATATTGCTAACATTGACTATAGATTTTAGTGTATTTTGTCAGATATGACTATTGCTACTCCAGCTTTTTTTTCTTTTACATTTGCATGGAAAATTTTTTTCCATCCCTTCACTCTCATCTTGTGTGTGTCTTGTTCTGAGGTGGGTCTCTAGTAAACAGCATATAGTTGGTTCATGTTTTTGTATTCATTCTGCTACCCTAGGCCTTTTGATTGGAGCATTTAATCCATTTACCTTTAGGGTTATTATTGATAGGTACTTATTTATTGCCATTTTAATTCTGTATATCTAGGTTTCTCTCTTTCTTCTTCTTATTACAGCAGTCCCTTTACCATTTCTTGTAATGCTGACTTGGTGGTGATGTACTCCTTTAGCCTTTTTTTGTGTGTGTCTGGGAAGCTCTTTATTTGGCTATCTATTTTGAATGATAGCCTTGCTGGATATAGTAATCTTGGTCTTAGATCCTTGTTTTCCATTACCTTGAGTACTTCATGCCACTCCCTTCTGGCCTGTAGAGCTTCTGATGAGAAATCAGATGTCAGCCTTATGGGAGCTCCTTTGTAGATAACAGTTTGCTTGTCTATTGCTGCCTTTAAGATTCTTTGTCTTTGATTTTTGGCATTTTAATTATGACGTGTCTGGGCATGGGTCTGGTTGGGTTCTTCTTGCTTGGGGTTCTCTGTGCCTCCTGAACTTGTGTGACTTTTCCTTCACCAGGTTAAGGAAGTTTTTTGCCATTACTTCTTCAAACACATTCTCTATTCCTTTCTCCCTTTCTGCCTCTTCTGGCACACCTACTATTCTAATATTATTACATTTCACATTGTCCCACAGCTCTCTTAAGCTGTCCTCCTGTTTTCTAATTGTTTTTGCTTTTCGGTTCTCTGAGTGTTTTTTCAACCCTGTCTTCTAATTTACTGATTTTATCATCATCTTCCCCTAATCTGCTCTGCATTCCTTCCAATGTGTTCTTTATTTGTGTTATGTCATTCTTTATTTCTGACTGTTCTTTTTTAATAGTTACTATATCTTTTCTCATGCTGTTGAGCATCTTTACCATCATTACTCTGAACTCTGTTTCGGATAAATTTCTTATCTCTGCTTCATTTATCTCTTCTTCTGGAGCATTCACTTGTTCTTTCATTGAGGGTTGTTTCTTTGTCTCCTCATTTTGATTGGCTGTTTGGGTTTGTGACTATGTATTAGATAGATCCTCTATACCTCTCAATCTCTAGTGCAAGACAGTGTCAAATGCTGTTTCAACTATAGATTTTAAATATCAATTAATCTTACAGATAAAAACACTAAGAATCAAAGATGACAAATTGCTTTCTTAAGGATTATCAATATTCTTAAGTTTTTTCTTCAAATCATCCAATAAACATTGAAACTCTATAAGCATATGACTACCAATTTTTATAACCTATCCACACAAAGACATTTACTATAGGTAAGACATATAAGAAGAAGTGAAAGTATCTGTATTCAAGATAACAGTCTTTTATGCAGAAAATCCTAATTAACCCACAAAAAAATTAGAATAAATGAGGTCAGTAAAATAATAAGATATAAGATCAATATTCAAAATTGTATTTCTATACAATAACAATAAACAATCAGAAACTGATATTAAGAAATTCCATGAATAACATCAACATAAAAGAAATAAATTTAACAAAAAAGTATAAACTATCTATAATGAAAATGACAAACGTCATTAAAAGAAATTTAATCTAATTAAATGGAATGCCATCCATGCTCATGGACTAGAAAACTTAATAATGTTAAATGGCAATGCTTCCCAAATGGATCTACAGATCTATGCAATCTCTATTAAAATTCCAACTGCCTTTTTTTACAGAAATAAATACACTGACCCTATAATTAATATGTATATGCAAGAGACCCAGAATAGCCAAAACAACATTGAAAATGAGGAACATGGTTGGAGGACTCACACTCCTTGAATTCAAAACTTGGAACAAAGAAACAATAACTGAGACATGGTACCAGCATAACAATAAACAAATATATCAAAGGAAAGAAATTGAGAGTACAGAAATAAAACTTTACATTTATGATCAACTTAATTTTGATAAAGGTGCTAAGACAATTCAATGAAAAATAATTTCATTTCTTCAGTTCCTAAGTCATGGACACTAATTTCCCTATAACAGATTATCATTGTCTATCCTCTACATCCATTCTTTTCTTCTGCATATTAAAACAATCATCTCAATCCTTTCCTCAATATTAGTAATTCAATTTTCAACTCTTTCCTATAATTATTGAGCTCATACAGATGTTGCTTTATAACTCTGCTTGTTTCAGTAGCCCAATACCTATTTTCATTATCATACTGATATTTTATATCCTCAAATATGTGCTATTGCTTTATTGGCTTCATGTTCTTAAATTCTTCTATTCTGTTAACTGCTCACAGGGAACTTTTTCTTGGGAGTATTTTTCCTGCAAACAAAATAGGGTGTTTCTTTTAGGGTGGTTCTTTTATGCATAACTCCCTTATTTTCCTCTGTGTAATTATGTAGTATCAATTATTAAATATTTTAAACATTAAAAAGACAGAATAGTATACTGAACACTTACAACTGATCACTCAGATTAGGAAATGAAGCCCAGTGCACCACACTCGGATCCTATCCCAACAGCATCCAATCCCAAAATTGATCACATGTTGGAATCATCATAAAAGTACTTTAAACAGCTATCATAATATTCAATGACTTAAATTACAAGATTATCTTATTGAGTTAACAGATAGTAAGTCTCCAGAAAGAAATGGAAACTAAAAAAGAACCAAATGAATATTCTGGAACTAAAAACTGAAATTTTGTGAAATGAAAAATTCATTTCATGGGTTTAAGAGAAGACTTGAAACAGCATAATGAACTTGAAATCAGATAAATAAAAATTATCCAATCTGAAGAACAAAAATAGAAAATAATGAACAGAGTATGAGGAATATATGTCATAATGTCAAATATTCTAAGATCATCTAAATTGGTATCTCAGAAGAAAAAGAAAAATTGTAGCAGAAAAAAAAATTTTAATATTGGCCAAAAATTTCCTAAATTTGATTAAAAAGAATGAAGCACAAGTCCAAAAGGTGAAGAAAATCCCAAACAGGATAAATATAATAATTTAGGGACACCATAGTCAAATTGCTAAAATTCAAAAGATAAATAGAAAATCACCAGTGTAAAAAAAAAAAAAGGAGCATTAGATGTGAAAGAATAACAGTAGGGTGATATCGGAGTTTATAAGCACAAATAATGTATGAAAAAACATCCTTAAAGTGCCAAAAGTTTGATAGTTCCTAATGATGTTAAATACATGTCATGTTATGACACAGTAACTCCACTGATAAGTTCCATTCCTAAGAATGAAAATATATGTATACAAATGACACAAACAAAAATGTTTGAATAGCTGGATCCCTCACAATAGCTCAAAACAGTACACAAACCTCTTAACCACCATGAAATGAATGATAAACACAACACAGTATATACAACTGTATATGTGTGTGTGTGTGTGTGTGTGTGTGTGTATACACACATATTCCACACAATGGAATAAGTCAGCAACAAATTACTGAGATATAAAACAACCCAGATGAATATGTATAGCATTATGTTGCATAACTTCAGAACACCAAAGAATACACAGTGTATGATTCCATTTCTGTAAATTTTTTAGAAAAGGCAAACCAATTTACTTAGTAATAGAAATCTTTTTTATTATTATTACAGGAATCTTAACAAAAGTTGTCTAGCCCTAGTTGGTTTGGCTCAGTGGATAGAGCATTGGCCTGTGGACTAAAAGGTCCCAGGTTCAATTCCGGCTAAGGGCATCTGTCTGGGTTGCAGGCTTGATCCCCCACAACAGGAGGCATGCAGGAGGCAGCCAATCGATGATTCTCTCTCATCAGTGATGTTTCAATCTCTCTATCTCTCTCCCTTCCACTCTGAAATCAATAAAAAATATATTTTAAAAAAGTTGTCTAAAGGAGCTGGGAAAATGTACAAGAAAGCAAGAATAAATTTTCTGATACAATTTTATTCCAATATTTTATTTTTAATCATTTTATGTTCATGTTTTAGGTTTGTCTCTTACCTTATAACTAAATATTATTTTATCTTTTGTAACTGAATAATCTGTTTTTTAAATGTTTAGTTCATTTTAATTTATTGGTATTGCCCTGGCCAGGTGGCTCAGTTGGTTGGAGCCATTTCCCATACACCAAAAAAGCTTCAGGTTCGACTCCGTCAGGGGTGCATGCAGGAGGAAAAAGATCGATGTTTCCCTCTCTAAAATCAATAAAAACATAACCTCAGGTGAGGATTTAAAATATACATTATAAAAAAAATAATTTATTGGAGTTACTAATATATCTGGATTTTTTCTGCCTTTTTATTTTATGCTTTGTATTTACCCTAATTACTATACAGTTTTATCCAGATTTCCACTGTATTTATATTCCGATTTCATTTTCTCATTTTATAAAGTTATATACACTCGCACTTTGATTATGAATTTTTAACATATTCATGAATTCAAATCTAAATTCTTTTCTTTTCCTAGAGTACAAGAACTTTCTAATGCTTTCATTCCAGTCAAATCATCCCAGTAACAGATGATAATACCCAGTACTTATTTTCACCTTGTTTTTTTAACATTGATCAACCAAATTAGATATTACTATTAAGTTTTATAGATTGTTTATTTAGATTTACACACATTTACCAATTTCGTTATCAGAACTCAAAACTTTCTAGTGAGTTAGTTCAGCCTTTTTTTTTATTGCTTAAAGTAATACAAAGGGTATTACATATGTGTCCATTTTTCCCCCTGCCCTAAACAGTCCCCTAGCCTCCCCTATCCCCCAGTGTCTTATGTCCATTGGTTATGCTTATATGCATGCATACAAGTCCTTTGGTTGATCTCTTACACCCCAACCTCCTGTCCCCCAACCCTCCCCGGCCTTCCCGCTGCAGTTTGACAATCTGTTTGAGGCAGCTCTGCCTCTGTATCTATTATTGTTCAAAAGTTTATAATGGTCTCTATTATCCATGAATGAGTGAGATCATGTGGTATTTTTCCTTCATTGACTGGCTTATTTCACTTAGCATAATGCTCTCCAGTTCCATCCATGCCGTTGCAAATGGTAAGAGTTCCTTCCTTTTTAGAGCAGCATAGTATTCCGTCGTGTAGACATACCACAGTTTTCTAATCCATTCATCTACTGATGGGCATTTAGGCTGTTTCCAGATCTTAGCTTTTTTCTCCATGAAATCTTTTCATAAGTTCTACTATAAAGATTTGTTCAGATTACTGTATTTATTTATGACTACTCTTCATCTCTGCCTGGTATATCTTTGTCCAGCCTTTCATTTTCATCATTTTAAGAATTTTATAATTAGTCAACTAAACGTTTTGAAAATCCATTTTGAAATTTTACAGAAATGGAGGAAAGCAAACTACTGGATATAGAGTTCAAAACCACACTTTTAAGGTTTTTCAAGAATTTTCTAGAAACCACCGAAAAATTTAGTGAGACCCTCAAGAAATCTAGTGAGACCCTCGAGGTTATGAAAAAGGACCAACTAGAAATTAAGCAAACACTGACTGGAATAAAGGATATTATGCAGAGTTCCAACAGCAGACCAGAGGATCACAAGAATCAAGTCAAAAGATGTGAAATACAAAGAAGCAAAAATCACCCAACCGAAAAAAAAAAGAAAAAAGAATCCAAAAATATGAAAATGGTGTAAGGAGCCTCTGGGACAACTTCAAGCATACCAACATCCGAATTATGGGGGTGCCAGAAGAAGAGAGAGAGCAAGAGATTGAAAACCTATTTGAGGAAATAATGACAGAAAACTTCCCCTACCTGGTGAAAGAAATAGACTTACAAGTCCAGGAAGCGCAGAGAACAACAAACAAAAGAAATCAAGAGAGGACCACACCAAGACACATCATAATTAAAATGCCAAGAGCAAAAGACAAAGAGAGAATCTTAAAAGCAGCAAGAAAAAGAAACTCAGTTACCTACAAGGGAGTACCCATAGGACTGTCAGCTGATTTCTCAACAGAAACTTTGCAGGCCAGAAGGGAGTGGCAAGAAATATTCAAAGTGATGAATACCAAGAACCTACAACCTAGATTACTTTACCTAACAAAGCTATCATTCAGAATTGAAGGTCAGATAAAGAGCTTCACAGATAAGAAAAAGATAAAGGGGTTCATCACCACAAAACCAGTATTATATGAAATGCTGAAAGATATCCTTTAAGAAGAAGAAGAAAAAGGTAAAGATACAAATTATGAACAACAAATACACATCTATCAACAAGTGAATCTAAAAATCAGGTGAAAAAAAATAATCTGATGAACAGAATAAACCGGTGAATATAATAGAATCAGGGGCATAGAAAGGGAGTGGACTGATTATCCTGGGGGTGGGGGGGCGGGCTGTGGGAAGAGACTGGACAAAAATTGTACCCCTGTGGATGAGAACAGTGGGTGGCGTGGGTAAGGGCAGAGGGTGGGGTGGGAACCGGGTGGAGGGAAGCTATGGAGGGAAAAAAGAGGAACAACTGTAATAATCTGAACAATAAAGATTTAATTAAAAAAAAAAGAACTAAAGGATCTGCTTCTAAGGTCACTCATGTAGTTGGTGGCAAGCCTCAGTGCCTCTTAACTAGAGGCTTCAGTGGGATTTCTAATAGGGCTACTCACAAATGGCAATTTGATCTTCTTAGGGACAATGAACAGAGAGCTAGGAAGAAATTACCTAAGATGGAAATTGTAGTCCTTTATAACTTAACTAGAGGCCCAGTGCTCAAAAATTTGTGCACTCGGAGGGGAGGGGGCATCCCTCAGCCCAGCCTGTGCCCTCTCCCAGTCTGGGACCCCTCAGGAGATAACGACCTGCTGGCTTAGGCCTGCTCCTGGGTGGCAGAGGGCAGGCCCAATCCCTAGGTGCAGCCCCTGGTTGGGTTCAGAGCAGGGCCGATTGGGGAGTTGGGGCGCCCCCCGTCATGCACAGAGCAGGGCGGATCAGGAGGTTGAGATGCCACCCTCAGTCACGCTCAGGGTAGGGCATATTGGGGGGTTGGGGCACCGTCCCCTATCACACTCAAGGCAGGGTCGATGGGGAGGTTGCAGCGCCACCCCGTCATGCACAGAGCAGGGCCAATCAGGGGGTTGGGGTGCTGGCCCCTGTCACGCACAGAGCAGGGCCCATCAGGGGGGTTGGGGCCCTGTACCATGTCAGGCACAGAGCAGGGCCGATCAGGGGGTTGAGGAGCTCCCGCCTGTCACTCACAGAGTAGGGCCGATGGGGGAGTTGGGGCACTGCCCCCTGTCACACACAGAGCAGGGCGGATCAGGGGGTTGGAGCGCCATACCCTGTCACACTCAGGGCAGGGCCAATGGGGAGGTTATGGCTCTATCCCGTCACACACAGAGCAAGGCCCGTCGGGGGTGGGGGGGTTCGGGCGCCACCCTCTATCACCCACAGAGCAGGGCCGATCAGGGGGTTAGGGCGCCGCCACTCTCACACTCAGGGCAGGGCCGATGGGGAGGTTATGGCTCTACCCCGTCACACACAGAGCAGGGCCCGTGGGGGGGGAAGAGGGGCCGCACCCTGTCACACACAGAGCAGGGCCGATCAGGGGGTTGGGGCGCCACACCCTGTCACACACAGAGCCGCAGGGCAATCAGGGGGTTGGGGAGCTCCCCCCATCAGGCACAGAGCAGGGCTGAACAGAGGGTTGGGGTGCCTTCCCCTGTCACGAACAGAGCAGGGCAGATAGGGAGGTTGCGGCCCCGCCCCGTCACACACAGAGCTGCAGGGCGATCAGGGGGTTTGGGCGCTGACGCCTGTCATGCTGATCCCGGTGCCGGGAGGCCTCGCCGCTCTGCTGATCCTGATGCTGGTCGGCATATTACCCTTTTACTATATAGGATAGAGGCCTGGTGCATGGGTGGGGGCCGGCTGGTTTGCCCTGAAGGGTGTCCTGGATCAGGGTGGGGGTCCCCACTGGGGAGCTTGGCCAGCCTGGGTGAGGGGATGATGGCTGTTTGCAGCTGGTCACACACCCTTCAGGGTGGGGGTCCCCACTGGGGAACCTGGCCAGTCTGGGTGAGGGGCTGAGGGCTGTTTTCAGGCTGGCTGCTGACTGAAGCTCCCAACTGCTCCTTTTTTTCTTTTCTTTTTTTTTTTTATTCTGGGCCAGCTTTAGCTCTGGCTCCAGCTCTGAGGCCTCTGCTGTTGAAAGCAGGTATCTGGTTTGTTTGGGTTCTATAATCGAAACACTGTATCAACTCCAGCTCTGAGATCCCAGCTGGCTGAAAGCAGGTTTCTGAGGTTTTGTTTAGCTTCTATATTTGTAACAATGTTTCAAACTGCAAGCTCAGAGGCCGGCAAGGCAGGCCGGGAACATTGGTTTCCTCCGTCACTGAAGCAAGCAAGCCTCATGTTCGCTTCAAGCTGCTTGGCTGCCGGCCGCCATCTTGGCTGGCAGTTAATTTGCATATCACCCTGATTAGCCAATGGGAAGGGTAGTGAAGGAACAGCTAATTACCATGTTTCTCTTTTATTAGATGGGATTTCAGAAGCAACATACTATCACTTCTGCCATGTACTATAGGTCACACAGACTAACACTAGTAAAATGTGGGAGATTACACGAAGTTATAAATATCAGCAGATGTGGATAACTGGGCCTATCTACGAGGCTGGCAGCCATAGATTTATAAATGTAACTTATAAATTTCACTTTCCAAGTATTCATGGTTAGTATATTACATTTTAATTTCACATATTTACCTGGTATCCTTTGACTGTTAAATTCACTTTTTAGATCAAAGAGCATTTTTTAAACCCCTTAGTACTTTCTATACAGATGTCATGCTGTCTACATCTTCCTTTTAAATCTATGTACCTGTTATTTCTTTTTCTTACCTTTAGCAGTGGTTCTCAACCTTCTGGCCCTTTAAATACAGTTCCTCATGTTGTGACCCAACCATAAAATTATTTTCGTAGCTACTTCATAACTGTAATGTTGCTACTGTTATGAATCGTAATGTAAATATCTGATATGCAGGATTGTCTTAGGCAACCCCTGTGAAAGGGTCTTTCGACTGCCAAAGGGGTCGCGACCCACAGGTTGAGAACCGCTGCTTTAGTACATTGTTGAGTGGTAAAAGCAAACATCTTTGTCTTGTTCTAAATGTCAGGGAGAAGCATTCCATCTTTCTCCATTAAGTATAAAGTCTGCTATAGAATTTTCATGTGTAAAGTTGAAAAAGCTGCCCTAGCTGGGTAGCTCAGTTAGTTGACCATCCTCCTGTGAACCTAAAGTTTGCGAGTTTGATCTCCAATCAGGAGGCAAACAATGTCTCTCTGTCTCTCTCTCTCTATCAAATCAAAACACATCCCCAGGTGAGGATAATAAAAAAGTTACCCTGGTTGGTGTTGCACAGTGGTTAGAGTGTCAGCCTGTGCACCAAAGGGTCATGGGTTCAATCACCAGCCCAAGGCCGGGGTGCGTGCAGGAGGCAACCAATTGTTGTGTCTCTCTCACATCAACATTTATCTCTCTCTCTCCTCTCTGTCTGCATCTCCCCCTCCCTTTCTCCCTTCCACTCTTTCTAAAAAAATCAATGGAAAAATATCCTCAGTGAGGATTAACAACAACAAGTTGTCTTCTATTCCTAGGCTGCTAAGTTTTATAATAGGACTGGGTACAGAATTATGACAAACTCTTTTTATACATCTACAAAGATAAGCATTTTTTAAAGATGGTTAATATGGCGAGTTATATTGATTTTTTATTATCAAACCCCAAACTTTCATTCCAGGAATAAGTTCCACTTAGTCTTCATATATTATTTTCTACATATTCCTGAATTCAATGTGCTCTTATTCAGGATTTTTACATCTATCATTGAGAGGTATGTTGGTTTGTAGATTAGTTCCTATAATATTTTTGTCTGATTTTGGTATTTGAGTAATAATACTTGGCCTCATGATATGATTTTTACAGTGTTCCTTCTGTTTTCTGAAAGAGTTGAGAACTGATATTATTCTTTTCTTAGACGTTTCTTAAACAAAATTCACGATGGAAGCTACCTGGGTTTGAACTCTTTTGTGTTTTTGTGTGAAAATTTTACTTATGAATCCAATATCTTATGGACTAATAAGATTTTCTATTTTTCCTTGGGTCCATTTAGATGACTTGTTGATACTGAATGAATTTGTCCATTTCATAAAGGTTGAATTTATTGCCATAAATGTTCACAATTCCACTGCTCCTCAACCTTTTGATCTGTACCATATGCAACTGTGTCTATTCTTTAAATCCAGGTAATAGTATTTGCTCTTTGCTCATGTTTCTTGATCAGAATGGCAAGAACAGCACTGTCCAATTCAGCAGCCACTAGCCATATGTGGCCATTCAAATTTAAATTGATTAAAGCTTCAGTTTTTAAATTTTTTAAAATTTCAGGTACTTAACAGCTACATGTAAGCTAATAGCTACAGTTTTGGACAACATAGTTGGAGAACATTCCCATCTTCACAGAAAGTGCTATTGGACAGTGCTGGACTTGAACTTTATCAATTTCATTGTTCTTTTAAAAAAAAAACACCAGCTTTTGGTTTCCACTGTTGGCTGCTTTCTATTCCCAGACTTTAGCTCTTAACTTTTTTCACTTCCTTCCACTTGTTTTGAGTCTAATCTGCTCTTCTTGTAGCTTTAGCTTCTTACATCATTAATGATATTTTTATCTTATTTCTCCTAAATATTTAAAACTAGAAATTTTCTTCTAAGCACTTCTTTAGTTGCATATCACATGATGCAATGTGTTTCCATTATTCAGATCAAAAGATTTTCATGTTTCCCTTATGATTTTTTTTTTAACTCATGAGTTATTTATACACTAGAGGCCCAGCACATGAAATTAGTGCACGGATACGGTCCCTAGGCCTGTCCTGCGATCAGGGCCACTTCCCCAACTGCCCACAGCTAGCCCTGTTCCCCACTGCCACCCACCCTCGGGTCCCCATTTACCATCAGTTAATTGAAGCCTGCTGCACGGGGGAGGGACCAAGATGTCAGCCATTCCCTGGCCCCAACATCGCTGCAGGTCAACCTCTGTGTGCGGGGGCCTTGGCCTGGCACCTCCTACATCCCCCGTCACACACTCCCGGTTCCCCATTTGCCATCAGGTGATGGGAGCCTGCCGGCAGGGGAAAGGGACCAAGAGGTGGTCAGTGCGCCTCATAGTGACTGGTAGAGCAGTAATTCTGGTCGTTCCGCAGTTAGGGTCAATTTGCATATTATCCTCTTATTATATAGGATGCTGTTTATTTACCAAATATATAAGAATTTCTCAGATAACTTTCTATTGTTAACTGTCCATTTTGGTTAAAAAACATACTTTAAATTTCAATCATTTGTGTAACCACACTAAACGAAAGCCTGAGGTCCCAGACATTAAGGCAGCCACAGTCAGCAAGGTGAGAGTCGTTAGGAGCATCAAGCCCACACACAGCCCTTTTCTGACTATTGATCCTTCATCTTTTTCATACACATCACCATTTCCATTGTCCTGAGACTGAAGGTCAAAAGTAAGGGTTCAAATTGAAATGAAGTTCTATTCTACCCTTTTTCTTTTCCTCCTGCCATCTTATGCCTTATTCTTTCCAGAGCTCCTGACTTTTAAAGAAGTGAGGTCTCATCTCATACTCCCAAGAACCCCAATTTCTACCCAAATCTCTAATTTCCTCCCTGCTAAATCTCAGAGAATTAGTCACTGCAGAGGGAAGTTGGGAGCACCAGAAATAAAAAGGAGGAGGAAGAGCCGCAATACCTTTTATGCCTTAATCTTGAAGGGCACAAAGTCACTTCTTCCACATTCCATTTGTTAGAAGTGAGTCACTAAGTACAGCACAAACCTTTTGAAGGGAGGTGTACCAAATAATTTGTAGACACATTTTAAACCGCCAGAACAATGAAATAATTTTTACCTTAAATAGTCATATATCTTTTTTAGAGAAATTAAGAAAATACGTATAGTCATTTGTTTTATACATTTATTATTTCTGAATTCTATATTTGCTGCACGGGGTGAGGGACAGGGGGAGGGACCAGGGGAGGTTGGCTGTGGGAGTGCACTGTGGCAGCTCCTGCACTGAGCGTCTGCCCCCTGGTGGTGAGTGTGCGTCATAGTGACTGGCCTACCAGTAGTTTTTCGGTCGTAAAGGTCATTAAGCTTTTATATATATACTAGAGGCCCGGTGCACAAAAATTTGTACACTCAGGGGGGTCCCTCAGCCTGGTCTGTGCCCTCTCGTAGACTGGGACCTCTCAGGGGATGACCACCTGCTGGCTTAGGCACACTCCCTGGGGGATTGGGCCTAAGCTGGCAGTCAGACATCCCTCTGGCAGCCCGGGAGCCCTTGGGGGATGTCCACTTGCCAGCAGGGAGCAAGCCTAAGCTGCAGTCAGACATCCTTAGTGCTGCTGAGGAGGCGGGAGGGGCTCCCACCACCACCACTGTACTGGCAGCCGTCAGCCTGGCTTGGGGCTGAGCAGAGCTCCCACTGTGGGAGCACACTGACAACCAGGGGGCAGCTCCAGCATTGAGCTTCTGCCCCCTGGTGGTCAGTGTGTGTCATATTGAACAGTCATTCCCAATTGTTCTGCTGTTAGGGTCAGTTTGCACATTACCCTTTCATTATATAGGATAGAGGCCTGGTGCATGGGTGGGGGCCGGCTGGTTTGCCCTGAAGGGTGTCCCGGATCAGGGTGGGGGTACCGCTGAGGTGCCTGGCCAGCCTGGGTGAGTGGCTGAGGGGCGTTTTCAGACTGACCACAACCCTTCAGGGTGGGGGTCAGTGCTGGAGTGCCTGTCCAGTCTGGGTGCGGGGTTGAGGGCCGTTTTCAGACTGGCCACACCCCCATCAGGGAGGCAGGTCCTGCTGGGGTGCCTGGCCAATCTGGGTGAGTGGCTGATGGCTGTTTGCAGGCTGGCCACAGCCCCTTCAGGGTGGGGGTCCCTACTGGGGTGCCTGGCCAACCTGGGTGAGGGGCTGATGGCTGTTTGCAGGCTGGCCACAGCCCCTTCAGGGTGGGGGTCCCTATACTGGGGTGCCTGGCCAGCCTGGGTGAGGGGCTGAGGGTCATTTTCAGGCTGGCCACACCCCCTTCGGGGTGGGGGGGTCCTGCTGGGGTGCCTGGCCAGTCTGGGTGAGGGGCTGATGGTTGTTCACAGGCTGACCAAGCCACCAGTGGGGACCCTCACCCCATGAGGGTGTGGCCATCCTGGGTGAGGGGCTGATGGCTGTTAGCAGGCTGGCCAAGGCCCCCAGCCACCAAAGTTCCCAGTGGAGGCTGGTTGGAAGCAGGTATCTGGAATTTACTTAGCTTCTATAATTGAAACTTAGTTGCCTTGAGTGGAGGCCACAGCCGGCCAGGACAGGCGGGAAGTTTGGCTTCCACCATCGCCAGGGGCAACCAAGCCCCTTGCTTGCTCCAGCTCCGTGGCTGCCGGCCGCCATCTTGGTCGTGTTAATTTGCATATAGTCGCTCTGATTGGCTGGTGGGCGTAGCTTGGGGAGTAGCGGGAATGTGGTCAATTTGCATGTTTCTCTTTTATTAGATTAGACTAGAGGCCCGGTGCACAAAAATTTGTGCACTCGGGGGGGAGGGGGGTCCCTCAGCCCAGCCTGTGCCCTCTGGCAGTCTGGGACCCCTTGGGAGATAACGACCTGCTGGCTTAGGCCTGCTCCCGGGTGGCAGAGGGCAGGCCCAATCCCTAGGTGCAGCCCCTGGTCGGGCTCAGAGCAGGGCCGATTGGGGAGTTGGGGCACCACCCCATCATGCACAGAGCAGGGCAGATTGGGAGGTTGCGATGCCACCCTCAGTCACACTCAGGGTAGGGCCAATTGGGGGGTTGGGGCACCGTCCCTTGTCACACTCAAGGCAGGGTCGATGGGGAGGTTGTGGCGCCACCCCTTCACGCACAGAGCAGGGCCAATCAGGGGGTTGGGGCGCTGCCCCCATCACACACAGAGCAGGGCCAATCAGGGGGTTGGGGCCCCGCCCCCTGTCACACACAGAGCCGCAGGGCGATCAGGGGGTTTGGGTGCTGCCCCCTGTCACGCTGATCCTGGTGCCGGGAGGCATATTACCCTTTTACTATATAGGGTAGAGGCCTGGTGCATGGGTGGGGCCGGCTGGTTTGCCCTGAAGGGTGTCCTGGATCAGGGTGGGGGTCCCCACTGGGGTGCCTGGCCAGTCTGGGTGAGGGACTGAGGGCTGTTTTAAGGCTGGGGGTGACTGAAGTTCCCAACCGCTCCTTTTTTTCTTTTTATTCTGGGCCAGCTTTACCTTGAGGCTTGGCTCCAGCTCTTAGGCCTCCACAGCTGAAAGTAGGTTTCTGGCCTTTGCTCACAATGTTGCGAATCTGCTGGCTGAAGTCCGGTGGTATTTGTTACAATGTTTCTTAAACTGCCCGCTCAGAGGCCTGCAGCTGCAGGCGGGCAACGTTGGAGTCCTCCGTCACTGAGGCAAGCAAGCCTCATGTTAGTTTCAAGCTGCCTGGCTGCCGGCCACCATCTTGGCTGACAGTTAATTTGCATATCTCGCTGATTAGCCAATGAAAAGGGTAGCGGTCGTACGCCAATTACCATGTTTCTCTTTTATTAGTGTAGACTAGAGGCCCAGTGCACAAATTCATGCCCAGGTGGGGTCCGGCCGGCCTGCCCTGATGGGGGGTCTATCGGGCCGGGATGCTGGGAGTTAGGGGTTGCGAGTGGTTGGATGGCCAGCCCACCTCCAGATGGGGTGGGGGGGCTGATTATGGGTGTGGCCAGCACAGGGAGGGGCCATGGGCAGTTGGCCAGCCAGCCCTGCCCTCGATCAGGTGTTGGGGCCACTTGGGTGCTGGGTCAGCTGGGGGGAGTGATCGGGGCGCGGATCAGGCTGGTTGGCTGCCGCAGTACACGTCATACCCACTGGTCGTTCCAGTCCTTCTTGTTCTGCTATTCCGGTCGCTGGGATTTTATATATATACTAGAGACCCAGTGCACAAAAATTTGTGCACTCGGAGGGTAGGGGCAGTCCCACAGTCCGGCCTGTGCCCTCTCGCAGTCTGGGACCCCTCAGGGGATGACCACCTGCTGGCTTAGGCCCAGTCCCCAGGGGATCGGGCCTAAGGTGGCAATCAGACATCCCTCTGGCAGCCCGGCAGCCCTTGGGGGATGTCCACTTGCGAGTGGGGAGCAGGCCTAAGCTGCAGTCAGACATCCTTAGCGCTGCTGAGGCAGGAGAGGCTCCCACCACCACTGCTGTACTGGCAGCCATCAGCCTGGCTTGTGGCTGAGCCGAGCTCCTCTCATGTGAGAGCGCCCTGATCACCAGAGGGCAGCTCCTGTATTGAGCGTCTGCCCCCTGGTGGTCAGTGTGTGTCATAGTGACCAGTCATTCCCAGTCCTTTTGCTGTTAGGGTCAGTTTGCATATTACCCTTTAACTATATAGGATAGAGGCCTGGTGCACGGGTGGGGGCCAGCTGGTTTGCCCTGAAGGGTGTCCCGGATCAAGGTGAGGGTCCCGCTTGGGTGCCTGGCCAGCCTGGATGAGGGGATAATGGCTGTTTGCAGCTGGTCGAACCCTCTTCAGGGTGGGGGTCCCCACTGGGGTGCCTGGCCAGCCTGGGTGAGGGGCTGAGGGCTGTTTTCAGGCTGGCGGGTGACTGAAGCTCCCAACCTCTCCTTTTTTTCTATATTTCTTTTTATTCTGGGATTTATTTACCTTCCATGGCTGTCATTGGAGCTGAGAGCTGGCTTTAGCTCTGAGGCTCAGCTCCAGCTCTGAGACCTCAGCTGCTGAAAGCAGGTATCTGGGATTTATTTACCTTCTATAATTGAAACACTGTTACATCTCCAGCTCTGAGGCCCAGCTGGCTGAAAGCAGGTTTCTGGGGATTGTTTAGCTTCTATAATTGCAACATTGTTTCTTAGACTGCAGCTTAGAGGCCGGCAGCGGCAGGCGGGGAACCTTGGCTTCCTCCATCACTGGAGCAAGCAAGCTTCCTGTTCACTTCAGCTGCCTGGCTGCCAGCAGCCATCTTGGTTGGCAGTTAATTTGCATATCCTGCTGATTAGCCAATGGGAAGCGTGTCAGAGGTACAGTTAATTACCATGTTTGTCTATTATTAGATAGGACTAGAGACACGGTGCACAAAAATTTGTGCACTCAGGGGGGTCCCTCAGCCCAGCCTGTGCCCTCTCACAGTATGGGACCCCTCAGGGGATGACCACCTGCTGGCTTAGGCCCGCTCCCCGGGGGATTGGGCCTAAGCTGGCAGTCAGACATCCCTCTGGCAGGCCGGGAGCCCTCAGGGGATGTCGACTAAACACAAGGTAGCAGGCCTAAGCTGCAGTCGGACATCCTTAGCGCTGCTGAGGAGGTGGGAGAGGTTCCCACCACCACTGCTGTACTGACAGCCGTCAGCCTGGCTTGTGGCAGAACAGAGCTCCCCCTGCTGGAGCATACTGACCACCAGATGCTCCTACATTGAGCGTCTGCCCCCTGGGGGTCAGTGTGTGTCATAGTGACCAGTCACTCCCAGTCATTCTGCTGTTAGGGTCAATTTGCATATTACCCTTTTATTATATAGGAGTGCCTGACCCACCTGGGTGAGGGGCTGATTGTTGTTTGCAGGCTGGCCATAGCACCTTCAGTGAGGGGGTCGCCCCTGGGGTGCGTGGCCAGCCTGGGTGAAGGGCGGATGGCTGTTTTCAGGCTGGCCACAGCCCCTTCAGGGGGGGGGGGTCCTGTTGGGGTGCTTACCTATCCTGGGAGAGGGCCTGAGGGCTGTTTTCAGGCTGGCTAAGACCCCCAGCAGGGACCCTCACTCCATGAGGGTGTGGCCATCTGGGTGAGGGGCTGATGGCTGTTTGCAGGCTGGCCACGGCCCTCCACCATCCAAGCTCCCAGTGGAGGCTGGCTGGAAGCGGGTATCTGGGATTTATTTGTCTTCTATAATTGAAACTTTGCTGCCGTGAGTGGAGGCCACAGCTGGCTCAGGGAGGGCGGGAAGCTTGGCTTCCTCCATTGCCCGGGTAACCAAGCCTCCTGCTTGCTCCAGCTCCATGGCTGCTGGCCGCCATCTTGGTTGGGTTAATTTGCATAGTCTCTCTGATTGGCTGGTGAGCATGGCTTAGGGCATAACGAAGGTACAGTCAATTAGCATCTTTGTCTTTTATTAGTGTAGATAGCTAGATGGGAGTTGGGAAGTACTTTGTGCAAAAAGGCACACATTTACAATTCTTACCCGCTACTTAAAGAATGATTCTCCTCAAGTTTCTGCTTCTTTTTGGTCTTTTTTGGTCTTCTAGTCTTTGGAATCTTTTTCCAGTTCTTTCAAATAGTTATTTTGAATTTTTTTTAAGGTTTTATCATTTTTACCTAAGATAGGGTTCATTCACCTCACCAATTTACCATCACCTAAAGCTAGTAGTCCCCTGATTTTTGTTTTTAAAACAATCTCCCAAAAATGAGTTTATAATTTTATATATTACAAAATTTTAATTATTGGTAGTACTACAATGGAAAAGGGAATAAACTACCTAAAATAATGAAAAAAGTCCAACTTCCACAAATGTAGAAATAAATTCGCATGTGAACACAGGTAAATGTACAATTTCCTTACAGCCTGTGCTGAAATTATTTTTTCCTATTCCGGGCCTATATATACCAAGCTAGAATACAATTAAGCCTAAGAATGTCAGGCTGAGAGACATGAAAATCAACAAAACAAATAAACCACTTGCAACTATTTACAAGTTAAAAACAATTAATTTAAGCTACCCAGCAAAGATCTATAGGTTGTTTTGAACAATGTCCCATAGATTAAAGTATTTTAAAAAGAAAGGTGGTTAAATGGAATAAGGACTTGTATACCTTTTAGAAATAATAGCAATAATTAACAATAACATTTAAAAATGTCTTTTTTTCATGAAATACTTACCTCTGTTCTTTTTTAAATGAGAAAACATTTTAAATAATGTTTTTCAAAATACATTACATGTTTTCTTATACGAAGACAGAATAAGAAAAACTAAAGAAAAAAACTCATAGCCTGGCTGGCATGGCTCACTGGTTGAGCATCGACCTATCAACCAGGGAGGTCACGGTTAGATTCCGGTTAGGGTACGGTACCCAGGTTGTGGGCTCAATCCCCCGTGTGGGGCATGCAGGAGGCAGCCTACCAATGATTCTCTTTTATCATTGATGTTTCTATCTCTCTCTCCCTCTCCTTTCCTCTCTGAAATCAATAAAAATATTTTTTTTTAAGAAAGAAAAAAAACATAACATTTGCTTTTAGGAATTTCATTCACTGATAATTGGATACTAAAATTTCATGGAATTTCAATCACAAAACTGGGAAATTAGCAAAGTGTATCTGTAGTGTACTGTAAAAAGCTTACAACAGAAAATGTAAGTAGTTTAGATCCGTTATATGCAAATTTCTGAGTTAAGCATCAAGTATTCTGTAGTATTTTTTTATTCTCATTATTTCAGTTAGCCAAATAACTCTAATCCCACAACAGGCAAAAGAACCCATTTTTATGCCGAAGGAGTATAACAAATAGAAAATGAGGAAATGGAGACCAAGAGCATCATTTTACACCAAGTTATTAAAAGAAAAAAGAACATCCACTATGATTCTGTTATTCTTCCTTAAGCCAAAACATTAATGTGGTAGCTTTGCTCTAAACCAGACATAAGAAAGTCTGATAGGAAGACTGCAATCAAAATAAGCAATTTACCAATGATACACTAAAGCAACACTGCTGATGTTGAAATTCAACTATAAGCAAACATAAAAATCAGCAGGAATTTGCAAGGGGAAAATTGTAGTTGTGTTGGATATATTAATCATCTTGTGGTTAATGATGATTTCACAGGTACATATACATGTAAAAACTTACCAAACTTTATGCTTTTACATGCAGTTTGTTTTACCTCAATTAGATTTCAATAAAGCTTCAAAAAAAAATCAGCAGGAAAGAAAATCACTTTTCATTTTTACCCACCACTCAGCTACTTTAGAGCCAAAAAGAAAAATCAATTCAGAGTCTGTAACAAAATGTAATTAAAAACTCAAGGATCACAGGCAAACAGGCATTCAAATTAAAAGAACAGGTATATAGACTTTTTTAAGAGAAAAAACTAAAGTTTCATTAAAAATATCCTGAGACCGACTGGTCAAAGGATTCTGGAGGTCATATTGCCTATATAATTTATGCCCCACGCTGGTATAGAATATTCCTGGTTTCCATTTCCAAATGCATATATGATGATATAGTTTATCAGGATTTTTAGCCTTACTGTACTTCTCTTCCTTGCACCTCTGCAGAATCTCTAAGCTCCTCTGATGGACTGGGTGTTGGAGAAAGCTAAAACTATCCATACTTTTCAAAATTGCACATGGCGCTGTATCATCATGCCCTTAGGAAGCAAAAGAAAAACAAAAAAAATGGAGAAAAGAAAAAGACATTATATAAGCCCAAACCAATTGAGAATCAAGGACAATGCTGCCAACTATCTTAGAGGATATAAAAAATGTATCAAATGATATGAGTTAAAGGTGAATGATTTTTCCAATTAATTTGACGAAATTACACAACAATAACAGTAAAAACTAAAGGTCCTTTTTAGTAATCAAAATATTCTTTTCAGTACTCAAAGTGTTGTGAATTAGCATCATACTAAAAATTTCGAATTTAAAATACAACTGGTATGGAATTTTCAAAAACAATTGGTACAGTTTAGATTTTTTTAAAAAAATAGACTCATTTTTATCAGGTCTGAAATATAATTGGCATATAGGTGGCAACAATGCAAGAAACACTGATGAACCCCAGAGAGAAATTTACCCAAAACAAATTATCAAAAGTTAAACAATTATATCACATATCTTGCAATTAACAACACTTGTAGGAATTCTAACAAGTGTGTCAATGTTGAAAGAGTGGGAAGAAAGCACCACAGAGCAGGAAATCCCAGCAGCACTTCTGTATATTTATAAAGCTAAAATAAGCTAAAAAATCTCTACTTCACTACCAATTCTTATAAAGTGAGACAGAATCAACTACTGGTGGGAAAGGGAAGAGAGCACTTTCGGTAAGGGCCAAAGCCCCAGATTATTGTTGCTGAAAAAATGGATCACTCAAGCAATAATGTGTGTGTGTGGGGGGGGGGGGGGCGGCAGAGGACAGGGAGATTCAGTACTGTAAATATAAGCAATACATGAATTTAAAAGAGAATACAGGCTTTCTAGGTATGGAGGAGCTTAAGTATCATTTACTTAGAGAAGATCTCTAGACTTATGCCATTAACTTCAAATTTATGAACATTGCCTTTGAAAAGCAAAAGTGAATAGTAAACAAATAGAGGCAAATTAAACAATGAACTGAAGCTCCATTGGTGCATATCAATATACACTGAGTGGCCAGATTATTATTACCACCCGACTTTTGTAGGCAAATTAGCTATAATTTCACACTGAAGTTGCTAGGGGGCCAGACCATTATAAATAGGGAAGCAGGTTATTTACCATGACAGTAGAAGTGATTTTTTTCTGAAGATATGGGTAAACAACGCAATTTAACAGCCTTTGAACATGGGATATGTATATACACAGTATATAAAAGCCTAAGTGACCAAATGACTGAATGACTTAACAAGACATCAACAGGTTGTTATGATGCACACTGATCACCAGGGAGCGACGCTCGACACAGGAGCTGCCCCCTGGTGGTCAGTGCACTCCCACAGCCAACCTCCAATGCCAAGTCAACCTCCCATGGCCGCCAACCTCCCGTGGTAATTCCCGTCAGATAGCTTGGTGATCAGTGCACTCCCACAGCTAACCTCCACCAGCTGGTCAACATCCTGCGGCCCCTCCCGCCAGCCAACCAGCCGCAATCCGGACTGGGCGAGATGGCACCAATCACCCACCAGGACGAGGGACCCCACCTGTGCATGAATTCAAGCACAAGACCTCTATCCTATCCTATATAATAAAAGGGTAATATGCAAATTGACCCTAACGGAAGAACAACCAGTTGCTATAACTTGCACTGACCAGCAGGGGGCAAACGCACAACATAGGAGCTGCCCCCTGATGGTAAGTGCGCTTTAACAGGGGGAGCACTGCTCAGCCAGAAGCCAGACTCACGGCTGGTGAGCACAGCAGCAGTGGTGGGAGCCTCTCCCACCTCTGCGGGAGCACTAAGAATGTCCGACTAACAGAGAGAGGGAAATTAAACAATGGACTGAAGTTCCATTGGTGCATACTATCTAATAAAAGAGAAACATGATAATTAGCCGTACCTCCGCTACCCTTCCAATTGGCTAATCAGGGCGATATGCAAATTAACTGCCAGCCAAGATGGTGGCCGGCAGCCAGGCAGCTTGAAGCGAACATGAGGCTTGCTTGCTTCAGTGACAGAGGAAACCAACGTTCCCCGCCTGCGCCTGCTGGCCTCTGAGCTTGCAGTTTGAAACATTGTTACAAATATAGAAGCTAAACAAAACCCCAGAAACCTGCTTTCAGCCAGCTGGGATCTCAGAGCTGGAGTTGAAACAATGTTTCGAATATAGAACCCAAACAAACCAGATACCTGCTTTCAGCAGCCGAGGCCTAAGAGCTGGAGCCAAGCCTCAGAGCTAAAGCTGGCCCAGAAAAAAAAAAGAAGAAAAGGAGCAGTTGGGAGCTTCAGTCACCCGCCAGCCTGAAAACAGCCCTCAGCCCCTCACCCAGACTGGCCAGGTTCCCCAGTGGGGACCCCCACTCTGAAGGGTGTGTGACCAGCTGCAAACAGTCATCATCCCCTCATCCAGGCTGGCCAGGCACCCCAGTGGGGACCCCCACCCTGATCCAGGACACCCTTCAGGGCAAACCAAACGTCCCCCACCCGTGCACCAGGTCTCTATCCTATATAGTAAAAGGGTAATATGCCTCCCAACAACGGGATCAGCGTGACAGGGGTCAGCCTCCAAACCCCCTGATCGTCCTGTGGCTGTGTGTGTGACAGGAGGCGGGGCCACAACCGCCCTATCCACCCTGCTCTCTTTGTGACAGGGGAAGGCGCCCCAACTTCCTGATCAGCCCTGCTCTGTGCCTGATAGGGGGGAGCTCCCCAAACCCCTGACTGCCCTGCGGCTCTGTGTGTGACAGGCTGCGGTGCCCCAACCCCTGATCGGCCCTGCTCTGTGTGTCACAGGGTGCGGCGTCCCAATCCCCTGATGGGCCCTGCTCTGTGTGTGACAGGGTGCGGCACCCCAACACCCCCCCATGGGCCCTGCTCTGTGTGTGACAGGGTAGAGCCATAACCTCCCTATCGGCCCTGCCCTGAGTGTGACAGGGTGCGGCACCCCAACCTCCTGATCCGCTCTGCTCTGTGTGTGATCGGGCGGTGTGCCAACTCCCCTATCGGCCCTACTTTGTGAGTGATGGGGGGAGCTCCTCAACTCCCTGATAGGCCCTGCTCTGTGCATGACATTTGGGAGCTCCCCAACCCCCGATGGGCCCTGCTCTGTGCGTGACAGGGGGGAGCTCCCATACCCCGATTGACCTTGCTCTGTGCATGACAGGGTATGGAGCCCCAACCCCCCTGATGGGCCCTGCTCTGTGCATGACAGGTGGTGGCACCGCACCCTCCCCATCGACCCTGCCTTAAGTGTGACAGGGGGCGGTGCCCCAACACCCCAATCAGACCTCCCCTGAGCGTGAGAGGGTGGCATCGCAACCTCCCGATCTGCCCTGCTCTGCATGACGGGGCGGCACCCCAACTCCCCAATCGGCCCTGCTCTGAGCCCGACCAGGGGCTGCACCTAGGAATTAGGCCTGCCCTCTGCCACCCGGGAGCAGGCCTAAGCCAACAGGTCGTTATCTCCTGAGCGGTCCTAGACTAAGAGAGGGTACAGACCGGGCTGAGGGACCCCCCCTCCCCACTGAGTGCACAAATTTTTATGCACTGGGCCTCTAGTATATATATAAAAGCCTAAGCGACCGAACAATCCTGCGGGGAGAAGGCCTAAGCTGTTAGTTGGACATCCCCCAAGGGCTCCCAGGCTGCCAGAGGGATGTCTCACTGCCAGCTTAGAGCCGATCTCCTGGGGAAGCGGGCCTATGCCAGCAGGTGGTCATCCCGCATGGGCACCTGGACTGTGAGAGGTTGCAGGCCAGGCTGAGGGACCCTCCCCCACAAATGCATGAATTTTCATGCACAAGGTCTCTAGTCCTATATAATAAAAGGCTAATATGCAAATAGACCAAACAGTGGAACAACCGAACAACCGGTCACTATGATGTGTGGTGACCACCAGGGGGCAGGTGCAGAACATGGTGAGCATGGGCAACAGAGCATGGAACATGGTGGGCATCAGCTGCGGTGGGATAGTGGAGCAGGTGAGTGGGGCGCCAGACCAAGGTGAGGCGCTGGTCACTGTCATCGGGGCGAGCTTCTGGTGGTTCCTGAAAATTCTTTGCTCCCACTCACTGATGTCCCGCATGTCACTCGCACCTGCTGCTGGCACCAGGTGCCAGCACTGATCATTCAGCACTATCAGCGGGTGAGAGCAGTGGCTGCCAGCCCTGATGGCCTCTTAGGGCTTCTCCATCTCCCCCTGCTCCTGAGGGGCGATCATGGCCGGCAGCCATTGCTCACACCCGCTGATGGTGCCAGCCCCACTCGTAACCGCTGCTGGTGCTGACCCCAATCACTCTGTGCCATCAGCACGTAGGAGCAGCAGCGGCGGAGCAGGGCTGCTGGCAGACAGGAGACCAGGGGTCACAGCAGGAGGGGCCGGGAGGATGTGCCCACCGCAGCCTCGTGGCCCACCGTTCCTTTCAAGGTGCACAAATTTGTGCACTGGGCCCCTAGTATATATAAAAGCCTAAGCAACCAGTCGACCAGTAGCTATAACACTCACTGACCACCAGGGGGCAGATGCTTAACACAGGAGCTGCCCCCTAGTGGTCAGTGCACTCCCACAGTGGGAGCATCACTCAGCTGACCAACAGGCTCATGGCTGGCAAGCACAGCTGAGGAAGCGCAAGCCTCTCCCGTGGACACTCCCCCTGCGCGTCCCTCCCCCATCTGGACTGGGACCGGGATCTGGGACCACCATCCGTACTGACTGGGCATGAGCCCATGGCCCCTTCTCCAGCGCCATGTGAGGAACAAGGCTGCAATGACAAGCGGTGGCTGTGTGGTCATGGGCGCCGCACTCATATCACCCTAGGACAAACGTGCAGAGACTGCAGCAGAGTGGCAGGGAGCCTATCAAGCAGTGACGGCATGCGTAGTTGGGCTGGGATGAGCAGGAGTGGCATGGCACCTTGCTAGGGCTCGGGCTCTTCCCCGGCCGCCTGCCACTTTGCACACTACTTGGTGCAGTGTGGGATCAATGTGGACAGAAGCTGGAACCCACCAAGCTGGTGTGTAAGGCCAGGCTGTAGTAACATGGAGGTCCACTATCCCCTCAGGCCAGGTCGAGAGACCCCACTGGTGCACAAACCTGTGCATCTGGCCTCTAGTTGACTGTATAATTAAGAATGCAATACTACCTATGAATAGTTCTAAAGGAAGACTCTTAAAAAGTTAAACAGAGGCAGAGTATTAAAAAAAGTTTGCAAAGCTTGGTTTAGTTTCTAAATCCAGAGAATATGCATCTACATTTAAGCTAAGGAAATGGAATTTTATTAGAGCCTAAGATAAGGTAATAGTATACATATAAGTACCAGGCTTTTAAAAATAAAATGACTTTGAATATTTTTTTTCACATCCAATACTAAAAATAGGTAAGCTAATAAAGCACTATCTTATCTACCAAAAAAGGAGAGCCTATAGTTGCAAATGTTCAATGTTTCAAAATGAGACAGCTATTGCCCTAGCTGGTGTGCCTCAGTTGGTTGGAGTGATCTCCCATACACTAAAGGTCCTGGATTATATTGCCGATCATGGCACATTATTATTGACTAGAGGCCCAGTGCATGAATTTGTGCATAGGAGGTGTCCGGCTGGCCCTGGCCCCAATCAGGGCGGATCAGGGCTGGGACTGTTGGGAGGAGAAGATGGTGGGAGGCTGGTCGACCCTGCCCCTGATCAGAGTTGGGGGGGGGGGACCAATCAGGGGCAGAGCTGGCTGGGAGGAGGGGTTGCAGGCTGATCAGGGAGGTGGGGGCCCATCAGGGGCGGGGCTGGCTGGGGGGAGTGGCCATAGAAAGTTGGCCAGCCGACCCCACCTCCTATTGGGGTGGGGGAGCGATAAGGGGCCAGGCTGGCCAGGGGAAGGGGCTGAGGGCCGATCAGGGTGGTGGGGGCCAATCAGGGTTGGGGCCAGCTGGGAGAGGGGCTTCAGGAGGTTGGCCAGCAGGCCCCGCCTCCTATAGAGGTAGGGAGGCAATAGGGCAGGTTGGCCGTGGGGAAGGGCCGCGGGGGTGTTGGCCAGCTGCCCCAGCCTCAATCGGGGTGGGAGAGGCCAATCAGAAGCGGGCCGGCTGTGGGGAGGGGCCGCAGGTGGTTGACCAGCCAACCCCACCCCATTTGGGCCAGTTCGCTGACCACAGTAGGTGTCATAGTGACCGGTTGTTCTGGTCATTACAGTGTTTCAGTCGCTGGCTATATATATATACACACTAAAACACACACACAAACACACATATACAGACTAGAAGCCTGGTGCATGAAAATTCATGCACTGGGGGGGGGGGAGTCCCTCAGCCCGGCCTGCCCTTCTCTCAATCCTGGAAACCTCGGGGCAGGAGGAGACCCGGTGATCAAGGGAAGGCGATGCCCCATCACACCTCTACTGCTGCCACTGCTGACAGCGCGAGCCTCGGCCTGCCCTGGTTACCTGAGCTTTGGGAGTCCCTGGGCAGCTGGGCAGCTGAGGGGACTGGGGGACTCTGGAGGCAGGCACAGAGAATGGCCGGGACTGCCTGGGGACGGGCCCAGCCTTGCCACACACCTGCCACCCTGGCGGGGCTGAGAGGACTGGGCACCGCCATCTTTGAGGGCAGGGCAGTCAATTAGCATATTCCCTCCTTATTGGCTGTGGGTGCCATCTTTTCGACAGTGTGAGGGTCAATTAGCATATTCCCTCTTTATTAGATAACTAGAGGCCCAGTGCACAAAAATTTGTGCACTCGGGGGGGGGGGGGGGTCCCTCAGCCCGGCCTGTGCCCACTCACAGTCTGGGACACCTCGGGAGATAATGACCTGCTGGCTTAGGCCTGCTCCCGGGTGGCAGAGGGCAGGCCCAATCCCTAGGTGCAGCCCCTGGTCAGGCTCAGAGCAGGGCCGACTGGGGAGTTGGGGCGCCGCCCCCTGTCATGCACAGAGCAGGGCGGATTGGGAGGTTGGGATGCCACCCTCAGTCACGCTCAGGGTAGGGCCGATTTGGGGGTTGGGGCGCCGCCCCCTGTCACACTCACGGCAGGGCCGATGGGGAGGTTATGGCTCTACCCCGTCACACACAGAGAAGGGCCCGTGGGGAGGGGGGCAATGGGGTGCCGCTCTCTATCACCCACAGAGCAGGGCTGATTAGGGGGTTGGGGCACTGCCACTGTCACACTCAGGGCAGGGCCGATGGGGAGGTTATGGCTCTACCCCGTCACAGAGCAGGGCCCGTGGGGGGAGGGGTTGGGGCGCCGCACCCTATCTAACACAGAGCAGGGCCTATCAGGGGGTTGGAGCACAGCATTCTGTCATACACAGAGCCACAGGGCAATCAGCGGGTTAGGGAGCTCCCCCCTATCAGGTACAGAGCAGGGCTGATCAGGGGGTTGGGGTGCCTTCCCATGTCACGAACAGAGCAGGGCGGATAGGGAGGTTGTGGCCCTGCCCCCTTTCACACACAGAGCTGCAGGGCGATCAGGGGCTTTGGGCGCTGCCCCTGTCATGCTGATCCCGGTGCCGGGAGGCCTTGCTCCCAGGTGCTGGGAGCATATTACCCTTTTACTATATAGGATAGAAGCCTGGTGCACGGGTGGGGGCCAGCTGGTTTGCCCTGCAGGGTGTCCTGGATCAGGGTGGGGGTCCCCACTGGGGTGCCTGGCCAGTCTGGGTGAGGGGCTGAGTGCTGTT